>NW_022437001.1:10491279-10634341 GCF_009761245.1 Sapajus apella
TGGAATATTCATTTTTTACATTTAAGAATATGGTCTGCTCAAAGCTTCTTTTCTACATACAATGCACTTTTATAGTTTTATTCCTATGGATTTTGCATATTTTTATAAAAGCTATTATATTTTATTTGTGTTGATCTTTTAAAAACAAAATTCTTATGAGTGTATCAATTCCACATTTCCTGTTATCTCAATTCTGTTTTTATTTTTATTATCTTCATTCTTTTTTAAAATACAGACTTCTTGCTTGGATTACATGTTTTTATTTCTATTCTGTCTGTTGAAATGAAGAAACTATTTAAAAACTATGAATTTGTGATGGGTAGATCTTAGACCACACATAAAAACATTGACAAGCATGTTTCCATTTGGAGTATTTTTGAAAGTCTTTAATTATAGTTTTATTCCATCCTTGACCAAGTGTTATTCAGAAAAGTTTCCTTTTGAAGATGTTAGAATTTTTTTTACCCTTGGTTTAAAAATTTTAAATATATTGTTTTTATATTTAGTTTTTCTTGAAACATACTGCTTAATTTTTTTTTTTTTTTTTTTTTAGAGAGAGAGAGAATTTTCCTTTGTCACCCAGGCTGGAATGTAGTAGCATGATCTCAGCTCACTGCAATCTCCAGCTCCTGGGTTCAAGCAATTCTTCTGCCCTAGCCTCCTGGGTAGTTGGGACTTCAGGTGCCCACCACCACGGTCAGCTGATTTTTATACTTAGAGTAGAGACAGGGTTTCATCTTGTTGGCCAGGCTGGTCTTGAACTCCTGATCTCAAGTGATCCGCCCGCCTCAACCTCCCAAAGTACCAGGATTACAGATGTGAGCCACTGTGCCTGGCCTAATTTTTTCAATTTTTTCATGAATAGATGAAAATATATTGCATTCTATATCTGATATGTAAAGAGCTATAATAACTTTTATTAACTTAAAATTATCATTGTCATCATATAACTTATATTCTTAATGTTCTTTCTTCATCTCTTTTTTTGTTACTTATACTGTCAGAGGCTAAAAGGGCTATATAATAAAAATCTCACAATGACAGCTTTGTCATTAAAACCAATATGCAGTCTTTACTCTTCATATTTTTGGCATCTCAGGAGCATTCAACTGCTTCTTGGAAACAATCTTCCATCAGTTGCTGTGGCTGCACATTCTCCTGGTAGTAGGATGACTTTCCTTGCTATGCCTTCTGTGTCTCCAGAGTAGACTCTTCTTTTTCTATCCGTCTCTTACAGATTGGTGGTGTTTCATGCTTAGTTCTAAGCATCCCAGCTCTCCCACTCTATTTGCCCTTTGTAATCAGTCGCATCCACTGCCCTGGAGTTCGTCATTACCTACATGCTATTGTTTTCTGAATCATGCAACTCTCACTTGTATTCTGAGCTTTAGAAACCACTACACAACCAACTAGTAAATGTTTCTATTTGTTTGTCTTGCAGTTAGCTCCAATTCAACATGTCTAAAGCTTAACTCATCTCTTTCCTTTCAAATTCATTCTTCCACAATTAGTTCCCATCTAAGTCCATAATACTACCCTCTGCCTACCCCACAGTTCCATGCAGGAGTGTAGAACATGTCATTTTGTTTTGATTTAACTACATTTAACCACGTTCTACTTTAAGTATTAATTTCTGATCATTCTAATTCCAGTTTATCCCAAGCCCATTTAATTTTTGCATTTGCAGTTCCCAGTGCTCTTATTAAACCACATTCTTTCTTTTCTATCATAATGCAAACATCTACTTATTGTTTTTCTGTCTACGAGGTTACTCTTTTCCTTAGAATTCATGACTCATGTTGCAGGCTCACAACACCTGACTGAAAATGTTATAAAACGCAAATTTAGAGTTGGAGTTTTCTGGAGACAGCTTTGATATTTAACCTTTTAAGAACTATACTGGAATTATCTGTTGGGAAGGGAAGAGGGGGCAAATAATATTAGCTCTAAAGTACTTAACCTAACATTTTCTTTTTGAGAAGTTTAATTAATCATTCTATAATCAAGATATGTAAGTGATTAGCTATCAAAAACCAATCTCTTTGATCTAGCATACTTGAGAGATGGGGGAAATGGCAGCTGGTTTATTATGGAGTAATTATGGTGGAAGAAAGGGAGTAACATGTTGAAAAGAGCATAGAGATTCTATGTGTCTTTAAGGTCTGTGTGTATGTGTTTATCTATGAGAGTGTTTATTTGTATTCAGAGTGCTTCAAGCTTTGCAGTCCTTCAAGCATGGGTTGAGTGCAGACAAGTTATGTAGGTCTTGCCAAACTACTACCAGTAAAATTTTTACAGTATGTTTTAATGCTGCCATATATTTTGTTTATGTTGAGTATTTTCTTCAAATATTGTACTATTTCAAAGGTTTGCTGTGCTCAGCCTCATTGAAATATGTTAGTTAATAGATGAAATAATAGTACACGTATAACATAAGCTCCTTGACAGCTACAAATGTTTTGTTATATCATATACACCTCTATATGTTCAGATGAGAGACTGTGGTAGCCACAAAATATTGGCTTTATCAAAAAAGTATAAATTCCTAGGTCTAAAATAGTGTTTGAAAACCTATCATGAGCACAAAATGTTTTAAAGTAACACCTAGAAATATTTCAGTGGAAATGAATCTCATAACCAATGAAAGTTCCCAGGAGATTAATTTGATTTATGTTATATTTTTTCCCTGCCCCTTTTCATTCCTATGTATGATTTTCATCATTAATTCAAGAAATGGGAAGGGAGGTGGGAGGAACTTTCTAGCATATAATACAAGGACTTTAGTGGAAGGATAAGAATATTCCAAACAATGAACTTAAGGCCTTTCTTAAATTGCATACAAAATGTGTGTGTGTGTGTGTGTATGTACATATATACACACACACACAAAAATTTTGTGTGTGTGTATTAGTCAGGGTTCTCTAGAGGGACAGAACTAATAGGATCTATGTATATATGAAAGGGAGTTTATTAAGGAGAATTGACTCACATCACAATGTGAAGTCCCATGATAAACCATCTCCAAAATGAGGAGCAAAGAAGTTTGTCATGGTTCAGTCCCAGCCCCAGAACCTCAAAAGTAGGGAAGCTGACAGTGCAGTCTTCAGTCTGTGGCCAAAGGCTGGAGAGCCCTGGAAAAGCACTTGTGTAAGTCCAGGTGTTAAAAACCAAAGAACCTAAAATCTGATGTTCAAGAGCAGGAAGCGTCCAGCACAGGAGAAAGATGAAGGCTGGAAGACTCAGAAACTCAGTAGTTTCTTCTACCTTCTTCTGCCTGCTTTTTCTAGCCACCTTGGCAGGTGGTTGCATGGTGCCCACCCACATTATGGGTGGGTGTTCCTGAGGGTGGGCCTACCTCTCCCAATCCACTGACTCAAAAGTTAATCTCTTCCAGCTACACCCAAAAAAACCCAGATACACCTAGAAACACTATTTCGCATCCTTTAATCCAATCAAGTTGATACTTAATATTAGCCATCACTTTAGTATAAAAAGTGCAGTAGAGTTTGGGACATATAAATGTTCAATATAATGTTTTATGAACCACTTCTTTGAGAGAATCCACATGCCTTATCTTGTGTGTCACAGTTTGCAAATATTATAGATTGATGGTGATAAAATTTTTTTTTCAGCGATACACATATATATTTTGTTTATTGCTAAATACTTCAAATATTCTGGATTCTATATTTTAGAACAATGATAAATATATCTATATAGATATCTATGTCCTAAATCTATATTTTGAGCATTTTATATTAATACATATGAAGAAGATGGCCAGTAAGAGTCTTTAAAATCCCAACTTTGAAATCCCAGTTGCTCACAAGGAAATATGTTAAAGAGGCACATTCTACATATTTACTTAAATATTTTCATAGAATGTAGAATTGGTTTTCTAAGCAGTAAAGCTATTAATATTAGCTCTAAAGTAGTCAATATAACATCTTCTTTTTGAGAAGTTTAATAAATTATTCCATAATCATGATATGTAGGGGATTAGCTATCAAAAACCAACTTCTTTGATCTAGCATACTTGAGAGATGGGGGAAATGGCAGCTAGTTTATTATGGAGTAATTATGGTGGAAAAAAGAGAGCACAATGTTGATATTTTATTTTCTGATTCTACATCTTATCTTAAAACATTTTGTGACTATAATTTAAATGCTGGTTCATTTATTTCAAAATGATAGCACTGCAAGAATACCTTTTAAAAATATTAAAAGTATATATTAAAAACTCTAAATTGAAGTCAGATTTATTTAGGTGAATTCTATACCAAAAACATCTTCATTATGCAAAAGATAGTAGGATCATATTACATAGTTACTCAGACTGTCCATTTTGCATGATTTGACATTATAAGATTTAATTTGTGTACTTTTTCAAAATATTTTCATCACCAGACAAGGTTTCTCTTTCACTTAGCCAACAAGGTAGGCATGATCTTATATCTATTTCTCCAGCCTCACCTTGTGCCTTGATTATTTTTGGCATGGCTGAAGCACATGCCTTTTGGGATGTCTTTTGACGTTTGAATACTTGGATAAAACAAAGGCACAGTGAAAATCTTTACCGACTTTAAGGAAACATTGATTAGTAGGAAAAGCAATAGAAAGCAGCTACTCTGTTTCATCTCATATATATCAAATAAACTTCATAGATGTTTTTATAGTTTTCTGTGTCTTTCTGTTTCTCTTTGTTTCTCTTTCTTCCTTGCTCTCTCTGAGAGCAAAGTACTAAGGATCCAAAAAAATTAGTAAAAAATATCATATCAGGGCTCTACCATGGACTCACACCTGATTAATATTGTTTCTTCTGTTCATTCTTCGTTATGCAATGTTGATACACAATTAGAATAGCAAGTGGTATGATATTCATCATGTAAAGTATGTTTGCCCTACCAACTCCTAGTACTGAGGGCAGATGCTGTGTGCCATTAAGTTCATTGTTATGGATTCTTGGTATCACTTAATGAGAGGTCCTGTAGCGTACTTAGTATCACCAAGCTGGTGATAGAAATATGTGTTTTGTTTTTCTGTTTGGGTATTAAAATATCCCCACAGGAAAAAATAAGGCGAAACTCATTCAGAAGCAGTTTTTCAGTTGTGCCAAGATTTTTATATTTCAAGTGAATGGGGTAGGGAAACGTGTGGAAATGGCAAAAGCAGCGAATTAGAATAAATATAAGCCTCGCTCAAAATATACACCTACTACTTGGTACATAGTTAACGTTTATAGAACACTAATCTCTCAATTTCCTGATTTTTATTTTGTTTTTTGGCTATACCACTATCATTTTTCTTGCAGAGCTACTGTAATAATTGAGTGATCAAGAGAGTCTAGCACTTAAGACTACAGTGTGTGTATGCGTATGTGTGTGCACATGTGTGTGCGTGTGTGTGTGTGCACGTGTGTGTGTGTGCATGCGCACATGTGGGGAACAGCCCTGGGTTTGAAATCTGACTGCCCCAAAGCCACTTAATAGCTATATGACATGGCCCAATTTACCTAGCCATTGTGATCTTCAGTTTCCTCAGCTGTAAAAAAGGGGCTAAATACTATATGCACATGGCTATTGTGAGTTTAAAATAAACTGTTGATGAAAAACATCTGGTTCACAGATTCATATGCCTTTACTATGTGGAAACCATGCTTAACATTTATGTAAAGAACCATATACATGGTAAAACAATCTATCAGAGCTACTATGATATTCTTTCGTATTTCAGAAGAAAGTTGGTTCTGTCTCAGTTACAAATCTAAGTCTGTGATTTATATTAGCCTCCTCTGGTTAAAAACCTAGCACATTTCATAGATATGCTCACTATACTATGCCACGAATTTCCAGTGGTGAGAAAAGCAGACAGGGCATGCTGTCTGTCGAGAAAGCTGGTGTGTTTGGAGCTGAGACACTGATTTCAGAGTAATACTCAGCAACATAAATATGAGCAGCATAAAAACAACTCAATTTTGTTATTTGTCTTATTCCTGGAATTTAGCACAATACCTAACATAGAATAAGCACTCAATAATATAATATTTTCCCTAAGAACAATTGAGATTGTTAGCAGAGGTCAACATGACTACATTTAGAAAATGGGAGAAGAGTGTGGAGGGAAAAACAGTCAGGGGATATTATGGGTGCCTAGGCTTCTGATGATGGTGGCTTAGACCAGGGTGGTCATGTACATAAATTTCAGCTTTGTAAGGAACTAAATCAGCAGGACTTGGTGATGGATTACATTTAGAAGTTAAACGTCAAAGATGCCTCAAGCATCTGGCCTGCGTAACAGAATAGGTAAGTATAATTCATTGATGTAAAAAATACTGGGTAAGGTCCAGGCATGGTGGCACACACCTATAATCTCAATACTTTGGGAGGAAGAGGGGGGTGGGTAACTTGAGGTCAGGAGTTTGAGACCAGCCTGGCCAACATGGTGAAACCCTGTCTCTACTAAAAATGTCACATTTACCTGGGCATCGTGGCATCCGCCTGTAATTCCAGCTACTGGAAGGGTGAGACAGGAGAATGGCTTGAGCCCGGGAGGTGGAGGTTGCAGTGAGCCAAGGTCATGTCATTGTACTTCAGCCTGGGTGACAGAGCGAGACTCCATCTCAAAAAAACAAACAAACAAACAAAAAAGAAATAGTGGGTAAGCACCAGGTTTAGAAGAAAAAGACCTCATTGACTCTTAGTTGAATCATCTAGAACCAAGCTATCCCATACCATAGTCATTTGCCACATGTGACTAAACGTATTTCAATTTTTAAAAATTAAATAAAACATTTAGTTCCTCAGCCACTCACGCTACATTTCAAGTACCAAACAACTACATGTGGCTAGTAGTTATCACACTACAGAGCACAGATACAGAAAATTTCAAACATCATGAAGAATTCTCTTGAACAAGGCTGATCTAGGGTAAATAGCAGTGGCATCTGTAATTAAAAAAAAAATCCATAGCAACATCAAAAAACTCCTTTCTTATGGCTCATTGGAATTTAATGTGAAAAATGAAAAGGCTGACATCAAAGTTTCTACTCTATCCTTATGGACAAGATAAAAATTTCGTGTTTGGGTGTTTTCCTCTGATTGGTGATGTCAAGATATATGTTCTCTGCTAAGGTTTCTAGTGGGAGAGGGATTGTGTTACATTTCTAACAGAGAGTCCACATAGCACAGTAGTTTAAAGCATGAGCTCTCTTTTGAGCTGAATTGTGCCTTGCCCCTGCCAAATTCAAATCTTGAAGCCCTTGCCCCAGTACTACAGAATGTGACTGTACTGGAGACACGGCCTTTAAAGAAGTGATTAGGTTAAAGAGAGGCCATTAGGATGGATTGCAGTCCAATCTGATCCATGTTTATAGAGGAGGAAATTTGGATACGCAGGGAAACACCAGGGAATGTATGTACACAGAGGAAAGACATGGTGTGAATATAGTGAAGAATGTTGCCATCTGCAAGCCAACGAGAGGGGCTACAGGAGAAACCAAGCCTGCTAATACCTTGATCTTGTACTCATAGCCCCTAGAACTCTGAGAAAATAAATTTCTGTTGTTTAAGCCACCAAGTCCTTGATATTTTGTTATAGCAGTCTTAGCAAACTTCAGCAGGCTCCAAAGCCAAACTGCCTGGAATTAAGGCCAGCTCTGCCACTCACTAAGTGGATGACCATGAGTGAATTGCTTAACCTCTCTGGTTAACTTCACATTTCTAAAATGAGAATGATAATAATTGTTATGAATGGCAAATGGGTGAATATTTGTGCAGTGTTCAGAATAGTAACTCACATAGAATAAGTACTATATAAGTAAATGTTAAATAAATAGAAAGTAAATAAAAATCATGTTGTGTTGGTTGGCTGTCCGCCAGTCGCTATAGCCAAGACTGTCTGTCCAATGCATATTCAAAGAAATATTTGAACCAGCTCAGTTGAGCTATATTCAGAAAAAAATTACATTCAGACGAGTTCCTCAGGTGGGAGCTTCTAATCTTGTCCTTCTGTTAAGGGACACTTTCATGGGAGAAAATGTACTACCCCAAGAATTTAAATAAAAAAGAAAATAGAATTTGAATTCCTAAGAACTGAGAGAATGTTCTGAATCTACCATTTACTGGCAATGTGACATCAACCAAGTCACTTCACTTCTCAGTCATTTGTGTAGACTGATATTTTCCAAAAGAACATTCTGTAATGATGGAAATTTTCTATACTGTGCCATCCCATAGGATAGTCATGTGACATTGAACATTTGAAATATACATGGTATTATTGGATATTTTGTTTTGTTTAGTACAGCTCTGGGGCAATGATCTTAGAGCATTGTTGTGAAATCAAAGAAAGAGATATTTTCTATGCAAAAGTAACCCTCGTTATCAAAAGGAATAACATCTGGAAAATCTTATGATGTCCACTAACAAAACAAATGTGATATAGAATATCCAGTGGAGCCTGCTGAATTCCTTCTACCTATGAAGCTAGGCAGCATCCTCCATCCAAGTCCAGGGGTAGAGGAATTTAAAGGGATGGTATCTAGAAATGTTCTCTATTTCTGAAATTAGGGACAAGAATAATTAATTAAAAGGTGATGAGAGTGCTAGCACACCTTCTTGTTTTAACAGCTTTTTAAGTACATTTCATAAATTTCATAAATTCCATGGCTACTTAGAATGAAAATCCATGTAATGAACATATGTGGATTCGTGAGAAACCTTCACACAATGCAGCTACCACTGCTTTAGACAGTAAGTGGAGCACTGAGCTTTAACATACTAAAAAATAAATGCTGGCCGTGTTTCATAACTTTAAAGCAAACTGTTAAGGGTAAACCAGATGTTATTTAGAAGTAAATAAATACCGATTTAACTTTATCAAGAATAGCAAATAGATTCTTAGTCTGAAACAAGACATACTTACTGTTCTTCATTTTTTTTTCTAATGCATTTACCTAAAATTAAATTATAGAATCTGGCTGTTTATCAGATACAAACAGATTTTGTGATTTCAACTAAATCCCATAATAACTGTGTTCCAGCTCTCCGTCTTTGACTATAACTTGAGGCTTTATTGTGTGTATAGTACAATAAGCAATTATTTTAACTTCAAATGAAAATTGCAGTAAATGACCACTTGGAATATTCAGTTGTTTTTCACTGAAATAGTGGCTCATGGCTTGCAACATTAACCACGCTGTCATATACAAGAATGTATTTTTAAAAATAAGCTTGTGATTTATGAATGCAGTTTTTATCCATGTATGGGTTAAAGCACAGACATTTCAAATTGTGGGCTGAATATACTGTGAAACCTGACATCCAGTTGAACTTTGCTCAGTTTTATGGTGTCTCCCAACCACTTTATGAAATTGAAGCCACCCACCCGTCATTTATGTGGTCTATTATTCTTCACTGACTCTTTAGTATTTAATTTTTTTGCTAGTGAATAAATTTTTTATGACTTCTTTTAAGTTTGATTTAAGGTCTAATTTTATTTAATGAATGAAAGCATCTTGGCTGTTAATCTTTCCATTCATGCATACCATGTATAGTTTTACTGTCTAATAACTACCCAAAGGCTTTATTTAAATTCTATGGCTATTTTTATTTTTTTAATGTTATTATAGAGCTTATTACAGAAAAATATTTCTATTAAATTATAACAGTCTCAAATAACATTTTTATATCTCTCATACTGCGCTATATCCTTTGGTGTATATATTTTTATCAGGCTATTTTGTCTTACTACTCTCCTGTAAATGCATTAACCATTATTCTCAGATACTCATTATTATAATGATTACCTTCCATAACTTCTGATATTTTTGAATTTATACAACTAGGTTCATATTTCCAACATCATAGGTGCTTGCATGTAGAATGTTGGCCTCAAAACTAGAGAGATTTGGATCATAGGTGCTTGCACATAGAATGTTGGCCTCAGAACTCGAGAGATTTCTTGTTCATGTCACTTAGACAAGTCGAACATCCTCTGTAGTCATTTTTCTTTTGAACAAGTCAGGAGAGTATTTGTAAAATGTGGTAGGAAGGATAATAGGGTATGGAAGAGCCTAAACTATATTCTAGGTGATTTCCTTTCATCTCCCTCCCACCACCAGCAACTGGCCTGACTCCCAGCTTCTTATGGACTAAGCAGAGAGAAATCAGTGTGATGGAATCCCAGCATAGTTCGTGTATGGGTCAAGGTTCTATAGAGAAATAGAATGGAACGCATGCACGCACATGCACGCTCACACACAGACACAGACACACACATACACACACACACACACACACACACACAATTTATTAGAAAGAATTGGCTTACATCATTATTTAAGCTGACAAGTCCCAGGATTTGCAGGGTGGGTAGGCAGCTAGAGACCCAGCAGAGCCAATGGTATAGTTCCAGTCCAAAGGTCAACAGGCTTGAGACTCTTGAACAGCCAGTGTGTTGGTCTGAGTCCAAAGGCAGGAAAAAAGCAAAGTCTCAGTTTGAAAGCAGTCAGGCAAGAGAATCCTCTCTTACTTGGGGGAAGAGCCAGCCTCTGACTCTACTCAGGCCTCCACCTGATTGAATTAGGCCCACCCCAAATTACAGAGGACAATGGGCCTTATTGAGCCTACCAATTCAAATGTTAATCCCCCTCAAAAACGTCCTCATGGAAACAGAACAATGACCAAATATCTGGGCACCCTGTGGCCCAACCAAGTTGACACATATAATTAACTATCAGAGTAGGAAATGCCATATAAAGATAAATTTTTCAAATCTTTCTTTACCCCCAAGGAAGACTTGCTTAATCTGGGATTACAGACCTAGGTCATACAAGGTTCCAGAACTGAACAATGTCTCATTTCTCCATTGAAACTTGGCAGGGCTTAGCACTCTACTTTAGGGTTAGTCTATATTTTGACTTTATCTTAAATTTTAGGAAACTGTAAGAACAACAATTTGCAAGCAAATTTTATTTATTCAGTCAAAAAGCTTATATCGGATACTTCCCATGGGTAGGAGACTGTGGTCAGACAAAAAGATGAATAAAGCTAGTCTCTGCCACTCACAGGCTTCAAGCATATTTGCCCATATTGGAAATCCCTCCTTGAATATATCACTACTGGGCTTTAATGCTGTATTTTAAATAAAGGCTTTAAATAGAGCTACAGTTTTCTATCTTGGTGATCTTAAGCTGCCTTCTTCGACCCACCCCCTGCCCAGTAACTTTTATTTTCCTAACAGAATTGCACAGAGAATTCCACTATAAATTAAAGAAATACAGTTGGAGCTGCTGGGTGGGTACAGTAGGGAAACAACCTGAAGCCTATTCATTTACTTGTCCTAATTTGACCAACACTCTCTGGGTCCCTATAGCCACACTAGCCCCAGAGGCATAAGGAATAAAGTTTAAAGACTACTTATCTGTTTAATATTCCTGCCAGTATTTTATGCATTATATGTGACAAAATTAAAGCAGGTTTGGATATTTTTCTCCCAGTTCTTCTATGATTCACTCTGTGTTTAATTAGTTCTCTTTATTCTTCACAGAGTTGTTTTGCTTTGGTTTTTAATCACATTTTCTCTTCCTCTTTTTAAATAGTTTGTGTTTTAAACATGTCATATAATTAGTAGGGTGTTCTACACTGTGGAAGGTTCAGAGGATGTAATGTCTTCCAGAAACTTGCACTTTTACTGCAAATAAAAAGCGTGTGTTTTTGAAATATTTAAACACAGTAAGACAAAATAAGGCATATAGACAAAAAGTACTTCATAAGATTATTTGCAGAGATCTGTATGAATATTTCATCAAGTATCAAGAAAGTCATACTTTGCTGTTGGAATGGCAGGATGTACAGACCACTAGATGTTTTCTGAATAGGCCTGAGCAATTATGCCTCCTTTGGAGATTTATTTTGTATGATTTGTCTTTTATTTTTGTAGTCAGCAAAGGGAAATGGAGCAGATGGTAGTAAGTCCCAAAAAGTATTTAATGTGTAAAAGGCCTAAGTTTGTTAATATTTTATTATTCAATCTTTTCCTGCCAACTTCTGGTGTCAACCTGTTGGACTCTCGGAGAACTGGGAGAAGCTAGAGACAGGTTAGAAGATTTGTTTTGGACATAGAACTCTAGTGAGAGTAAAGTAACGAATTCATGAGATTGTATGTGTTTAGCAAGGGTGTGGATTTTCCAGGAAGAATTGTTTTGTTGTTGTTGCAAGTAGTGATTGTAAGAGAGAGGTTTTGAAAGTAGAAGCTGTTGTGACTGTGGGTAAAATGACAATGTTTACAGATAGGAAAGGGACATTCTAAAACCTATTTTTCTATGAATTAAAAAATGCATTTATGTAGCTAACCTCCTTTGCTGTTCATGCCAAAGGCTTTGTAATGGTATGTAACTGTTTCATTATAACATTAATGCCAGATTGCTTCTTATATCAATGAAGCAACATGCAGAGTTTGGACAACAGGGTGCTGGTATCTTTGGGTCTTATAATGCTGGATACCATTATGCTCTTAAACATATTTCAGAAAATATCAGTTACCTGTATAGTAACTGGTAGGCATGCCATTTAAACAAAAAGATCCAGCAGTTAAAAATCTCAAATAGTAATTTATCTTTTGTTCAGGCTTAGTTTTTAAAGCACATGAAAGTTTAAAAATGTAGTTCTGTACGTACGTCAGTAGCCCGGGTTCTAAATCCCACTCACAACATACGTTCATTCAGTACACTCTGTTTGTTTGCTGTTTGTCGTGTGTTTCTTTGTTCTACAGTAAAGAACAATATGAGGTAAGGGAACAGTGGGCTTGGGGATTACAGTGTAAACTTTATGGTATTCTAGTGACTCTGGGAAAAAAAGCAGTTTTACCTTAGCTTCTCCATCTGTGAAACAAGAGTTCTCAGGTTATTCTCTGAGCTTCCTTCCAGTCATAGCATCCTGGGAGTTTATGATTCTTATATGAATTCTGATATCCTGTAACTTAGACAATCTAGTATAAATATTCTGAGAACAAATGTAGGTATTAATAATTACAGTGAAATAACAGGTATAAACTGGCATCTGTGGTTGCCATTCCTCTAACATATTGTGGTACAATGACGATGAGGAAAATAAGTAATATAATACATATGTGTACATACACAACGAAGGTCTTTTTTCATCTACACAAATAAAGAATTGATGTGCTGGGCCAGGCACAGTGGCTTACGCCTATAATCTTAGCACTTTGGAAGGCCGACATGGGTGGATCACAAGATCAGGAGTTCGAGACTAGCCTGACTAACATGGTGAAACACCATCTCTACTAAAAATACAAAGATTAGCCAAGCATGGTGGTAGGTGCCTGTAGTGCAAGCTACTTGGGAGGCTGAGACAAGAGAGTAGCTGGAACTGGGAGGCAGAGGTTGCAGTAAGCTAAGGTCATACCACAGCACTCCAGCCCAGGCAGCAGAGTGAGACTTCATCTAAAAAATAATAATAATAAAGAAAAAAAAGTGATGTGCTTTGAACTGTATTTATGATTCACATATCATTAAGAGCTGTTATGTAGTACTTAACCAGCCGCTAATCAACCCCTTAATAAATATATGTTAAACCATTGAGTTAAACCACAGAGTGTGACAAATGGGGCCCATTCAAGAAGGACATCCCCAAAATCCAGACTATATTACAAATCCTGGGGTGACCAAGGAGAGCCAATGAACCTGAAAGTGTCTGTGGTGAGAAACAACCCTGCTATGTGGAGTCTTCAGGAAAAGCAAATAGGAAAGTGTTAGTACAGACCTCTACAGTTCTGGAATCTACTAGTGCTTCCTGCCTCAGGTCGTGACTTTTCATTTGACAAATAGCTCCTGTTGTAATACTGGGCTCTAGTAGAGACTGAACTCCCGATGATGGGACACAAAGGGACTCTGTGACTAGAGCTGCCCATTGTGAACTTGGTGTTGATTTATCTGACTGTATGGTATAGAAATAATGTATTGTTACATAGGAGTGATACATTTGGAACATTGGATCCATTAGCTCCAAATGTTTGGATTCAAGCAGATCGACAATGTATGACGATATATCATGAAAAGGAGTCCCAGAGTCTCCTATTATCTGTCTCTTATGGCACTGATGCTTCTTTCTCAGAAACCCTCAGGAGTTCCCTATGGAGGAGTTCCTCATGGAGGAGGAAAGTACTTGCACTGGTATAAAAATGGGTCAGCCTGACATGTTGGGTGGACTTTAATGTGAACAATGAAGGATATTTGCCCAGTGGGAAGATCAGCAAACAATTTATTTGTTATTCCCTTCATTTAGAGAGGGAGGTGACCTGAAGGGCAGATATATATTGAGCTTTGGCAGAGTTAATAACCTGATGGGCCTGGAAGAAATAAGACTAGAAAATCAGATACAAGGAGTATAAGCAAGAGGCATGTGGTTGCGCCTGCAGGAGTGAGCACAATCAAAATCACGCCTATCAGACAGTCAGTAATGCAGAGAAAGCTCTCTACTACCAGGTGGACATCATCACCTGTCCAGTGGATATGAGCCCGCCTCCTTTCTCAGTTACTCCAGAGTTCGTGCAATAGACCCATAAAGATAATGATCTATTGTGGCTGGATTTAGACCTTGGTGACAGAGACAGGGACAATGCATGGACCCAGGACATGGTCTCCCTTTCCAAAGCTAATATAGCTATTGTCACTTCTAACTATTAAATGCCAGAAACAGACTGACAATGAGCCACTGAGATGATATGATTCCTCCAGGATACCACAGTGACCCAACGCCTGCAGGGTGGCAGGCTAATTAAGTTGGATCCTCTCCACCTTGGAGCGGGCAGCAATTTGTCCTAAGTGGGTGAATTATGGTCTGGATACATGTTCGTCTTTCCCCTCATAGTGCCTTCACTGGCACCTGCGTCTGACAGCCTAAGAATGCCTAATCCAGTGATATAACGCCCCACATAATGCTGCTTCTACCAAGGGACATTTGCTGCTGTATCAGAGAAGACACAACAGTGAGCTTATGGTCACAATATGTTTTATCATCCACCAGCCGCAGGCCTGATGGAACAGTGGAATAATATTAATCCTGAAAAGCTCAGCTAAGACACCAGCATGAGGAAAAGCCTTAGAATTGGGATACTGCCCTCTAGGATTGGGATATACACCAAACCAATTGCTGATACAGAATGCTATATTTATCATACCCAGGGCTCACAGTTCTGGGACTAAGGGTAGATCCTTCCTATAGTCAATAGCAGTGATCCACTGATGGTATTTGCACTACCTTTCCCTAAAGCCTTATTCTTGGCCAGTTAGAACCCTAGTTCTTGCGGTGGAGGCAGGGGAGCAGTGCTGTTCTTTCAGTGGAAGCTGTGATTGATTCTACATGTGATCTGGTTACTATGTGTTCCTCATGATAATAGACTGACACAGATGGTATGAGATTACCGTACTCACCACATGAGGAGACAAGGAGATAGGGCTATTGCCACAAAATCTGAACAAGAAAAAATATGTCTGGAACTTGAAAGTACTCCATGCCCTGATGGGAAGGAGAAATTGCAGCAGCCAAGACTCCAAAGGAGTAAGAAAACGAAGGGCTTAATTCATCAGGATTTAGGTCTGCAACACCCTACTCAACATCGACTCAGAGCTGAAATGCTGAAATGCTGGTAGAATATGAGGGAAAGTCTGGGATTAGTGGTAAAGGAGATAGGTGATGAATATCAATTAAGGCCTTAAAGACCAGTTGGGGCATTGGATATTGTGGCTGAATTTACTACCACTCCTTTAAGTCTCTGGGGAATTGCAGCTTGCCATTACTCCAAAGGATTATACTTAAATTCTTCTCTCGGGAAAGATATGAGGGACTTTGAATTGATGCTATTGGGATATCAGCAGATGGTGCAAGTACATATAAGTTGTACATGGGGTTGTCTGTCCTGGGCCATTTGTGTTCTTTTCTATATTGGCTCAATCCTAACATCTCTTCACGTTTTTGACCACTTGCTCAATGGTGAGCCCCAGATAACTGTCACCTTAACTCTTAACACCATTAGCTATATCTGCCTTTCTCAAGGTGAACACCAGGCGTTAGCATGTCCCCAGTAGCAACCACCTTGGAAGGATTCACAGTAGTTGTGACAACTGTCATATGGGGACACACCCAGGAAAGTTCTGTCTCCATTAGAGTATTTTTTCCCCAGTGGCTACCCAAAAGGGCATATTATAAAATCATAAAGGCAGAGGACTTGATGAACTATACAATCAATTATTATCAATGAAACATAGAGTACCATAAGCAACTGACATATAAATGTCCCTCTCTCTGACTGTTAACAAACTGCTTCAAGGTGTAAAGGTTCTAAATGACTTCTTTAGATTTGTTTCACATGACCAAATAACCAGCCATGTTTTCATGTGAAGTTGTGCCCAGTTCAGTCATGTACCACCTGTGGCTGCTTTCTTCTCTTTCCTGTATCACTTCTTTTTTTAACCTCACTGTGGTTGACCTAGCATTGCTTGATGTCAGACTGTACTTCCTAGAGAATTTGGATTGAGATGCCAAGCAAAGTTTTTAATCTAGGAAGTTTTTGAACACTGAGTGACAAATTAAAATGTGATTATGAATAACTAGCCCTAGCCTCCCAGATTGGAAAGTTTACCAATTTTCATTCACCAAGTTATCTTCTATCCTGATCTGTTTTAATGTGTGAATATACTTCTCTATTTTAATGAAATTAATGTGCCCATTAATTTCTTTTTTAAAAAAAATGCAGTGACTCTCTTACTTGGCCCCATTTTGTTTTGCAATGTTTTCATTACTCTGTCTGGTTTATTACACTTTTATCATATAATTCTCCTGCATTTAACTTTTCTCAGTGCAAAGAGACAGTATGCTAGTTGCTTGCCCTTTTCTGAATGTGTACCGTTTTTACTGTCATCTCTTAGAACAAACAGGTTAATCAGTATGCTTCTCTCTATAAATTGTGGCATAATGGAAGAGTGCAATTAGTTTTTAACAAAAGTTATGGAATCCTCAACTTGTATTAAGACACTCCTCACATAATACTAAACTTTTCTGATAATATTTTGCCAAACTTATCTTAGGCAAGGGAATGTACGCCACCCCCAGTGTCCCAGAATGTAGTCAGGGGCTTCACTATCACTCTTTTACCTTCTGTGTCATCCCCTCTTTAATTATTCTTTTCGATGATGATTTAGAGATAATATGAATTGTAACCCTATGGTGCATCTATTAGTATTAAATAAGAATAATTAGCTAATGTTTTCATTATAGCTGTATATTGAAAGCAAAACTGAAAATTTACATAGTAACTTGATATATTATACTTGCTGTCTATCTCAGATTCAGCCTAGTTGCTCAGATTCTCCTACACTTGGATATGTCAAGCTTTTGGAATTACTCGTTTGCTTTAGTGGTTGTGGCTTTTGCCTGAGCTTGTACATCCTGCCATTTGAGTGCAAACAGAGAACTCAACACCCCCCTCCATCTTCAATCTTCTCTTTGTCTCCCCTTTCGTCATGAATTATTTTTTACTCTATTGTCTATTCATTAATTACTTTTTCTCCAATGAATGTTGCATCATGAATACTAATCTTTGGAAAAGTTGAGAGTGAGATGAATGTTCACAAAAATTATAAAGACCTCAGATGAAAATTGCAGCAATTCAACATTGCAATCCCATTGGAACAAAACAAAGACAGTTACAACCATTTGAAAGCAAGTCACATTTTTGTACACCATCCATTATTCCTGCATTTAACAGAATGTTAAAGATTCTACATCTTGTGAATTTATTAGCTTGGTATTTAGCGTGTTTCATGGCCAAAATAGCAAAGAAGCTTCATTATTACAGGTTAAATTAGCCTCATGAAAATGTTGTTGGTAAAATGTTACAGAAATGAATAAGAGATCTAACCAAGCAGCATATTGGACCATTTATCACTATAATTTTAAAAAGGCATTCTGATGATTTAAATTAATTGGCTAAAGGGTAGAGATTTAGATAAAAGTTAATAGTTGAAGCCCAAATGACATGGTTAGTTAGCTCTTCTTTTTAATAAAGAGGGAACAACGCATACTCATAAAATAGTTTTGTATATTGCCCTTTTGGCAGAAACTGAAGCCAAAAAAAAAAAAAAAACCATACCTGATAATACCTTTTATTATTTATTTATTTATTTTTGATTTGATTTATTTTGGAGACGAGTCTCACTCTGCCACCCAGGCTGGAGTGCAGTGGCTGCAATGGCACTATCTCAGTTCACTGCAGCCTTTACCTCCTGAGTTCAAGCGATTCTCCTGCCTCAGTCTCTCGAGTATTTGGGACTACAGGTGTGTGTCACCATGCCTGGCTAATTTTTGTATTTTTAGTAGAGAGGGAGTTTCACCACGTTGGCCCCGCTGCTCTCAAACTCCTGACCCCAGGTGATCCTTCCATCTTGGCCTCCCAAAGTGCTGGAATTACAGACGTGAGCCACCATGCCTGGCCAGGCTTTTGTTTGTTTTAAAGAAATATTCGTAACTATACTATGTATAAGCTGAATTACCTAAGCATCTCGTGTTTGCTTCCAACATGGTCAGATAGCCCTTCCCACATTCTTTGATTTTGTACAGTTGAAACTTAAAAACTTAGCCATCTTTATATAGAGGTTTTAGTATTTGCTTTTTTTTTTTTTTTTTTTAATTTGAGACGGACTCTTACATGTTGCCCAGGCTGGAGTGCAGTGGTGCGATCTTGGCTCACTGCAACCTCCGGTTCCTGGGTTCAAGTGATTTTCCTGCCTCAGCCTCCCAAGTAGCTAGAATTACAGGCACCTGCCACCATGCCCAGCTGTCTATTTGCTTTTTAACTAAATGTCTTCCCTATGTATGTAAGAATAGGAAGTCTACCATCTTTGTGAAAATTTTATCAGGGAATTTAACATTTCTTATTTTTTGCCCTTTGACATAATGTTTTTATTTGTGTGGTCTAAACTATTCATTTTTTATTTGTGCTAAAAAGCTTTTAAGAAATATTTAAGCTAATATGCTCACAGAACTTTCCTGGGAATGATGATGAAATAATTTTTTATTATTGCAACAACTCTGATTAAGGGTTGTGTGTCTATGGATTTAAGGTAAAAATAGTTTCTCTTTTTCACTCTTAACAGAAACCAGGAGATAAAAGAACTTGGTGAGCTTTCACCACATTGGGACAATCTGCGAAAAAACGTCCTTACTCACTGTGATCAAATGGTGAATATGTACCAAGACATTCTGACAGAACTTAGCAAGGAAACAGGTGTGGAAGCAAAAACTCTACTTACTTAAAGTGAATTGAATTTTCTGCATGTGTAATGAAAAAAAAAATTAAACACACTTTATAGAGATAGGAGAACTGGAGAATTTTTAAAACTCTTTTATTTCTAACTTTAACATCTTAAAACAAAGAAAACACTACCCTATTTTACCTTACAGTATTGTTATGTGAATAGTTGAGACAACTTTTTAAAATATTGAATTTCTGAGAGGAAAAACAAGTTATAAATATAGGATATGTTTTTCTTTTTGAAGTTCTTGTAACATTTTTCTGTCAGGTTTATCTTTTAACACACATATTAATTTATCATTATTTACTAATAATGTTTAATTTCTGATTTCCATCTAGGATCCTCTTTCAAATCAAGCAGCAGCAAAGGAGAGAAAACATTAGAATTTGTTCCAGTAAATCTACATCTGCAGAGAATGCAGGTACACAGCCCTCACTTGAAAGGTATCATCATAAATTATTCTTTTAAAAATGGCAAATTATGTTACAGTGTGTACTTCTTTAAACAGCTTGAATATTGGCAGAATTCAATAGTTTAACAGTTACATAAAGTTGAAAATGAAACAATTGAACCTCATAATGACCCTAAATGTTGCTAAAGAGACTATGATATTCTTGTTGCTGTATTTTTAGTAAATACTTTGTAAATGTAGCACTTGGATTGAGGTAGAGATAAAAATGCAAAATGGGTAGCAGCACATGTAAGTAGTATTAACAGTAGCTAATAGTTAACACTTGTGCTCATTTAAATTAGAAAAAAAAAGAAAAAACAAAATTTGTTTATATTTTTCCTGTCTTGAGAAATCAAAGCCCAAACATAGACTAATATGCTAGTTTTTAAATGTACTTCCTGGTAAATATCAACAGAAACTCCCTTTGCTATGAGAAAAAAAAGTGAGTATAGTAAGGTAGAAGGTGGTAGTGTATTCAAGTGTACTCAATTCTAAGAAATACTTGTCAAAGAGAAATATATAGGTTTCTCTGAACACACTTGATAAGGGTCCAGAGTGACCAATATGATGTCATATTTATTACCATTCTAAATCCCTTGCCACTTATCAAAAATATGTTTTTCAATGTCTTTTCACCTCCCCTTTTCATTAACTTATCGCTATAGCCTTTATGCAAATTTAGGATGACTGTATGCTCGTTTGCTGGCAAAAGTCTGAGACTATGTCCCCGTCGCTGCATATGCCTATGCCCAGTGTCAATGGCACCCTCGCTTCTTTTCCTTCTTAAAAGTCTTCCTTTTTAAATGACAAATGCTGTGGTCCTCCTACTAATACCCATCTTTTAGGGGGCTTTAGGATAAGTACGTGAAAATGTATACAAACATACATACAGAGACATCTAGATTCTCATTCCAGCACTGTTTTGTAGCCCTTGTCACAACATAGGAGTTAACAGGTTTAGAAAGGTTAAAACACAGAGCCATTGTATACCATTAGTGAAAATGTAAACTGGTGTAGCCACTATTGTAAAAACAAATATGGAGGTTCCTAAAAAATCTAAAACTAAAGCTACCATATGGTCCAAAATTCACACATCCAGGTATTTATCCAAAATAATTGAAATCAGTATCTCAAAGAGATGTTTGCACTCCCACATTCATTGCAGCATTGTTCACAGTAGCCAAGACAGAGAAATGTCCATCAATAGGTGAAAAGATAAATTGTGATATGTACAAAGAGTGGAATAGCGTTCAGCCTTATAAGGAAGGACATCCTGCCATTTGAGCAAACATGGATGAACCTGGAAGATATTATGCTAAGTTAAATAAGCCAGGACACAGAGGGACAAATACCACGTGATACTACTTTTAAGGAGGAATCTAAAATAGTCAACTGCATAGAAGCATAGGGTATAATGGTGGTTTCCAGAAGTCTTTGGGGAAGATGGAAAAAGGAGGCATTAATCAAAAGGTACAAAGTTGAAGTTATGCAAGATGAGTAAGTCCTAGATATCTACTATACAATATAGTGTCTATAGTTCACAGTATTATATTGTATACTTAAAAAACTGCTGAGAGAGCGGATCTTATGTTAAGTGTTCTTATTATACACATACACATTAACAATAATAGTGATAATAAAGTGAGTAAGGAAACTTTTGGAGATGATGGATAGGCTTATGGCATAAGTCGTGGCAATGGTTTAAAGAGTATATATTTATGTCAAACGTTATCAAGTTGCATACATATAATAGCTTTTTATATGTTAGTCATACCGCAGTCGTGGTTTTAAAAACTGAAAGTGAAATCTCAGTTCTACGTTAGAATTGTCTGAACTTTTGTAATTTGAAAAATTAAACTTTATTGTTTTCACATTTTTGCATACCAATCATGTATATACCGCTAGCTGATTTGAAAGTTTAAATGTGATTATAATGATTCTGATGTTTATGTTTTTATACTTGGTGATGAAGTAGATGAAATTTTAATTTAGGTCTTATTCATCACAAATTATGTCAAGTGAAAGAACAGAAAAACAAAAAGAGAGAGATGGATTGGCCCAAGGCATTTGAAAACTGCTGTGGTCTGAATGCGTCCCCCAAAATTCATGTGTTAGAAACTTAATCCCCAATGCAACAGTATTGGGAGGTGAGACCTAAGGGAAGGTATTTGGATCAAGAGAACTCTACACTTATGAGTGAATTAATGCCATGATAAAAAGAGCTTTCAGGAGCAAGTTCACCCTCTTTAGCTGCTATGCAAGGTCAAAAAGTTTATTCTCTCTTGCTTTTCCACCTTCTGCCATGTAAAATCACAGCAGAAGGCTGCCATCAGATACCAATGCCTTGATCTTAGAATTGCTAGCGTTCAGAACTGTTAGAGAATGATTTATATTTTATATATATTTTATATATTTTATATTTATATATTTTATATATTTTTATATAAGTTACCCAGTCCATAATATTATGTTATGGCAGCACAAAATGGGGTAAGACAGTAGTTCTTTTTTGCTTACTGTCTGTTAATAGTTTGAATAGAACAATATGTAATGAGTTTTAAAATAATAAAGTGTTAACAAGTATTGAAGAAGCTAAAACACCTAAGAGCTATCTGACAAGCAACATAATATTTTTCTAATAGCCAAAATGAAAAGCCTTTTATGATACAGTAAAATGTTTGTATTATTTTAGAGTGTAGCAGCCCTGGGCTTGAATTGTAGCAATGAGCTGAGTCCGCTATTTAGTCTTTCTAAGCCATTTCATTCTCATTCCTGATTGAGTTAGAGTATTTAAACACATAGAATGATAAAAATAATAGTAGTTTTATTATACATGTGGCATTTTCCATCACTGGAACAAAGTGGATCTGTCTGTTTTATCAGAGCTGATGACACTGGAGAAAATTGATCAGGTAAGAGCCTATTAAAAATCAACGAAGTCTTGAACTAAGGAAATAGCCAGATTTAGAGTAAAGATGATGTAGAGATACGTTTTGGAGAATTCATCACATGCAAATACTAAATGACTGATGTAATAAGGCAATGAGAAAAGGATAATTTGTTTTACAGCCATGGTTAGGTGACAGTGTCATCAAACCAGATAGATTTGTTTGGGGCCAAATACATATGAATTCATATTTAGTTATGCATTCAAATGTTTGTTGATTAACCTTAAAATACTTCCACCAAACAGATTATGATTAAAGTGGCCTTTTACTTCATACTTCTTTCTTGAAGATGAAAGAGTCATGTACTATGCTGTTTTCCAACATACCATCTGAAAAATGAGTAAAGTAGGGTGAAGGCAATATGTTTAGTTTCTGATTCTCCGATCTGAAAGAAAGAATCTGGCAACTAAAATAAAGAAATTTAGAAAAGCAAACAGAATGTGTGTGTCTGTGTGTGTGTGTGTGTGTGTGTGTGTGTGTGTGTAAGCATGCACTTTCTAGCTTGTTTGGTTTGGGATATGTATTAGTTTTCTAGGGCTGCCATAACAGAGCACCACAAACTGGGTTGTTGAAATAGCCAAACTTTTTCACAATTCCGGGGGATGGAAGTCTGAAATCAAAATGTCATGAGGGCCATGCTTCCTCTTAATCCTATAGAGTAATCCTTCCTTGTCCCTTCCTGGTATCCACTGGTTTGCTGGCAATCTTTGGCCTGCTGATGTAATATGCCAATCCTCTATCTTGCTCATGGTGTTCTTCTGCCTTCTGTGTATGTCTGTTTCTGTATCCAAATATCCCCTTTAAGGACATGAGTCGTATAGGATTAGGATCCATCTTAATGAGTTTATTTCAACTGGATTATATCTGTAAAGACCTTATCCAAATAAGATCACATTCTGACGTATCTTTCTTGTCGGGTACAAGTGAACCCACAACAGGATTTAGAAAGGAATTTCTTACTTGTAGTGACAAATATCAAGCAATATAGGAAAAACCAAAATTTTAATGGAACAAACCTAGGGTAAAACGCATGAACTAGAAGATTTTTGACAAAGCAGTTAGCAGAAAGACTGGTTCTGGTCTTTGAAGAGCTAAGAAGAAAATATGGCGATAAACTAGATATCGTAAGGGCCATATTAATGGGAAACGTACTGAATTGTATTGCATATATAACTGCATGTTAAATTATCAAGCTTATATTTTAAAGATATTTACATAATATTAAAAGTTATTATTTGAAACTGGAGTTCAGATTAAGTAGCTGCTATGTAGACTAGATCACCAATCAGAGGCTGAAAACTCCACTGAAATTTTGGGCCCTTACCACTTACTGCTTTGACTTTAACCATGTTATTTGACCTCTCTTAGTGTCATTTAATTATTTTCAAAATGAAAAGGTTAAAAGTTGTCATAGGTGGTAGTGATTCAAATTTTCTACTTTCTTATATAACATATAGTTAACAGATTTTAGATTGCAGTTAAATTTATTTAAGATTTGTGGCTACTGATTTGAATGTTTAGCTGAATTATTATTGCAAGATAATAATGCAAGTAAGATGGGCTAAGCCTTGGTGTTTTACTGGCAAGTTATTTGGATGTGGTCTAATTTTTTTATTCTTACCATTAGTAAATTGAGTCTATTCACATTTGATTAATAAACCTGCTGTATTTGAAGTGGAAGCTTTGCAAACAATAGCTGGCAGATCCACCAAATACGAGGCTAGTATCTAGTTCTTGAAATAAATAACTGAGCAGAACTAATGCTGTCATGTGTCCTACTGACAAAGGAAATAACCTCCAGTTAACTTAGGGTGCCCTAAAACTCATTAAGATTTTCATCCTTATTCATTACTTAAATTAAATGCAACAAGTAGAATACTTACCATAGTAGATCTCAGCCAGCAGTGACAGGAATGAAACATAAACCCCAAAATTAAAAACAAAAGTTTTTATACTAATATACTTTAGTACATTTTATTTTCATAGCACATCAGTTGTGAACATTATGGACTATAAACTCCTATAATGTAATATTCTGTTTTATTTTATATATTATAAATATACAATAGAAAAGTACTGTATTTTGCTATAAAATTTAACGAATTCAAACTAAAGCAACTGCTTTGTTTCACAGCAGACATAGTTTACGGATCTGTTGTAATCTATATTACTAAAAGTCTTCTTTATGTAACTCTGCATTATTAATGCACAGCTAACTCTAAGCATGAGTGTTTTGTAAATATTAGCTATATAGCCGTGGTTTTACTTTGTGAGTGGTCCTTTTAGATATAGGTGCTTGAGTGATCACAGTGCCTGACGCAGTATGTGCTAAAAAACAAAAAGAGAGTCTGGGATGAACACTTCACCCAAACTGAATCAATGGAGTTTCACTTGGGGATTCTCTTTAGGGATTCAGAGACAACCTCTGCTCATGAATTTAACTCTAATTGTGTTCTAGGAAACCCAAAAAGTACTTGTTTTTTCAATGGGGAAGAAAAATCAGTAATCAAGGAGACCACAAAAAGAGAGAAAAGGCAGAGATAGTCTCTCATGGCTTTTCAGTTCCTGATTGGAGCCCACAGGGAATGAATGGGCTTGCCCCTAGTTTGCATGAGTGAAACTCACCTGTCAAGCACAGCCCCACCTACTCTCCTTGTTTTTGTTTGTTGTTTTTCAGGTATCTCAAGTAAGGTTCTGTAAATTGGTATGAAAATAACCTTAACTAATGTATGTTTTTAAAAAATGATTTTATATCATAAAGCTGCAGTTGAAATCATGTCCAACACTAGCCAAAATTTACTGTGCAACTATGGAGGAGTAAGCTAACCTCTGTGATCTTTCATCTTCTAATCTCTACAAAGAAGGAAGGAGCAAAAGAGAGGAGCTTCTAGAGCTCTCTGATGTCTGTATCTCAAGAGTTTGAGAGTATCACCTCATCAGTGAAGCATACTTACCTTAGATATATTTAATCACGATGTCAAATTGCTTAGACTGTTTTGAAACAGGTTTCCCTTAAAAATCCCTAAAGGCTTGCTATTCCTGTCAAAGACATATTGCAAGCCATTTTGAAATCAAGAATTATACTTAAGTTTTTCCTTGATATAAGGTCAGCATGTCTTCATTTTGACATTAACACTATCTTATAGTTGTAGGAATTTTAGAAAGATCTTCTGGGAAAAATAGAGTTATTATCTCATTTCTATTATTAAATGGCTTTTAAAAGGCTATGAGGCAGCCCTGTTATTAAATCTCAAACCAATCTGGTGTCCTTAGCTTGACAAGACTCAACAACTTAAATTCTACTTCTCTATTACTTTTTATCTGTTACTTTGGATGCTATGCAATTTTCACAAAGCCAAAGACAATTTTTGAGACACTATAAAATGTCAAAAAAAAGGAAGACAGATTTAGAAAAGAAACGTTTTTTGTGTGTGTGCTTAAATTTTCTATAAAAAAAAAAAATCCCCTTAGATTTTTGTAATTATCTTTTGATACCAAAAATCTGAAGACTTTTATTACATACAGCTAAGGGCTATTCAAATCACAAAGATACATGAAAAATAGGATATGGCCATGGTAGAAGCTGTTCAAAAAATCATAAAGAGCAGGATACAATAAAGAGATTTTAAAAATGATAACACAGATTTTACTGATCAAATTGATACCTTAGAATTGTAATTTTGTTTTCTAGGTTATTTTCTATAGGTTATTTTTTTCCTGTACATTTTTTCTCTTTGGAGAAAAACAATCAATTGCAGATAATTATAAATTTAAAGGAGTACAACTGCCCCAACTAAAAATGAACATGGTACTTTAAGTGTATACCATTCTCCATTGACTAAAGAGACCAGCAAATAAATCACATGGTATGCGTAGATCAGTATCCTATTTTGTAGTAATTATAAGTGAAATTCAAGACTGAAAGGGCCAAAGGAGGTAAACCTAGCTGTTTCACATTAGGATACTTATAGCTGATAATTATCAAATGACAATTGCAAAATATTAAGATTACCTAATATAATAAATTTGTAATTTTCATAGAAAGTATTGGTACCTTAACAATTTGAGTGACCGGTTTTAAATGTGAGGAAAAATATCTCGATTAAAGTTAAGGATTACACAATTGTACACAGTGTTATTTCAGACCATGTGACAAACTGAACATATCCATAGCTGGAGAACAAAGCTGTTTCCTTTGGCTTAAATTCATGTCAATTCTGAGGGTATCATTCAGCAGCTATTTTCCAATTGCTTCCTTCAAAGTCACTCTTTGGCTATCAAAGTTAAAAAGTTTAAAACTTAAAAGCCCCAATTTGAAGACATGCAGTGTACCAATGCTATTGAAAGCCAAATTCTTTGAACTTTGGTAAACTATGCACACAAAGATTCCAGCTTTTTGAGGAGTGGTTCTGATCAAGATCGGTAGAATCAGAATGCAATAGAGGAAATGGAAAGAGAGGGAGACCTTGTCAGCTTTATAAGTATCTAGACATAAACCATATCTAAGTGTCTCTGTGGAGAATACCTCTTGGTATTAATGGAATATCATAGTTAGGTTGAAAATGCCTTTCTAGAATTTAGATAACGTGCTGCACTTATACTAGCTGTGAGAGTTTGTCAATTTGAAATGTATTCTATGAAGTTTGAAAATGAAGAATGTTTTCCCCTATTTTTGCTCTCTAGTACTTTCACATTTGAGAACACATAAGTATGCCTATTTTTTTTCAAATCCTGATTGTTTTGTTGCTTATCAATATATCTTAGAATTTCACATCCCCAATCTGCTTTATTTTTAACTTACTTTTATTGTTTTAAGTAATAATAAATGATCAATAACATTATAAAAATGATAGAAAGAATGAGAAATAAAAAATAGAGGCAGATAAAGAAATAAATATGGAAGTATACATACACAATTAGTATAGGACATATATTTTCTGTCCTCGCTACTGAAAGGGAAAGCAGTGACATCATAGTAGCAGTGAGCATAACTCATCCTCAGTACTTGATTTCTAAATACTGTTCTCTAATAAAAAGGATCAAGGTTCATTGTAAAGGTGGTTGATTGCAGGGCTCAGTCAGAGAAAATACAAGATGATTTGAGAGCATTTGTGCCTCTAGAAGGTAATGAAATACTAGGGAAAAATGTTTTAATAGAATAGGTAAATATAAAGGGCACAACAACCAACCTTAAGGAGCTCCCAGAACACAAAGCTGGCACAACTTAAAAAAGATATTACTGAGTCATTAACCAAAAGAAAAGTTCCCGTGGGTCTATATTAATATTAATAGATAACTGAATAAGTAAATGAATGGAGGAGAAGAGTCAACCATGCCTTTCAGAAGAATTCCAATTAATAATGTGAGAGGAATGAAATGAAAATTACTATTCAAATATATCAGTAATAATTTCAGATCCATCAGTGAATGCAAAGATTAGTGAATAAATGTTTAAGCAGAAAAAAAGATATTTGTGTAATCTTAAAGTATGTCCCCTCAAACTGTTACTAACTTTCTAGAGGAGAATTAACTATTGGTAGTGGCAGGTACCCCAGTGCATCAAGGTTAGCCTCACAGTAGTACAGAAACCTATACTGTTATGGTGTTCTGAGAAGGGCATGTCACCTCCATAGTAGTCTGTTCCACATTGCAGAACCTCAGTCTAATGATGAAACACAAAAGAAACCCAACCTGAAGAACATTCTGCAAAGTAACTGATCAGTACTCTTCAAAAATGTCAAGATCATGAGAGACAATGAAAGACTGAGGAACGTTTATAGATTGGAGGAGCTTGAGAATACCTGACAGCTGAATGAAAGGCAGGATTCTAGAAGAGAAAAGATGTGTGAGTGGAAAAACCAATTTGAACACATCCCCTTAAAGGAATTCTATATTCCTTCCTCTTTTAGACAGGATATTAAAAGTTAATTCAAATTCCATGGAAATGTTGAGAGCAATTTAGTTATAATAAGCTCTTTGTTCTTTTATAGGCTATAATCCAGAATATATATACGTATATACACACATATTCCTGAGATGTGTGTGTGCATCTTTGTGTGTGTGTGCATGTGTATCCAGATTCTAATGTTTTTTATTGACAGTGTATATATTTTATTCATTAGTTAAGAATATTAATTCCTTATATGATCTAATGACAAACAATAGTGAATTGAGCCTCAGAATATATATGTTTATTTACTGACATTTTTGAACACCTACAACATTACAATGATTTCTGTTTGGAGAAAGACAAGACATTAACTTTACAATGCCTGTATTTTACTTTGTATAAAGCCTACAGAAGAAAGTAAATTAACTATTAAAATTATTTTATGCAATATGAAAAGTAATTAATGCTCTGATATAGATATGAATTTAGGACTATGATAGGAAAGAGGAAGAAGTAAGTGTTTCTAGCTGGGTACATTATACAAAGATTTCTATGTAGGAACTAACTTAGCAGCTAGTCCTAAGTATGAAATTTACAAGAGTAAAGGACAGAAAAGTGAAAGAGGGAAGGGCAGTTTAGGTAATAGGAAGAACTTTACAGGAATTTGAGAATTGGAACAGGATTAAAGAAAAGACATTTAATTAACTGTGTCATTTACTTTCTGTATTCTGACATCTTAACAGAATATGTAGAATATCTTTCCATGAATTATCTTGAGTTAGGAATATGAATTATAAATATGATAAAGGACAGATAAACTGTTTTCCCTCAGAATATTTTTACTTATTTCTCTTACGGCCACTTAGTGTTTGCCTATATTATGAACTTATAAAAAAGTGAAAAAGATACTAAAAAAAATATATGAGAAATTGAAAAAGAGTTTAAAAA
This sequence comes from Sapajus apella, assembly GCF_009761245.1. Lineage (NCBI taxonomy): Eukaryota > Metazoa > Chordata > Mammalia > Primates > Cebidae > Sapajus > Sapajus apella. The sequence continues at coordinate 10,520,847 of NW_022437001.1, forward strand.
CTGTGAGTAATTCATGGGATTATAAATAAGACATTGGTGCTCTGAAGTGAAGGAATCCTGCAGGGAACACAGGGAAGGAAGCCAAAGATGAGAACAAGGAAAAGAACAGAGTGATAAGAAAAGGCAATTGAGGATATGGCATAAGATTGTGGAAGATTAAAACAAAAAGTAGAAATAGGGAAAAATCATTGGAGAAAGCTGGAAAAGAAAGGCTTAAGAAAACACACTTTAAAAATGAACAAAAGAATAAATAAAAACTGTAATTAAGATAGAAACAATACCAGGTTGGAAAAGGCAATTAAGATTAAAATTAATTTTGCTTACAATTTAAGTATGTACCTAGTTTCTGCTGTAGTAAATCATACTGAAACCTCCTTATATTTGATAAATAAGAATTACATCAACTCTAATACAGAAATGTTCTGTCCTTAATTTTAAATAGTCACAGGAAATTAGGGTAACCACTGAGAAGGGTATGTGTTCAGTGAGTGTTTGTTTAGTGAATGAATAAAGATTAGGATAATATAGGTCAGGTCAGTTTAATCATTTTTTAACATTTTTATAAATTACAAGCTTTTCTTTGCCCTCTGAGACCACAATTAACAATCAATGTTTAGACTTATTTTTGATGTGATTACAAAAATACCTCTATTTTAGAGGTAGACATCTAGAATGTTAATGCAGACCAGCTCTTTTGAGCATCCAGTATATGCTCATGGTTGCTGCGGCCAATAGAAAATATAAGCATGACTAAGGCATTAAAGGTTGTTTATAGTATAAGTTTGTTTGTTTGTTTGTTGAATAAATCAGACTTTGGAAAATATATCAGATCCAAAACTTACTAGCTAAGACTAGGCAAATTATTTAATCTTATGCATAATCAGTTTTATTGTGTATAAAGCTGGGGAAATAAGATTTATCTTACAGGATTATTTTGAAAATTAAATGAGATTATGAAAATAGAGTACCTACTAAAGTAATGGTACAGGGAAGCACCGAATAAATGCTGGGTGTTGTCATGATTATTCATTCATTTAGTAACTTTTATTGTGCTCTTACTATATTGTAGCCATCATCATTATTAACATTGTTATTATTTACTAAATATAATTCTTATCCACAAATGACATATCCAGTGAAGAATATGAGTCTTGAAACAATTGTAACAATTTTATGACCATATTCATTATTTTATTTGAATATAGAAACTATCATAAGGAATTAAATAAATCTTCAAGGTAAAGACAAAGCAATGTGGAAGTATAGATAAAAATTATTATTCTGACTGGAATATTCAGAAAGGCTTCAAAAAGAAGGTGGTAATTGAGTTTGATTGCAAAAGAGCAGTGGTATTTCAGTGACAAAGAAATGAGAGGGAGGTTAGGATGGAAAAATACCCAAGTCAGAGAACACAAGAACCAAGATGTAAAGACTTCAACAAATACGGAACTGCTGTTGTAACTGGACAACAGGCAATCATGCTATAAATGAGGAGTACCTGCCATGTGCCAAGCATGGAAGATATACTTTTGAAAATGACTACAATAACTTTTACTTTTTTTCTTTCTTTTTTTTTTTTTTTTTTTTTTTTGGCGGGGATGTGGGGCATGGAGTTCGCTTTTATTGCCCAGGCTAGAGGGTGATGGGGTGACCTTGGCTCACTGCAACTTCCGCCTCTCCAGTTCAAGCAATTCTCCCGCCTCAGTCTCCCCAGTAGTTGGGATTACAGTTGCCTGCAACCCCACCCAGCTAATTTTTTGTAGTTTTAGTAAAGAGAGGGTTTCACCATATTGGCCAGCCTGGTCTCGAACTCCTGGCCTCAAGTGATCTGGATTACGATAATTTTCACTTTCATAGTGCTTATAATACACTGGATGATGTGACCAAGGAACAATTGGACCCAGATCATAGATGGCTTGAATATGGCCTTAGATGTTTGAATGTTCTCTAAGTACTGAAGGCTGTGTTTCAGAGAAAGTGATGGACTGGCCACCCATATAAAAGTGAACTACTGCATTGTAGTTGCAGAGAGGCTAACATTGAGAGGCAGTAGTCATCTTGACAAAAATGAGGAAGATGAGCACTAAGATAAAGATAAGTAACATGAACAAAAGAAATTAATATTTTGTAAGAGAGTTGTTAGGACTGGTGAGATATAATGAGGGAAGGAAAGGAGTTGAACATGATCTTGAGGGCCCTACTCTGGGAGGCTTAAAGGAATTGTCTGTATTTGTCACAGGGAATCAGGAAGAGCCAGTTAGGGTCAAGAGTTAGAACATGTTAAGCTTAGCAGGCTTTGACACTCAGCGGTGTCTATTAAGCAGTTAGGAATTGGTTTATTTTGTTTGGAAGAGGTCAGAACTAGCCAAGAGATTTCATAGTCCTTGATAAAAATAGGGTGTGATACCCCTAAAAGGGATGAGTTTGTAAATAGAATGAAAATAAAATGTTAGAACTTACAGAACAGCTTGTTCATAACTTTTGGAGTCATACTACAGGTGGTTCTGTAGAAACACTCCATTTAGATTTAACAATAAACAAACAGCTCTTTGTTATGAGGGGAGGAGACTATTCAAATGATGCGCTCCTTCTCCTTTACCTGCTATTTCAAAATGTCTTGGTTTCTTCATATATACCTAGAATTTTCATGAGCAGTGAGGTAAATGAATAGAGATTATTTCTGTTCCCAGAAAGTAGCTTTGAAGGATGCTGAAATCATGGACGAATTGAACAACACCGCAAAGATTCACTGTAAAGCTGAGACAGCTAAAATGTCAGCGGCTGCCACTTGCATAGGCTTCTTAGAAGGCACTACAAGGAACCATAAACGTGTTTGTGGTCAAGTGTTTTTGCAAATGTTAGTTATTTAAACTTTCATCAATTCATACTTCTGTCTCTATTCAGATTTCACCTCCCTTTTCCTTCTCTTCTTATTGGGTAGTTCTGAACAGGCTACAGGCAATGTTTTTTGGGAAAGTTGAAGTAAGAATACATTTAGTTTAGGCTTAGTGGAACATATGTCTACATTTTTTGAAAAAACAGCTTTATCGAAGTAAAATTGACCTATGGAAACCTGCACATATATTTACAACTTGATGAATTTGGACGTAGGCAAACCCCCATGAAATTATCACCACAATTAAGTTAACAGACAAATCCATCACCTCAAAAAGGTTGTTCTATGGCCTTTTTGTTGTTGATGATGTTGTTTTAAGAACACTTAACATGAGATATACCCTCTTAATACATTTTTAAGTGTACCAACACAGTGTTATTAACTATAGGCACTATGTTGTACAGCTTGTCTCTGGAGCTTCTTTTGCATAACTAAAACTTTATTCCCATTGAATAACAACTTTGCATTCCCTGACAGCCGCCGTTATACTCTCTGCTTCTATGAGGTTGACTATTTTGAGTACCTCATGTAAATGGAGTGTCTGTCATGGAACTGGCTTATTTCACTTAGCATATTGTTCTCTAGGCTCATTCATTTTGTTGCAGATGGCAGAGTTTCCATCTTTTTTAAGGCTGAGTAATATTTTTAGTCTCTCTCTGTATTGTTGGTATTGCTGGTCACCCAGTTTTTGGCAGAAATGTGGCATATTTTGTTGCATTGTCATGATAATATGTCTTTTTGCATTTAAATTAACTTGGGAACTGATTTCACTCAGAAGACTGAGCCCCAGTGTCATTTTTCTTTTCAGACTCAAAAGTTTATTTTTATAGAGCAATAAACAAAAGCTAATACATCACCTTTCTTTGTTTAATTGGTGGGATTGTTTCTTATACAGAAAATAATAATCATTGATAACATTTACTAAATGCTTATCACTTTTAGCTATTTTCAACTACATTTTATAGCGAGAAAACTGAGACAGAGAGAAGTTAAATAATTTTCCCAATGCTAAACAACTTGTAAGTGGCAGATCTGGAATCCAAAGCCAGTGACTCAGGCTCCCATCATTAATTTAAACCACCAGGGAGCTCTGACTCTCTGTCACTGAGTTAGAAGCCAGAAGTCCCTGAGTTTAAAATCCTTGGGGTTTTAGAAAGTTAACTTCTAATAATCCTCAGGCTTCTTATCAAATAAATGGATGAAGCAGTTAACTTCTAATGATCCTCAGGATTCTCATCAGATAAATGAAGGTGGACTAAAACATAATGTTGGTAACTTTGGGGTGATCTCATGACCCTTTGAGAAAGCTGTGATCCCTTTATCTGACATAGAATAGATGTAATTATGTAATTAACAAACATCCTTGGATACCCTGAATCCAGTATCTTAGCCCTAGGTTAAAATCCCCTGGACTAGAAAATATTTAAATTTCTTACAAATCTAATATTCTGCTACCTTAAGAAGAGCTGACTTCTAGTTTATTAATGACTTTTTAAAGAGGACAAGAGATTACCATTACAGTGACTTATTAAATGATTTTCATTATATGCCTTATTGGCAGGTTGGTTTGTGTTGTATTCTTTCCTGTAACTTTGCATTTTCTGAATGCTGCTGACATCTTTCACTTGAAGACATTTTTTATTAGAAGAAAATTGTTAGATGCATCTGGATTAAACTGCTCTGAAGATGTTATGGTGTTTACCATAAAGCTATAAAATAATTTATGTTTTCCTAGTAAATGAGATCTGAAGAACAACCCAAGTGTCAATAGCAAAATCAATTTGAAAAGGATCTACTATGAAATGAGGCTTCTCAAATAAAATGTAGTTTAACAAGAGAGCATTCACTCTGTCTTCCTTCTTATGGGGATACTTTGCATTAGAATGTAAAAATGATGGCATGTTTGGAAGCCGTAAACTTAATATGTATCAAACTTCATGGCTTTCAAGATCAAAGGATTAAGTTTCAATTTAAATGTATGGATTTTTTGTTAAAAAAAATAAAGTATCTTACTAGAAAACAGAACAAGAAACATTTTGTGTGTTCTTTCTATGTCACCTAAGGAAATTGCAAAAGCATCCATTTGAAGTTGCATAAGATTTAGTATACACAATCAGGAAAGTACTCTGTATAGATTTTTAAAAATGTATTAGTAGTATTCTGCCCTTGAGCCAAAATGCTTAATAATTTGATTTTTTTTCCATTTAAAATTTGGTTGAAAGATTGTTCATTATTGTTGAATTTCAACATGATTGCAAATTAAATGATGCAAAACTCAATAAAGTAAAATACACAAAAGAGCAATTAACATGTTATCTCAGTAAGTATGTAGAATAATGAGAGAACACACTGTTCTACACTGTAGCATATAATTAAGATGTAGTCATAAATCAGGAAAATATTATACCTTGTTTAGATGCACAGGTGGCTTTTAGAAAGATTGATTAGCTCCTCTTTCCCCCTTGAGATGTGAGTTCATAGTTATTCCTGCAAAATTAAACAGAACATTTTCTCATACTTCCTACAGTAGGTATGCTTCAATGCAAACAGCATGACGGAGATAAATGTTTGCAAAGTGTTCATCTCCTTGTCTGTTTCTATTCCAGATGCTCTCTACGATGTCATCACTGTGGGAGCCCCAGCTGCCCATTTTCAGGGATTTAAGAATGGTGGTCTGCGGAAACTACTCCATAGATTTGAAACAGAGAGAAGAAAGTAAGTAAAGACACGAGGAAAGCACAGATTCCATTAATAGTATCTTCCCTTTGGGGAAGCCTATATACAAGGTTAGAATAAAGAAGATTGGTCCATCACAATATACAGTTCTTAACATCTCTAACCCATTTGGTAATACAAAGTTGTTAAATATCTCAAAACTACCAGAGAAGAAGTTAGAGTGAACAAATTGCCTAAGTGTGTTGCTTGTTGAGAAGCATTGTGATGGCAGAAAATTTTCCCAGAAGGCACACAACTAAGGGGTGATATTCTAGTGTCAACTATTGCTTGCTCAAAGGAGGTGTTCAGGGATTTAGCTGGAAATACAGTCTAACTTAACTGTGGAGCCAAAGATACTGAATGTAGATTATGGCTCCTGATTTACGATTTTTAGCCTACTAGTAATTTCCATGGTGGCCTGAGGCACATTTAATTGTGCCGCTTGAAAAAGACACATCCATACAGAAATGTATGTTCTGTTCCTTAGGGAAAAGGCATGACCCAAAAACCAGAGTATTAGCACTATTATTTATCATTTTAATATACTGTTTTTCCAGTGTTTGTTTTCAGATGCTTTTGAATATTGCCTTATACAGGTTTGCAGCAGCAGATTATTGTTCTCCTCCATGTCTCATCCACTTAAGCTTGCTTATCCTATAATATTCTCTAGCTATGACCACGCTCATGTGAAGCATGCAGTGCCTGTCCAGGCCTGAAGAATAACTACTTTCCTTTTCAAGTAGTTACTCTTCCTAAGTTAAGAGCTTCCCCCCCCCGCCCCGCCCCCCCCCCCCCTTTTTTTTTTTTTTACTTTCAGGTTCTAAGGGTACATCGGCAGGTTTTTTTATTTTTTTTATTTTTTTTAAATTTGTTTTCCAGGGTAAATCGCATGTCACAGGGGTTTGATGTACAGGTTATTTTGCCACCTGAGTAATAAGTATAGTGCCTAAGAGGCAGTTTTTCAATCCTCGCCCTCCTCCCACCCTCCACCCTTCTACCCTTCCACCCTTAAGTAGGCCTGGTGTTTGTTGAAGAATCCAGATTTTGAAAGTTAGGGGCAAATAGTCATTCTTTAGTCACAGTTGATTTAGCAATAGTATTAGAAAATCTATTTGAGTGGCAAAACCGGAAATTATTTTAAAGTTTTATCACATGTATCAAATGTAAATGTGTTTTTTGGTGCCCAGGTGTTTAGGGAGAAAGCATGTAAAGAAGGTTAGAATTGAATAATTGACTTATTATATAAATATATAAACTACCAATACATATATATTTTTCTTTTTTCCTTTTAAGGAATTGACTTTGGTACAATATTAACTCAGTTACAGTTCTTATTCTGATTTTTCAAGTTTTTTGTTTATTTTTGTTTGCTTGATTTTTGGTGGGAGAGGTTTTATAGTTTTATAAAATTATACTGCATGCATAGATTAGAGTAACCATCACTATTATGAACATCGTATAGAACTGTTTCATCACCACAAAAAACTCCCTCAGTTTACCCATTAATACACCCTTCTCCCAAATATTATTGCAGTGGGGAGTGGAAGTCAAAGTTTCACCCATGGGCTCTGCAAGGGAGGGGCATCTCCTAATAACTTTATGGGAGCTGGAAGTTAATTCAAGCCATAGGCCCCATGGGGAAGGGCTGCCTTCTCTACTGAAGTGGGGGTATGAGTGGAAGACAGGGTTTTGCCCTTGGAATCTGAGTGGGGATGGAGGGTGTTTCTTACTGATTCCCTACTGTACCATTCTCCTAGTGGGGGAGGGGCATGACATTTTTGTGGTATTCACCCCCAGAACAGGTTGATATGGCTGGGCCACCCTGTTCCAGGTTCTTTGGCTTTTCCTGGGTGCTTTTTTTTTCTTTTTTTGATCAGTGCTTTGGTGCATTAAGGAATTCTGTGACACCCAGTTTGGGACATTATAGGAGGCAAGAAAAATCCTGTGAAGCTCACTGCCATATCATTCATTAAGTCCTGAGGACCCTAACCATATACCTTCTGTAGTCTACCGTTAAGAGTCTTTTGATAGGTGGCATTTCTAGATGTTTTGTCTAGAGTGTTCCATTGTGATTAACAGGGGAAGCAAAATAGATTGCATTTAGTCCATCTTGTTTGGAACTATGTCTCAACCTTAAGAGTTGACTTATTTCATTTTCTCAATTAAATTGTAAAGTATATCACCAAATTAGAAGACTGAAAACTGCCCACAGCACAGTTGGAATCCAGTTGTGCATATAAAGCGTTAGTATGTGAAATATGGAACCTAACCCTATAATTTTATAAAATACATTTCTGTCAAAGACAACTGTTGAGTTCTATGTTGACTCTAAATAATATTTCTTAAGTTTTAAATATTTGCATAAATATTTGAATCCTTCACTTTTCTTGATTTTTCACTGGGCTGTTACATACCTACACACACACACACACACACACTCTCTCTCTCTCTCTCTCTCTCTCTCTCACAGATCTTGGGCTAATTTTAACACAAAAGTAAAAGTGTGTTCAATGCTTGCAAACACTGATTGCTCCAAATTTTTCATTTGATTCTATATCCCATTGCTTTATTGATAAAATACAATGAAGATTTTAAAAGAAATAAAAAAGAACTTTCTGTGGATCTTAAAATAACTCTTTATAGGGCAGTGGTATGGGACAAATACAGCTTGCTGAGGCAATATACTGGTGAGTGCGGTTATCAGCCTACCCGTTAAATTAAGAGCTGCCCTGGGCAGAGACTTCATGACTACAGAGTCATGGCACTATGCCAGTACTTTTTCTACAGGCTTTTTCAGCAACAAATATTGCATTTGTCAGTCAACAGCAATGTATTGAAGTAAAAATGACTATATGAAATGAGTAATTTGGGCTTTAGGTTAAAGTAAACAATTACATTTTGCAGGACACGAAATCACAAATGAGGAAATTTTTCTTTGCCTCATGTTTGATTTGATGTCACCCCCCACAAAACAACAACAACAACAACAACAACAACACAGATAGCCAAGTCTTTTAGGCCAGGTTTTTGGGAGCTACCACAGCCATTGTACTATTTAACCTCCGTTTATTTTTTTCTCAGCTAAGCTAATAAAATACTGTCATCTGATAAAAGACATAATTTATGTTTATGTCACTTGGTGATCTCTTTTGTGATGAATACATTGGCCACAGAATGAAAAAGGTTTTAGTGTAAGATAATATTGCTTATAATGTTTATATAAAGTAATTGAGGTCATACAACCATATTTATTAAGAGTTACAATTAGGGAGATTGAACTTTTAAAGCACAGTTTCTGAGTACCTTATTCTTGTGCTTAGAAACTTTGAGGAGTCCATGCTTGTTCACTGGGCATTCAAAGCATCCATGATTTCATCCACCAGTATCTACCCTTATCACCCATTTCTCCTATTTTTGCTTCTAAAATGCTATATAAACTATTTCCTAAATGGGCTTCATGTATTTCTACCTTTTCCTTTTTCCTCATTCTGTTCCCTTTTACAAGAAATTATTCTAGTCTCCTCATTTTCTACCATTTCTCATTTCTTTCTATGAAAACCATTTACACAATCCTATTCAAAATTCTACACATGGTCCATGTGAAGATTTCACCCTTATAATTAGGCTTTTCTGATTTCTCAAGTTGATTTGATTCTCCTCTCTAATACTTTATTTTTACTTCTCTTATAGCCTTACTAGGCCACAGTAATGTATTAGGTTTTTTCTTGTGTGATGTTTCTGTGATATACTCTACTTTCCTTGAATAAGAGATAGAGCACCTTGTATATATAAGTATTCTATAGATCCAATACAACAGGCATTGGAATTCACATACAAATCAGATATAGTTGCTGACTTAAAAGTGTGAAAACTAGAATGGGAGAAAATAATCATAATGCAATAAGATTAATTGCATTAATAAATAATCATAATGCAATAAGATTAATAATATAGAGAGCACGGTTACCAGCCTTGGCTGCATACTAGAATCACCTTTGGAGCTTTAAAAACTTTTATTTATAACAGGATATCACCCCAGACAAATTAAGTCAAAGCCTTTGGTAACGGGACCCAGGCATCGATACGTTTTTAAATCTTCCCAGGTGAGCCTAATGTATAGCCAGAATTGAGAACTACTGATATAGCTGTAAGTGAATAGTGCTATTGGAAGACAGACAAAAGGTCTGGAGAATAAAAACAGAAAGAGCTACACAGATGAGTTGAACTTGAAAAACTGTATAGAACTTCCATTGGTATGTATCAGGCAGAAAGAAAATATAAGTAAGAGAATATTTATTGAGGTAAGGTATTAAAACTCACTCACTGAGAATTTTTGTTTAGAGAATCCCAAACTCATTAGAGAGTTGCAAAATGGAACTGAATGTGAGAGGAAAGCTATAAGAATTTTGATCTTTGACAATCGGGTTGAGTAACATACAGACACATACAATTGAACATATCATAGAGGATTTCATACTGAAAACTTGATATCTTTCTAAGATAACCAAAGCTCTAATTACACATTTTTTAATAAACCCAAATCAGGATGTTTGTAACTTATATATTATCTTGTAATATCAAACATCTACTGTACCTAGTGTCCGTTGATTTACTTCAATACCATGTGAAAGTTTGTGAATTTCTCCTTCAAAACATGAATCAAGTTTTTACTTTTAGTATTGTTTAAAAGACAAAACTTTATTACTACAACGTATATTTTGCTTACTTTAAAATGTTCTCTTTTTTTTTTTTTTTTTTTTTTGAGATGGAGTCTTGCTATGTTGCCCAGACTGGAATGCAGTGGCACCATCTCTGTTCACTGCAACCACCACTTCCTGGGTTCAAGTGATATTCCTGCCTCAGGCTCCCAGGTAGCTGGGATTATAGGTGCACATCACCATGTCCAACTAATTTATTTATATATATGTGTGTGTGTGTGTGTGTGTATATATATATATATATATATATATATATATATATATATATTTTTTTTTCTTTTTTGCCAAGACAGGGTTTCAACATGTTGCTCAGGCTGGTCTTGAACTCCTGGGCTCAAGGGATCCTCACATCTTGGCCTTCCAAACTGCTGGGATTACAGGCATGAACCGCCACACCCACATACCCAGCCCTTTTGAACATTTCTTTCTTTATTTTTTAAGTTGGGTTTTCCTCTTATTGCCTAGGTTGGAGTGCAATGGTGCGATCTCAGCTCACTGAAACTTCTGCCTCCTAGGTTCAAAGAATTCTCCTGTTACAGCCTCCCAAGTAGCTGGGACTACAGGTGCATGACACCATGCCCAGCTAACTTTGTATTTTTAGTAGAGACGGGGTTTCACTGTGTTGGTCAGGCTGGTCACAGAACATCAGATGCAGACAGAACTTTCGCTAGGTAGGATTATGACCTAAAAGCCTAACTCTTTGATTAACACCAAAAAGTAACTCATTAAAACCAAGAGCCTTTGTTAAAATGAAAAAAAAAAAAAAAAAAAAAAAAGCTTTTGAAAGGCATGTTAGCTTCTTCTAGAGAATCTGAATTTGGTACTATTTATCAATTTATTTATAACAACAGAACTAATGCCCTGCAAGTGGTCTTAATTTAAATGCCTGTCTTGAGCGCTTACCCTAATTACACACCCACCTTCCCTGAATATGTTCTAGATGCTCACAGTGAACATTAGCTTCCCCCAGATTTCAATCAAAAAAGAAAAAGCAATCACTTTGAAAAGTCTTAAGGAAAACAAACTAGAATTGTAGTGATAAGAATGTGGCAGGCTGTACTTGATCCCACAACAACTACAGCCTGTGCTGGAATTAGGGGACTTTTTTTTTTTCTAGATGGAGTGTCACTCTGTCACCGGGTCTTGCTCTGTAGCCTAGGCTGGAGTGCAGTGGCACTGTCTCAGCTCACTACAACCACCACCTCCTGGGTTCAAGCAATCCTTCTGCCTCAGCCTCCTGAGTAGCTGGGACTACAGGCGAGCGCCAACATGCCCAGTTAAATTTTTTTGTATTTTTAGTAGAGATGGACTTTCACCATATTGGCCAAGCTGGTCTAGAACTCCTGACCTTGTGATATGCCCACCGCAGCCCTCCAAAGAGCTGCGATTACAGATGTGAGCCATGGCATCCGGCCTTGGGGCATTTTTTAAAGAAAAGTAAAACAAGCTCTGTTCCTGCTGCTAACAAAATATCTTAACTAGGTAATTTATAAACCACTGAAACTTATTGACCTAAGTTCTAGAGACTAGGAAGTCCAAAATCAAGGCACTAGCAGATTCAGTGTCTGATGAGAGCCCGTTCCTCATAGATGGCACCTTCTAGCTGTACCCTCACCTGGGAGAAGGGCAAAGCTGCTCTCCGGGGCCTGCCATTACAAGGACAGATCCCTCTTGACCTCATCACCTTCCCAAGGCTCCATCTGCTAATATCATCACCTTCCTGATTAGGTTTCAACATATGTATGTTGGGGAACACAAACATTCAGACCACAGCTAGCAACAAACAAAGTTAAAGCATTCTTACTTCTATAAGATCAATGGTTACAAAGTCACAGGGCAAAAAAACTCTGGAACTGAGTTTTCTTACTACTGTATGGAGAAATAAAGGTGGATATTTTCTCATTCTCTATTATAAATAAAAGGGTTTTTGCATAAAAAGGGGAAAAACATATCGGGGAAATAAGCTGTCCATAACCTGTAACATAGCAGGCATCCAATAAACCGGGAATGGGAGAACTGGATGCAAAACCTTATGCTGTTAACTTTGAAATGTATTTTTCTGATAGAATTATTAACCACTACTTAATTTGGGAGATATAAAACATACATTCACATTTCTATGCATTCTCCAGTAACAAATGAGCAGATTAATCAGTAGTTACAAAATCATTTGTTTTAATTATCTTTACTTCCATGCTTAAGGATAAAAATTTTTATTTCTTTTTATGGAAGAGAGTGAGTGATTCAATTCAAAAGCAATATAATTGTATCCATTATTTGACTGGGGATGGTAATTCTTTTTCTCCCTACTTGGAGTGTTTTTTTTTTTTTTTTTTTTTTTTTTTCTATTTTTAGCACGATCCCTAGATTCCTCTTCGGCTTGGACTTGTCAGTCACAGACAGTGCAATTCACAGAGTCTTAGATCTTAACTATGCTTAGTATTTTGCATAAACTCATAAGTCATGCCATATATATTTTAAGTAGAAATATTTTTATCCTTCATTGATATATATTTTAATAAATAATTTCATTGGTCATTTTCCAGTTTTGTAAAGAAATATGCTTATTGGAAAACAAACAAAATCAAAAGGAAGAGTTTAAAATCATACTTGTAATATTCCTCCTTAACAACAATTACTGGTGGCATACTGGGTGCTCTTCCAGTCTTTTTTTCCACATATAATCTACATCTTCATATATTTTTCTATTAAAAATTGAAAACTGCAAAACTGCCTTAAATGAGTAATTTTTAAGTTACACAATACATGTAACATGGGCCAAAGCGTGATGGCTTATGCCTGTAATCCTAGGACTTTGGGAGGCCGAGGCCAGTGGTTTGCTTGAACTCAGGAGTTCAAGATCAGCCAGAGCAATGTGGCAAAACCCTGTCTCTACAACAATATACAAAAATTAGTCAGGCTTGGTGGAACATGCCTTTAGTTCCAGCTACTTGGGACACTGAAGCAGAAGGATCACTTAAGCCTGTAAGTCAGAGTCAGTGAGCCAAGATAACACCCACCTGGGTGACAGAGGGAGAACCTGTGTCCAAAAAAAAAAAAAAAAATTATATGTGTGTGTGTGTGTGGGTGTGTGGGTGTGGTATGCAAATATATGTATATTTATGTATATGGATAGATACTATATATGCACACATACACATGTAATATGAATATAACACTTTTAATTTATAAAACAACTTAAATCTTTGTATTTCTTTGGAAGTCATGCCCAATACTCTAGATTTAAAAATATCAGCCTCATAAGCTATAGCTAAAATTTATCTCTCATTCACTTTAAAATATACCTTATTTTTTTCTGTTCAGAAAGAACATTTTCTGTCACAAAATTTTCTTTTAAAAATTATGGTAGAATTACATGGGCACTGTGGAAATAAGAATCATTTAAATGCCCCTGCCAGTTCCTTTTTTTCTTTTGAACTGTGTTCAGTAGCTGACAATACATCATTTTGAAGGAGATGGTAATCTAAGTTTTTGTTTTGATTATAATTTGATTCCTTGGTAGTATGCTTTTTGTTTTTTTGTTTTTTTGTTTTTCCCCCCTGCGAGTTCCTTGTTGGCTACTCTCAGCTCTTAACTCTCTTCATATTTTGGCAAATACAGGCTAGGTCTGCCAAAAGTGTTCACCAGGTTTCTCTTCCCTACGTGGGCTTCTCTATATACAACTCCTTGTATATAACACCAAATCTTCATGGAAAGAGAGTAGAGTGCCCTTAATTCAGTAGTCATGCTGAGACTTGAACCTACTACACAAAGTAAATAATGAGGCCCGCAAAGCTTTGAACTAAGAGTGGCACAAGTGAATCGAAGTATTTTTGCTCCATTTCACATGATTCTGAATGAATTTGTAATGCAGTTTTTCTTCCTTCTTTATTTTTATTTAGCTGTGTGCAAAAAAAAAATATTGCTTATAGGCCACAAATTCAAAGAATAAAAAGGCTCATATTGTTGAAAGCCTACCTATTCTAGTCCTTTTCTTTAAAATAAACCAATCTGGGCAGTTCAATATATTTTGTTGCAAGATTTCTTCTTGGAATGTCAAATTAAGTTGTAGCAGTGATTCTCTTAGTCTACAAACTCAAATCTTGAGAATGTAATGTTCTTGACTTTTCTATAATTGTTTAATTTTTCTGTTCTTCATTCTGAGACAAGCAGAAACTTTCATCTCAGGCAATTCATAGACTCTGTTCCCAGAGTGGGTTTGAATTCTGATTCTCACATACTGTCTTTGTGATGTTAGTCAGATTACCATACGTTTCTGTACCTTAGTTTCCTCATCTGTAAAGTAGAAATAATATTGCTTACCCAAGAGGGTTTTTATTAAAATTTGATGAGTTTATATATACTAAGCATTTATAACTGTGCCTGGCACATGATGAGGTCTTCATTGATATTAGCTATTATTTCTGTAATATAAATAACGAATACATTTTCACAAAAATGTTTTGTCAATTTCTCAAGTTGATGCATGTACATCTTATTCTTTCTGAGTGCTGAGTAGAATTTTATTTATTGGATTTATCATAATTATCTAACCCAAATACTATTGATTGTCATTTAGACTGTTTCTAAGTTTTTGGTTACAACTACTTGCACTTGTAAGATATATCCTTATTCATATATCTTTGCAAATTTATGGGTGTTTCTTCTAGATAAATTCCTATACTTAACTAAGTAAAACTAAACTTAAGAGGACTTCTTTCTTAACTAATAAACTAAGACTTCTTAGTTAAGAGGTAGTTAAATTTTAGAAGTAATACCACCAAAAAGTTGTATTAATATGCATAAGATGCCTAATTTCTCATTCAGTCTTGAATGCTGAGCTTCGGGTATTATTTGCATGTGAAGTAAAGGTATGACTGATGAGGTCCATATATATGTACATTTATAACCATCTAGCAGATAGCCCCACTTCACTGGTATCTCCCATACACTTCAAGATTGAGATACTGAATCGTTTTGCATCCCTTTGGCCCTCAAACTTACTTCTTTTGGGGTTATTTTTCTTTTTAAAAGTTTTTGAAATTATACTTTAAGTTCTGGGGTACATGTGCAGAATGTGCAGGTTTGTTACATAGGTATACACATGCCATGGAGGTTTGCTGCACCCCATCAACCTGTCACCTACATTAGGTATTTCTCCTAGTGCTGTCCCTCAGCCCTCCACCCTACAACAGGCCCCAGTGTGTGATGTTCCCCTCCCTGTGTCCATGTGTTCTTGTTGTTCAACTCCCACTTATGAGTGAGAACATGCAGTGTTTGGTTTTCTGTTCTTGTGTTGTTTGCTGAGAATGATGGTTTCCAGCTTCATCCATGTCCCTGCAAAGGACATGAACTCATCATTTTTTATGGCTGCATAGTATTCCATGGTATATATGTGCTGCATTTTCTTTATCCAGTCTATCTTTGATGGGCATTTGGCTTGGTTTCAAGTCTTTGCTATGGTAAACAGTGCCACAGTAAACTTATATGTACATGTATCTTTATAGTAGAAAGATTTATAATCCTTTGGATATATACCCAGTAATTGGATTACTGGGTCATATAATATTTTCAGTTCTAGATCCTGGGTTATTTTTCTTAATAAAGAGATATGACCATCCACCCCACTATTGAGTGCAGCACCTGAAAATCCTTGACAACTTTTTTTTTTCCCCTGGCTTTCACTTAAAATTAATTTACCTTCTTATAAATCTGGAAGTCATTCATTTTAATAATGAAATATGGGTTAAGATCATTCTAGCCCATAGAACCACTGTCTTTTAAATATTCTACTGCCAAATCTCTTAATTACTGTCCTTCCTTCCAGACTGGCTCTCATCCAGTCAGTTATCCTTATCTTGGTTGGAATTCCATTTCTAAAAGGAAAATATTTATTCTTGTGATTTCATAATTTTAACATTTCTTAGCTGTCTCTTGCTTGCCGGAGAAAAACTAAGGTACGATAATATATATGTGTGATCTGGCCCTGGTTTCTTCTCCAGCTTCATCTCATGCCATGACACCATCATCTTTCCCTCTCCACTGCCCTCCACAGTGAATCAGAGTGAACTTTCTCAACACCACAGATCTTAGCTTAAAATCATTTCTGCCTAGAAGCTTTCTTCTGACTCCTTGTCTAAGCCAAGTCTGCTTTAACCCTCCAGTGTACAAAATCCCTCTAGACTGTATGTGCTCTGAGAGTATGAAATGTGTCTGTCCAGTTTACCACAAAATGTGTTTGTCCAGTTAACAAACACTTAACAGGTTAGTATCCCCAGGAACTAACTTGTTAAGTGTTTGTTGAATGAATATATATATGGGGGAACAAATGAATGACATCAAAGGGTTGCCTGATGTAGAAGTAAAGGGAAGAACCAGTGACTTTACCTGAAGACCTCAGTATGACTTAACTACGTAGTGGACATATAGACGTTTTGTAGAATTAAGAAACAGAAACAAAAACAAGATCAAAGGGGCGCTTGTGGAAAATATAGGCTTTGAAAACAACTATTTGGCAGGTATTATAACATTAGTGTTTCCTTGCACCTCACTAGCAAGAGAAAATATACTTTTACATCTTCTGAAAGAAGAAGGAGACAATTTATACAAAAATGGCTAACTTAAAAATCTGATTCAATATCAGTAATGCAATAGTGACTTTAACATTTGCAAGTTGGTGATATTCTTCTAATAACCTGTCCAAAAGCTTGTGAAGCAAAGAATGATCTTATATTTAGGCAAGAAGCATTGTGTATAGTGTGACAGTTCAGAATTTTAAAAAATTAAATATTTATTTTAAAGAAAATGACTTTAATTATAAATGAAAAAACGTGTTTGCTAAACTATCCCCAAATTTTTAATGATATGAAATTTGGTGAAGAGAGTACTCTGAAAATGACAAAATACCTAACCAGTCCTATTGTGGGATTTCAGAAAGCCACTGAACGTTCTCACTCTTGAGTTTTCTCATCTTCACTATAGCTGTGGCTACGTGTGTATACCTAGAGATATATCACTAAAAAAAATCAACAAGAAGATTAGGGTTTAAAAGTTAAAACGTTAAGTCTAATATGAAAATTACTGAAAAAATACATTGTTACTGTTTACTTTTAAAACAGAGATACCTAATATCAGAAAAAAAAAATCAACAAGAATGTTAGGTTTTAAAAGTTAAAATGTTAAGTCTAATATGAAGATTATTGTAAAAATACGTTTTTTTTCTGTTTGCTTTTAAAACTAAGTATAAAAAGATAATATGATTTGAGGATTTTTCTGTAAATTAGAAGTACATTTCTCCTTTGCCTTAAACTGAAACATTTTAAACCATGACATAGTATGTTATCGCAGCAGTATTCACTGAACCCAAGGAGGAACTTTTGAATGTGTTAAACACCAGGCGATTTCCAGAATTGTTTTGTTTTTAAGACAGAGTCTTGCTCTGTCACCCAGGCTGGAGTGCCTGATCTTTGCTCACTGCAACCTTCGCCTTCCAGATTCAAGCAATTCTTCCTCAGCCTCCTGAGTAGCTGGGACTACAGGTGCACACCACCATGACTGGCTAATTTTTGTATTTTTAGTAGAGACGGGGTTTCACCATATTGGCCAGGATGGTCTCAAACTCCTGACTTTGTGATCCACCTGCCTCAGCCTCCCAAGATTTCCAGAATATTTTTAAAACTGGCTGTTGTTCTAGAAATATAATATTCATCATTGCAAAGGCAGTATACAGCAGAAAAGAAAGTCATCTACAAATAAATTGCCAGAAAACTAAAAATAAAAAATACTGTATTTTTCAGAGCCTTAAAACTAACTGTAGAGCATCTCATCTTTTTGCAAGATTACAAATTTAAAAAAATGTACATATAGAATTTGTCATGGAAAAATCAAACAATTGGCTTGTGTGACATGAGATAAATACATTATTGCAAAATCTTTATTAGAGGGGACCTTGCCTGCATCATTTCAATATCCTCTTCCTTGTGATGAGGCATACATTAATAATTGATTATTGTGGTATTGATTATTGTGGTAACCGCATTAGAGAAGGAAGAAGGATGGGCTTATAGTGCTAGCACAGATGAAGAGAAGACAAATCACAGAGGTACTTAGGGGCAATTTGGGGGCTCTGTGTACGATAGGAGTGGAGGTAAGAACCCAGAGGTATCAAAGAGGACTCCCATATACATCTGGGGAATAATAGTGCCATTCGCTGCACCTTGGCTTATAAACTCCAGCATTATAAAGCAGCCACTAGAGTGTATGTGAGTCTGAAAGGATGTTAGGCTGGGCAGGAAACAGTGACCAAATCTTAAACAAGCATTTGCTCTATCAACTCCTGGCAGTTCACCCTGTACACTACGGATACTGCAGTTGGTAGGGTTTCAGCTGAAGATTGGCGTGATCATGGTATGTGGAGTGATAGTGTAAAGAGATCAGAAGAATGGCAAACAATTAGACTATTATAATAGTGGCCTGAGGGCAAACAGGTAACTGAGGAGTTGAAGATTTTAAGAAAATATCTAACAGAATTTAAATCTAGTTGGATGAGGGCTTGAGGGAGACTGGGCAGGGTTAAAGGACTCCTAGGTTTCTGGTTTGTATAACCTGGTAAATGCCAATATAGCTGAGAAAGGGGATACAGAAAATAAGCCATTCATTTCCATTGCTTAATTAATAAGGTCAGTTGTTTATACTTCATTAAAGAGACGTTTTGAGAAATAAGAAAATAATATTGTTGAGTCTGTGCTTTTTTTTTACATTAAGAATCTTTTAAATCATAGAACCTACAGAGGATCCCAGACCATGAATTCTCCTACTTATTTTATTGGTGAAAATATTGAGGACCAAAGATTGAGTCACCAATGCAGCTGATGACAGAACCAGCGCTAGAAAATGAGACTTCTGTCCTTAGTCTCAAGTTCTTCCATACTCATTTACCCTCAGGCAATCAAAAGACGCCCAATACAAACATCCTCTTAACAAATGTGCAATGCTACCTTAGGAAGGGATTCTGCTATCCACTAGAGAGAAAATATAGTTTGTCCACTCAATTCCTTATAGGTCTTTAAGAGAATATAATTTTAGAATAAATTATTTGTGCTATCAAAAAACATATGAATTGATGTATGGTGATTTTCAGTCAGAGTCAGTTACTATGTTAATCTGTCTAAAATTTTTCTGTCCTTAGTAGTCATTAAAAATATTTTTAAAGCTCTAGCCATATCAGTTTTCTATCTACAGGCCTCTCAAATACACCTTAGGAATACCAGTTTTTAAGGAATATGGCCACAATAAAAATCAAAGAAGTGAATTTTTCAGAGATATTCATAGATTATTATTCATAAATAGTAAAATATTATAAGCATTTTGAATGAATGAATAAACTATGCTACATCACTAAAGTTGAACATTATGTAGTTATTTCAATTATTATGTGGATTATAAGGTTTATAGAGCTGTATATAAAAAAATGTACCTGAAAGAAAGTATGACATGTATACAGAACACATCAGTCTAAACATATCAGTAAATGTATTAGAAATGTTAATAAGTTAACTTAGAGTGGCACAGGTAAATACGGTCATTTCTTTTTGAGTACTTTGTTTTGTCTTTCCTCCTTTTTTTTAGTTGTAAAATAAGAGAAATGTTTTCATAAAATCCTTTTGCAACTTCTTCCAGCAAATACAGAATGTAGGTAAAAAAAAATATTCTCCAACCTCAGAGTACCTAGAATGGTTGGACGCAATGTGAAATCCTGTTACATTCCTCTCAGGAATGTAAGGAGCTGTCATGCACAGTGGTTAGTAAGCCCTGAAACTACAGCTGTCCTCAGGATATTCATAGACACTAAGCATCTAGAGCCTTAGGTTTGCAAGCTCTTGTAGGAAGAAGACTCAGACAAAAAAGTTTTTTTTCTTTTTCTTCTTCTGCATTACCAGCCCTGCATGTAGTAGGCTGGCATCCTCACACATAATCCACTGATTGTCTTGTTAACTAAGTACCTCTGGTGTTTTGCTTTCCTTAATTCATTGACTGCATAGTAGTTACTAAATATTTGTTGAAAATAATTTACTTTGAGACAATTCTCAAATTCTTTCTTTAATCTGTATTATAAAATAGAATCATACATCTCTAATGAACTTTGTTTTAATTAGGAGATAACTTCTTTAATTATATTTTAATATTTATAAACTATACTTATTAAATTAAAGATGCTTCCCATAGTAGTTATAGCACTTTAATTTTTCCAAATTTAAAATGGGTTAATACTATGTTTAAGAGATAGTAAAATATAGTTAGGAGTTCAAACTGTATAACAGTGAATACCTGGGTTTGAACCTGGCTTTACCATCTATGCTAGTTTGTGTGATACAGGTCAAGTTACTTAACCTACTCAGGCTTCAATTTAATTCCTATGAGCATTTAGGCTCATAGCATATATGTACCCAATAATATTAGCTATTAAAATGATAAAGGAGGATATTTAAATTATTAGCATAAATTATACAGTATAAAATATTAGCTTTATTAGGGACTCTCTTAAAGTATTGTCACATTTAACATGGAAAAAATAAAATGGCTTATATCCATACCTTCTGTTTTTTGTATTCTTACCCTAGAATCATAATCATTAGCCTATAATATTATATGCTGGAAAGATTTTATTTTTCTAAAATTTATTATAGTATAGTTTGTCTACAATAAAAATGAACTATTGTAAGTATATAATTCAAAGGTTTTTAGTAAGTATACAGAGATGTGCAATCATCATCATAATCCCATTTTAGGACACTGCCATCACCCTAAAAAGGCGTGTTATGCTTTTTTGCAGTCAAAGGAATATTTATATTTGCAGAGTATTTGGAAATGATTTTTACTCCTGGACCTTTCTTACTCCATACCTTGAATAGGCGTATTAGGGGATAAAGTCTAGGATGAAGATTGAGATTGGAAGGAAGCAGGAGACCAGGTTTGGGTATTATCCCCATAACACCCTGGCAGAGGGACAAGTATGAAAATACCAGAAGCCAAACTAGGCAGAAATAGAACTGACTAGACCTTGGAAGTTGGCAAAGGAAATCCAGGCAAGTGAATTCACAGACAAGTGGGAATAGGCCAGCAAAGGAAATAAAGCACATTGGACTTTGCTTATTTAAAGGTCATATAATAGTACCTGGAACTTTTGTATTAAAGTGAGAATAGGGCTAAATAAAGGATGTACATACAAGAGAGGTTTCAGTGGTTTGGGAAGTGCAAGTAAGACCTTGCAAACTGAAAAGTGGGATAGTAGAAGCCACCAGGATCTGAGCTAGTAAACACATTTTCTTAGAGGGGGCATTTTGAGCAGATATGAATGTTATTTTTTTTCCTATTTAATTAGCATCATTTGTCGCAGAGCTAATAAGTGGCAGAATCAACTTTTGATCACAACAGTCTTTGATTCTAAAATGTTCATGAAACCATGACTTTTTAAAACCTGAGTAAATATCAATTTAAGTATAGATCATGTAACTAATTTAATTATAAAAGTGAAATCCACACGAGGTAAAAAATACTGTTTTTTTAATTCCAATTCTTTTCTCTAAACCCCACTTCCAGTAGAAAATGCAAAAGGTACATTGGGAAAAGCAGAGAGGCAGGCTGTTACCTTCTCCAATTTCATGAAGCCTATTATTAAACCCTGGGAGACCAGAAGTGTATATTTAAGTGCACTAAGGTGTAAACTTTCTTTTGTGATCCACATTATTTTCTTCGCAAACAGAACTGAGAGCTTATACATCCCTCCCTCTGGATTGAAGAGACCACATTGTTGTTTTTTTACAAGTAGTGTAAATAAGAGGAAATAGTTCTAGATTTTTTTTTCTGGAGGTTGAATTCTGTCACAGAAGAGACACCCCACTCTAAATCATATTTCCCTAAATTCATCAATTCTAATCCCCTTCTGTTCATGCCCCATCTTCCCTGTCTTTTCCTTCTTGTTTTCCTCCTTGTCTATTAATCATATCTCATCTATATTTTTAATGACTCTACTATAAAAAATAGTAACTTGGTTGAGCAAACAGGTTAAGGAGTGGAGGTACACATGAGTGGGATGGGAAAGGATGGAGAAGTAATAGAGCAAGCCCCACAATGTGAATTTGTAGTCAAAGAGTTAAGGAAAGTTAATTATTTTTCTCTTCTTGTCTGCCTCCTGCCTTTGTCAAACCCGAAAAACGAGTCAAGGACTTCAATATCTTAGAGTATTATTCATCTTGCAATAGATAAGTTTAAAAACAGAGGTGTGGATAGCAGTTTGTGAGCTCTTACAATAATCCTAGTGGTAGAAATGATGGAGTAGTTGCAGCGAGTGTAGAAATAAGTGGTGGGATTCTGGGTATATTTTGAAGAAAAAGGCAAGACTTTCTGAGAAGTTGGACAAAAGATAAGTGATAAAGAGTCATAGACAACATCAAATGGACTTGCCATAATCTAGGATAGGGAAGAGGGAAAAGGAGCTGGGTGTTGAAAGTGAGAAGCAGATTTCAGGCTCAGTTTGGGACGTGTGAAGCTACAGCTGTTAACAGGAGAGTTTTTGTTTTCATTGGAGTTCAGGGGGAAAGTCTAGGCTAGAGATGGAGATTTGGAAATCATTAGTGCAACATGGGTATTCACTTAGGAGAGACATATAGATAAAAGGGTTCCAAGAACTGAGTCTTGAAGCAAGCCAAAAAGAGGTTAGGAAAATAAAGAGGACCAGCAAAAAGGGACTGGGGCAAATATAAGTGCAGAAATATATAAGTCCTTGTTTTAATTGTATTTTGGTTAGCAATTAGAGCTTATGACTTGAGTGTTACTTCATTATGTGCTTTATATTTTTTAACAGCTCCAAAATACGACATGGCTAGTAACAACATACACACACAGAAACATGTGAGGATGGGGGTGTGGATGTGCATTCTAATGAAAATAATACCAAATATATTCAATTACCTTATTTAATTAAATTACATATATAGTACAATTTAATTCAATAGAAAAAAATATTTTAAAACTAATTTAAATTTTCATTATCTGTGATTTGCAGTACTATTTATATTCTATAAAATATTTTGTCCAAGCAAATATTTTGTCTTTCTTCCAGAGTTGTCTGATTAATAGTTGACTCAAGTGTTTGGATCCAGTTTAAATTTTATACTACTATAAAATGAGTTTAGCTATATTCTTTTTATCTAGATAATTAAATTATACTTATTACTTTCCATTTAAGAAGCTATAACTGTTAAATATATGACATGTTTAAAGAGTAAGTCACTGAATAGGTAGATACAATTTATGTATACTTAAAATTATTTTGTGAGTGATGATATTTTTTTCATACCATACTATTTCATGTTTTCATCCTGACACCAGCGTTGGCTTTTATTATGGAAAATGAATCTTTCAGCCTCACTAGGTGAGGTGCTCATCGTTAAAAAGACTTCAACGAAACAACTGATGCCTGCTACATAACTCTGCTCCACAGAGATTGAATTAGGAGTAAGAGGCAGCAGTTAGAAATATGTCCAATGATGGTGATTGAAGAATGCATTGGGGAGAAAAAAGTGAATATATTGGGAGGAAAAAGATGAAATGCTGATGAAAAACGTTACGAGAGTAAACACTGGTATGAGAAAGGAACCAAAGCAATGTGTGTGAATAAGATGGGATGTAAAGTAGCCTTGTAAAAGGTACTAAGAACATTAGAATACCTTAAGAAGGAACTGTTTTCAGAGTCCTTGTGTATCATGAACAACAGTTTAGAGGGGATCTCAGTCAAAACAATGACTGGGAATCTCTAAAGATGCTCCGCTGTCCCCCTGCGTCGGGATCTCCGGTGGTGCTTATCACAAAGGCTACAGCCTACTAAAGCAGAATCTCTTGATGTTGCCAAGGAGTCTGCATTTTTTTCCATAAACATTGAGGTCCGGTCCTCAGCCCGAAGGGAAACTTACTATGACTGCTAAAATTTGAGCACCATTCAACTAGGGTATAAATAAAGAACATGTGCAGAAAAAATCTTAGAAATGTGTGCATTAGAATAGAATGGAGTGGAGACTGTCAGGGAATTTGACAATGAAAATAGTAATATTCAGTAAAACAGTAACAGTAAACTTCTTGGAAAGAAGAATATGAGTAAAGGAGGAAGGCAATAGAGATGAAATGGATAGAAGTGAGTGTATGAGAGGGCAGAGAAGACACGTTCTGAAGTCAAATGAAGAGAGAGATGGAAGACCCCACAACGCCATAAGCATTCTAGCTTTCCAAAGGCTAAGCCCTGGGAAGCCTGTAAATAGCCATAAGAGGACACCAGGAAGTGACCTCTGTTGCCAGAATAGCAGACCTGCAAAGAGGGATCACATAGCAGCTACCACATAGCTCTGCATTGGATCTGTAAGTAGGTCCTGCTTTCTGCCCTCGGAGCTGCTGGGTATCAAACGTTCAAATTCTGGTGACACGCCTGTATCTTTAGAGAATCATTTTCTTTGCAAAAACAACATGAAGCCGTTTGATTTACCACAGTCTGTTATGGATTAAACTTTATATCCCGACTGAGTTCATGATTTCTTTTCTGAAGTCCTTAGTATACTCCTGCGTGAGATCTGTCTCAACCACTCAAAAAACCAGAAAGAGACATCAAGAATTGACAAGGACTGCTGATTCCTTTCCCCTCCTTGCAATTGTTAGTTAGTTTTTATTTATTTATTTATTTATTTATTTTTTTATTTTTTAGACAGCTTCTCACTCTGTCACTCAGGCTAGAGGGAGTGGCCTGATCTTGGCTCACTGCAACCTCCGCCTCCCAGGTTCAAGCAATTTTATTGCCTCAGCCTCCTGAGTAGCTGGGACTACAGGCGCGTGCCACCACTCCTGGCCAATTTTATATTTTTAAAGTAGAGATGGGGTTTTACAAAATTGGCCAGGCTAGGCTTGACCTCCTGACCTCATGATATGCTGGCCTCGGCCTCCCAAAGTGCTGGGACCATAGGCATGAGCCACCACGCCCTATTTTTTATTTACTGTAACTTACATTAAGATAGACATAGTAGGTAATTAAGGTATGTTTTATTTGAACCCCTCACTTCTGACATTTAAAAGTCTACAGATAAAAAATCAAGAGCAAATCTTTTTAAGTATCATAAACTAGAATGTGTTTCTTAGCCTTCATAAACCTGATACCTTCACTGACTTCTTGTTCAATCTTCTGAATACCCCAAATCTCAAAGGTCATTTCTTTTAAATATTTTACTAAATGAATAAATAAATAAAAGGGATATTCATTATATGTTTGCCACAAAATATTGTTTCCTTAAAGATTCTGATAATTTTCCCCTGAAAAATCACTAGTGTCAAAGGAATAGAACAGAGAATGCTTCCTAGATGTCAGTTTTTCTTAATGGTGTCTGTGGTTTCAAGATGAGAAATAAAATTATGGAATTTAAATAACTGAGCTGGTAAAAATGTGGCAGACATATTCAGTAAATACTCAACATAGACTGCAAAGTTTTATGAAAAAATATCTTGACATTTTCGTATAATAAGATGTAAGCAAGTTTACACCAATCTTGTGAATACACGAGCCATTCCTTCCCTCTTCTTTCATTCTGGCAACTGTTTTGCTGTTTTGCTGCTTTCTTTCTGGAGTGCCTTTTCCTAATGAAACTGATCAAAGATTCCTTCTCTCTAAAGAATCCCTACTCCCATAACATGCTAGATGATGATTATAAAAGTCAATAATTCTCAAGCCTGTAATCTCAGCACTTTGGGTGGCCAAGAGGGGAGGATTGCTCAAGGCTAGGCATTCAAGACCAGTCTGTGTAAACATCACGAGACCTAGTCTATGAACAATGTGTTCTAAAAATTTAGCCAGGTGTGGTGGCTCTTACCTGTAGTCCCAACTACTCAGGATGCTGAGATCGGAAGGTCACCAGAGACCAAGGGTTAGATGTTGCAGTGGGCTCTGATTGTGCCACTGTACTACAGCCTGGGTGACAGAGTGAGATTCTGTCTCTTAAAAAAAATAAAAGTCAATAACTCTTTAGCTAATAATCAGTTTTAGATTTCTTTGTATATTAAATGGAAAACCACAAGAACAAAAAGTCTCATGGTAAAATAACACCATGGAATAACATTCCATTACTAATGTCCTTTTTCTATTAAATAAATTTGCCATGTGCCCACTTGACATTAATTTTGTCCTCATTTCTCAGCTATTATAATTTAGTCCTTCCCCACCCCTCACCTAGTAACATGGGGGAAAATTTAGGTAGTAGGTATTAAATGCTATCTCTATGTCAATCACAATTTTAGGCACTTAATATGAATGGCTTCTAATGTTACCCACTTCATAAAATTGGATAATTATTCTCACTTTCCTGATGAGGAAGAAGGCTACCCAAGGTCACCCAGCTAGTTAGTGACAAGCCAGGATTTAAGCTGGCTTGAATATAACAGCTCATTTTTCCCGCTGGCTTATGTGGCCTCAAGCTCATTGGAAATTAATAGTAATACTAATTTGACTTGACATGATCATGTCAAGTATTAGTATTACTCTTTCCTGTGTCTTAGCAAAGACAACATTACTTTACCTAGTCTTAAAAAGTGTTTTTGTCACCTTACATAAAAACTGTTAGTGCAATAATAAAAATCTCTTAGGACAGTTCTTATCTGATCAGTAGGAATGAGTGATACTTGGAGTTGTGTTTATCATTTGCCATCTGGTATTAAGGTCTGCACATTCGTTATGCTGTTTGTGTAACTTATTTTTATCTTTGTTGTTGCAGTACTGGGTACCAGTTTATTTACTATTCACCTGAAAACACAGCCAAAGCAAAAGAAGTTCTCAGCAACATCAATCAACTACAACCTCTTATAGCAACGCATGCAGACCTACTACTTAATTCTGCAAGCCAGCATTCTCCAGACAGCTTGAAGAATTCTTTAAAGATGCTTTCAGAAAAAGTAAGATCCAAATCATCACTACAGTTGGGAAAGTGAAATACTCAAATCCCCATTGGTATGACTTTCTGCATACATTGCCTTTCATAACATCCAGAAATGTAAAGTAGAGTAGGTTAAAAACTAAGCTTCAAAGTATTTCCACAGGATCAAAATGAATTGGTCTCATTCTCTGTTCAAATCTTACTGAGTACTCTCTTTTTTTTTTTAGTAGGAAATGAAACCTATTATTGGTTGGCATATATCTTCTCTTTTCCTTGGCATCTTTCATTTTCTTTGGTTTATGGTCTTATTAAGTGAATTAAATTAGATTTTGAAAATTACTTTATTTTCCTCTGGTGATCACCTAATTTTTATGCATATAAAGCTTCACATTTGAATAGGAATGTCACTTCATTTGAAGGCAGAACTTTGATGTGGATTTATATCAGTCTGTATGGGGTACTTCCCCTGCCTCAGTTTGTTCTCTACAACATTATTTACTGAGAAAAGGTTCTAAAGATTTCCAAGTGCGTTAGTTATTTGAAAAGCAGTAGATTCTAAGCCTTACTTTTTCCAAAGGTGACTTGTTCCTTTATCTGCAGAAAGGAGAGCTAGTCTGGAATGGGGTAGACACCCCATATCCACTTCCAGAACTAAGTAGGGCAAATAGTTGTGTGATAGATGAAGAGCTGAGATAGAAAAAGACAAATGACAGCTTGATCTTCAAAGTAAAACCAGTGTCCGGGAGTAAAACCAATGTGTGCATCCTTAACTTTTGCATTTTAATGAGATCATGTAATTTTTTAATGAGACACTTTCAATAAATATGACCTTGAAAAAAACCGGCCAAAGAAAATTATCATAATTGTAGAATAAGACAAAAGTAATTTTCCACCTCTCTGAAGAACAAATTCATAGAAACCTGGATCTTATGTATGTCCATACTTTTTATTCAGGTGTGTTAATTCATAATGGTAATATCTTATACTTACTGAAATGTTTCAGTTTAAACTATACATTTTTATGTTATTTTAATAGGAGAAAGCATATCTATTTTTGTGAAAATCTATTCAGAAAAGTTTAGTGAATTGCCTAATAAATTAAAAAGTGAAAAAAACAAACTCAGCACTTCCAGTTCAAAATGCAGCATTCCTTCCATGCCAGAACACATGCTTCCATCATGAAAAAGGAGGAAAATCTTTACCCAAATTTTACAAGTCCTTACTTTGCATCAAATAGGGCAAGGGGCTTCATACTTTATGTCATTTTATTTAGTCAGTATTGTGGAGAACATATTATCTTCTTTTCACATAGAAAAAGGCTAAATAAAGCTCAGAGAAATTTTAAAAATGTGAAAAGTCATGCAGAGTCAAGTACAGGATTCAAACAAAATGAGGGTTCAAACCCAGGTCTGGATGATTCTAGAATGGAAGTTCTTTCTGTTGAATATCAGAACACTTAAGTATTCTGATATTCAATACATATGTTTTTATGGCTAGGGGAAAAGAAGAAAAGAGGAGGTTTTGCATACACAGTCAAATAATATAATTTCATTTTGGTTCGTTTCTTTTTTGGATTTATAGATGAGGTGAGGTTTTTCTTGGTTCACCTAAGCTGAAAATTTTAGCAAAGTGCATACCACTGCAGTGATTACAGAGCAGTATTTATATTCTTCTGTGCACTGGACAGGGATTTGTCGTTTCATACACCATTTACAACTTGCTGCAGTGATTTTGGTGGTGGCGGGAGGTTAGGATGGCCATTTTCTTATCCTTGAATCCAGCATTACTGCAACTTTTTCCCCTATGATTTCTCTTTTCTACTGAGTAGACAAGCTTAGTCAACTAATGAATCTCTCAGTCCTTAAAACTAGGAGGATCTTTTTTTAAGTTAAGTTTGCAAGTTATGCATTCTTTTAAGAATTCATGTCTGGAATTTCAAAGAATTACCTAAGTTAACAGTTTTGTATAGTCTATGAAAACTGTTAATAGTTCATGGTTTAGAGCAGAAGATCAAACACCGCATGTTCTCACTCGTAGGCGGGTGTTGAACAATGAGAACACACGGACACAGGGAGGGGAGCACAACACACTGGGGTCAGTTGGGAGGAAATAGGGGAGGGATGGTGGGGGGTGGGGGGCTGGGGAGAGATAGCAAGGGGAGAGATGCCAGATGTAGGTGATGGGGAGGAGACAGCAAATCACACTGCCACGTGTGTACCTATGCAACAATCTTGCATGTTCTTCACATGTACCCCAAAACCTAAAATGCAATAAAATAAATGGGAAAAAAAAAGAATAAAGTATCATTCTTGAATTCAGACATGAAAGAGAGAAAGTTTTGGTGGTATCCTAAATTTAAATATAATTTAATATTAGTGGGTTGTAAGCTTTAAGAGTTTTGTCTTTAAGTTTTGGACATGTTGTATACTGTGGATTATAAAATTAAAATGCTTGCTTCATGGGTAGTTCCCTGGTTTATTTTACTGATTCAGAACTGGCATATTTGGAAAATAGGTACCAAGAGTTGTTTTCTTAGGGACTTATCCATATAGCATATTCAAGACATTAAGGAGTTATCTATATTCATGCTTATCAGGGAAATGTGAAGGTTTTATAGCTTTTGAGCATTTTGACATGGAAGAGTTTTCTGTCGTAGACTTGAGGCACTTGGGGCAGGCTCAGGGCAGCCCAGGGCAGTGAAGAAGGAGGTATTCTATTTTGTGATGAGATGGCATCTCTCCTCTTAGGGAAGCCATTGCACCTGGAGACAATAGACATGAAATCATTATCAATTAAACAGATACTCAGAGTCTGTGGGAAAAGCAAGTGGAATGGAAAAACTCAACTTGCTAAGAGGGCATATTCCAAGAGTCTTTGAGTAGGCAATATTTGTAGATCCAAAGGCAATTCACATCATCTTTCTGTTTTTCTTTTTTTTTTTTTAATTGTATTTTAGGTTCTGGGGTATGTGTGCAGATCATGCAGAATTGTTGCATAGGTACATACATGGCAAGGTGATTTGCTGCCTCCATCCCCCCCATCACTTATATCTGGCATTTCTCCCATGTTATGCCTCTTGAACCTCCCACCCACTGCTGCCCCTCCCTTAGTGCCCCCCAACAGACCCCACTATGTGCTGTTCCCCTTCCTGTGTTCATGTGTTCTCGTTGTTCAACACCCACCTATGAGTGAGAACATTCGGTATTTCTGTTCCTGTGTCAGTTTGCTGAGAATGATGGTTTCCAGATTCATTCATGTCCCTACAAAGAACATGAACTCATCCTTTTTTATTGCTGCATAGTACTCCATGGTGTATATGTGGCACATTTTCTTTGTCCAGTCTATCATTGATGGACATTTGGGTTGGTTCCAGGTCTTTGCTATTGTAAACAGTGCCACAGTGAACGTAGGTGAATTCACATCATCTCTACTGCTACTGAGAACCAAGGCACAGGGATAGGGCCACCAGCCAAAATTCCATCCATCTAAACACCGTTGGTAGAGACACACACAATTTATAAATAGTAAACCTGAATTTATACTATTTGACAGATACTCTGCTCAACACAAAAGGTAGAAAAAAATAAAACACATGTCTTTATTCGCAGGAAGTCCAAGACTCTTGATAATAGTGGTTGTGATGATGATGAAGTGATGGTAATAGCTAGCATTTATTACTGGCTTAATAACTGTGAGATACTCTTCAATTGTCAGAGTTCCATGTGGTAGATAATATTATTTTAACATTAAATCTTCCTAATTCTGTGAAGTAAGTATTGTCAGTAGCCTTATCTTACACAGCTGAGGAAACTGAGGCACAGAAATACTAAATAATTTGCTTGCAATCACACACCTTGTGGTTTTGGCTCCAGATTCTGTGAGCTTGACCTGTATACTGCATCTTCAGATTGCTATATGGATGCTTGTGCATAGGACTAAGGAAACAAATGTGGGGGCAGGGAGGGAGTCCTACTAAAATTAAACAAAAATGAATACTTTTAATGTTTCATGTTCTAATATGCACAAACTCAATTAAATTGTGTCATAAGTTTTAAATTCTTAGTATACCTTCTTTTGGATAATTGGGTTTGGCTGTTGCGTATTAGTTCGTGAAAATATTAAAGTAATAATATAATCTTATTGTGTAAGAGTCTAACAAAAGGCAAGCTGAGTTTATCTGAATAATTCTAACAAAATGATAAAAGAGAGACTAAAATTTTAACATACAGGATGAAAGGTTAATAATATATTGAGATAAAAATGCATTTCCCTTTTTCTTGGACCAAAGGTATGCATTTCTATAAAGGAAAAACAAATGAGGGATAGATAAAATGAATTCAAACTAAAATAAATAATGTTTTTAAAGGCCTGAATGTGAACAGTGTATAGGTATCTCTCATAGCTCAGAAATCTCTGTGATATTAACATTCAAACACCCATCACTTTCTCTATTCCCTTGAGATTGATAGATCTTGTTTAGAAAGTCATTATTATCCTGCTCATCAAAAAGCACTATTGAGCACTTAATTGTGTGTGGTATTGTACTCGATGCTATATGACAAATACTACATAGACATGGCTCTTAATTTTTACAACCTAAGAATTTAAAAGAATGGGGGTGTTTTACAATATTGCAATTGCTAAATAGTTAAAATAATGGGTTTTATTGCAAATATTAGAGGCTATGCTCACAGCATATTTGAGAAATTCTCATAGCTTCTAATTCCTACTATTCTTTCAACCTCAATATACTATACCAGAATATTATATTATATTTAAAGGAAAATAAAAACTGTTGTATTCTCAAACATATACAGTCAAGGTTTTCTCAAGAAATATTTTCTGTAATAGCGATGCCAGGCAGCTAGTGTGCTAAGGAGTTGAAGATACACGTAACAGAGAGAAGAATGTTATGTTGATTACTTAAGACTGAAAATTATTATTCTTTTATTGTTTATTCAGTGTAACTACTCCTAGGTCTAGCCCAGTCCCAAACTGTGGGAAAGAACTTAATAAGTACAAATTTTGTTTTTCAGTGTTGGTGAAAGTATATATTAGGAGTCTAAGGCAACTTGAGAATAAAGAATTTCAGTGAGAATGAAACTTCAGAATAGAGCTTATGTTGCTGTTTTTCATAATTGCCTTTAAATGGTAATTATTTAATTGGAAAAATAATAATGTACAATCAACAAAGTTTGTGTTTAGTAGAAAATTGTATAATAAGAAAAGATAAAGATAACAATGTAAGATAGTACTGATAATGAGACTACACATAAAATATGTGGGATCAGAACTTCTGCTGCGTATGATGGGCTAACACGGATCCTCCCACCTTAAACAAGAAAGTGGACAAAATGTAGACTTAATGGTGTTTAGGCACTGGAAAATGGGTAACAAATTATGTAATCCTTTTAATTATCTAGATTTCTTCCTAGGGCAGTTCCTAGGCTGTAGTCAAAAGGAACCTAAACTCTATCCTCTCAAGTTGAAGAGACAGAGATTAGAGTTTGCCGAGGCCAAGATTGCTAGAATTCACAGAGCAGAGTCCCAGACAGGAAGGAGCTTCACACAGAAGGAACCGTAGAGATTTGTAAATGAGTGCCTTTAACTTGTTATGAGTACCGATCTATGCAGGCATGAGAACAAACTACCCATGTCCACAGAAATAAATATTAGGAATAAGCTTATAAAGCAATTTCTGGTGGTCACACAGGCCTGTTAATAGTATCTTTCCACCAGAAAAGTGATAAAACCTTTTAATACACAGGGAATTGAGTAAAGCTCTTAGAAGTGTATGGCCCTAGTAATGGGACTAAATAAGTCTTAAATTAGAGGCTGCTCTTAGTGTACCCTAATAAGGCTTGAAAACAAGGCTTGAAAGGATCTCACTGTTTCCAAGTAATTTTACTTTGCCACAGAAAATTCAACATAATTTAAAGGAATGCAATAAAACCTGGCAACCAACAATGTAAAGCCAAAATGCCTGCCATCCAATAAACACATACTAAGCATGCAATGAAGCATGAAATTATCATCAATGACCAGAAGAAAAGTTAAGGAATATAAACAGAAATGACAGAAAAGGAAGAGAGGGAAGCATAAAAAATATTGGCAGAAATTATGGTCAAATTCTTTCAAAATTTTATGAAATTACAGACCCAAGAAGCTCCATATACTCCACACAGAATAAATATAGAAAAATAAACTCAGATATATCATAAGCAAATTGTTGAAAAACAGGGATAGAGAGAACATTGCGAAAACAAACAAGAAATAAGAGAAACAGATACGTTTTGCTGACATGCACCAACAAGAATGATAGCAGACTTCTTGTTAGATGTTAGGACCTAGGTATTAAACCCCACATGCATTAGCTATTTATCCTGATGCTCTCCCTCCCCACTGCCCGCCCTCCCAATGGCCCCAGGGTGTGTTGTTCTCCTTCCTGTGTCCATGTGTTCTCATTATTCAACTCCCACTTATAAGTGAGAACATGCAGCGTTTGGTTTTCTTTGTTGGTTTGCTGAGGATAATGACTTCTAGCTCTGTCCATGTCCCTGCAAAGGACATGATCTTGTTCTTTTTGTGACTGCATAGTCCATGGTGTATATGTAATACATTTTCTTTATCCAATCTATCACTGATGGGCATTTGGGTTGATTCCATGTCTTTGCTGTTGTGAATAGTGCTGCAAATGAACATAAACGTGCATGTGTCTTTATGATAGAATGATTTATATTCCTTTGGGTAGATGTCCAGTAATGACATTGGTGGATCAAATGGTATTTCTAGTTCTAGGGTTTGAATAATTGCCACACTACTGACTTCCACAATGGAGGAACTAGTTTGCATTCCCACCAATAGTGTTAAAGTGTTCCTACTTCTCTACAGCCTCGCCAGCATCTGTTGTTTCTTGAGTTTTTAATAACGCTATTCTGACTGATGTGAGATGGTATCTCATTATGGTTTTGACTTGCATTTCTCTAATTATAGTGATGTTGAGCTTTTTTTTTATGTTGGCCACATAAATGTCTAATTTGGAGAAGAGTTTATTCATGTACTTTGCCTACTTTTTAAAGTGGTTGTTGGGGTTTTTTTCTTGAAAATTTGTTTAAGTTCCATGTAGATTTGTCAGATGGATAGATAGCAAAAATTCTCTCCCACTCTGTAGGGGTTCTGTTTACTCTGTTAACAGTTTCTTTTGTTGTGCAGAAGCTCTTTAGTATAATTAGATCCCATTTGTTCGTTTTTGCTTTTGTTGAAACTGCTTTTGGCAACTTCGTCATAAAAAATCTTTGCCCCTACCTATGTCCTGAATGGTATTGCCTAGATTTTCTTGTAGGGTTTTTATAGTTTTGGGTTTTACATTTAAATCTTTAATCTATCTTGAGTTTGAGTTAATTTTTGTAAAAGGGGTAGGGAAGGGGTCCATTTTCAATTTTCTGTATATGGCTAATCAGAGGAAAACAGTATTTTTTCAACATATTTTGCAGAAACAGTTGGATATCCATTTGCAAAAACAGGGAACACTTATCTTTACCCTATACATATATAAAAATAAACTCAAAATAGATCATAAACCTTAACATACAATGTAAAAGAATAAAAGCATACAAACTTCTACAAGAAGTCACGAATTGGGAGAAAATATTTGTAAAATCTGCATGTCAAAGGATTTGTATCAGAATATATAAAGCATTATTGCAACTTAAAATACAACAAACAGCTCAATTAAAAGTGGGCAAAAGAATTAAAAATATACTTCACCAAAGAAGACTTATGAATCGCAAATAAACACACACAACGTTGCCCAGCATCATTGGCCATTAGAAAAATACAAATTCAAACTATCATGAGATGCCCTTAGCTACCTACCAGAACATCTAAAATCAAAAAGGCTGAGAATAAAAAGAGTGAAGCAGGATATGGACCTGCAACTTTCATGCATCACTGTTATGTACACTATTATTTGCACACTTTGGAAATGTGAATGTTTCAGCAATGTTTCATAGCTTAAAAAGAAAACAATTTGGTCATCTAACACCTAGTTAGTAATTCAAGAGAAATATTGTTCTGTTGACACTGAGAAAGCTGTTGAATGAGGAAGGATTAGATACATGTTTTGTGAAGATCATCCTTATAGCATTACATAGGCCAAGGTAAGATAGTGGATTTGAATTATTGAACGTTACTGGTCATCACAAAATACAAGTAATACTTCTGGGGAGCTTTGCTAAAAATACAAATTCTAATTTGTGTTTGTATTGTAGTTCAAGGTTGGAACTCCGGAGTCTATGTTTTAATATTGGTGGCCTTTGATAACATCCTAAAGCAAAGACAAGTTAAAGTGAACGAACCAATAAAGAGACTGTGGAAAGTATCCATATGGAATGTAGAAAGGATCTTAACTGGGACTAGTTGTGGAAATGTAAAGTAAGGATCGATTTTGAAATTATTGAAAAGTTTTAAATAGAATAAATTGCTGGCTAATTCACCAAATAAGGGTTAGGATAATTCAGAGGTTTGGACTCTACATTGTTGAATACTAATAATACTACTCAAATGGAAAATCTTGGAAGAACAAAATTACTAAAAATAAAAGAACCACAATAAAATTTTGAGTTCAGCACGGCATTTTTTAACTCTAAGGACTTTTCAGTGGAAACAGGTGATAAAGCTGGTTCAGGAGATGGATAGAGATGGATTTATTAGACCTCGGCATAAAGATGACAGTTGAAGCTGTGGGAAAATGGATTACCTTACCAATGACAAAAGTGCTTTTGAGAAAGTGATTTAAGGTCCCTTGGGGGCTGACTTACCACATTTTGGGAGACCAGAGAATGATAAGTCAAGAAAAGAAATTGAAAAGATCAAGAAAGCACAGCATTAGGTTGGGTATAGTGGTTCACGTTTTTAATCCTAGAACTTTGGGAAGCTGAGATCGGATCACTTAAGGCCAGGAGTTTGTGACTTGCCTGGGCAACATAGTGAGACCCTATCTTTACAAAAAATAAAATAAAATAAATAAAAATTTAAAAAGTAAAATAAAATAATAAAAAGAATATCATCAAAGAGTGCATTTGAGGGTTTACAGTGAACTCCCATAAGAATTTCACTGGTAGGCACTGTAATTTTGTGCAAACTAGGAAAAGTAGTTATGTGATTTTTCCAACAGCTAGTGGATATTATATATATGAGCTGCCCAGATGTCAAGCAACCTCCTAGCTGTTAGTCTAATATGCTTTCCTTTAGAGAATGAACATACATCAGTACATTAATGACAGAGTATAGCACTATTCCTATATCAAATAATTTCAAAATATCAAATATCAAACAGGATTCTTTCTTGTAGCATAGATGATTACTAAAATAATAATCACTTGCATATGCCATTGGCTGCTTCTGTATTACAGATGGAATTAGACATTGCCTTAATTTATTTTTGCAGCAAGAATAAGGAGATTTCTAAGTAGAGTAGGACTTTGCTTAATTTGTTGAGATCTCTAGTGAAAAAGAGTGGTTTTAAATGAACATGTCCTGACTATTCCTCTGCCATTAATATTCAGGAAACTAGAAATTCTCTTCACTCATCCCCAGGAGAAGTAATTTTAGTGGTTTTATACTTACAGATAATTCTGTGTGTTGCTTTGAAAAACAGTTGTATGGGGATATGAATTGGAAAAATATCAGAAGGCTAGAAAACATTTCATTTTTAAGATAACATTTCTCTTTCATTTTCTAATATGAAAAAATAAAATAGATCTGCCTTAGGTTCAGAGTTTACTCTTTTTATACAATATTATTAAGCTGATATTTTAAATAAATTGTTTGACCTACTCTTATGATAACATTTCAGCCTTTATTTTTTCATTTAATGTACTTCAAACTAAATGAGAAAAGAAAAAGTTTTTCAGAACAGTCAGTAGGCGACTCGGAGACATGGTCACATCCTTTCCATGGCTTCAACTTTCCTAGTATCATCCCAGTTGCAAGAACAGTAATACAATAGTTCCCTCTTATCCACGGGGGATATGCTCCAAGATGCCCATTTGATGCCTGAAATCCCTGATAGTACCAAGCCCTGTATACACTGTTTTTTCTTATACATACGTAGCTATGATAAAGTTTAATTTAAAATTAGGCATAGTAAGAGACTAACATGAACTAATAATCAAATAAAACAATTATAACAATATACTATAATGAAAGTTATGTAAATGTGATTTCTCTCTCAAAATATCTTCTACTGTACTCACGCATCTTCTTGTGAGGATATTAGATGGTACAATGTCTGTGTGATGAGATGAAGTGAGGGGAATGATGTGGTGGTAGGCTACATCAGGGCTGCTTGAACACAAGCACTGCAATAATGTGACAGTTGATCTGGTGACCCAGATGGTACCTAGGTGACTAACGGGCTAGTAGCATATACAGCATGGATACGCCGGGCATTTATATCCCAGGCAATCTGAAGCAGGACTACAGAAAATTTCATCACTTGACTCAGAACAGCCACACAACTTAAGGTTTATGAATTCATTATTTCTGAAATTTTCCATTTAATTTTTTCTTTCTTTCTTTTTTCTTATTATTTTCAGACCAAGGTTGACCACAGGTAACTGAAACCATGGGAAAGCATAACCACAGATAAAGAGGAACTACTGTATACAGCTATGTTGGGATTTAGTGACTACATTAATCTTTTCAAGCTGGTTTATTTGACTGCAAAACATAAATGGTCTTCATTGGTCTCCATCACTAAGTAGTGCTGGTCAAGAAACATTAAAATTTTTTCAGGTTACATGTATATCACAATGAGATATTTAGGTATATTCTTTAAAGAATAGGATTTATGCACAGGATA
Organism: Sapajus apella; assembly: GCF_009761245.1. Taxonomy (NCBI): domain Eukaryota; kingdom Metazoa; phylum Chordata; class Mammalia; order Primates; family Cebidae; genus Sapajus; species Sapajus apella. The sequence continues at coordinate 10,558,998 of NW_022437001.1, forward strand.
CTGGTAATCCAAAGAGTTTCCAAGGAGTCAGATAAATTTTGTCAGTACAGACACAAAGTGAAAGATTAGCTATTATTATGTTTAAGATTTTAAGCCTTGTGTTCAGCTATGCAAAGAAAATTCTGGGTTTTAAAACAGCAAGAACCTCCTGAATTATCTCCTCTGCCTTTGGTGGTAAGTCAACTCAAATGAGATTTGAATAAATGAAGTGGAATCTCTGCATGTGCATGCTATAGGAAGAAAATGATGGTGATTACAAATGCTAGAGAAGATTTCATTGAGTATGAATGGGTATTTAGCTACATGGCAATTATATGAGTATTGTGGAGACTTGAAATGTAGTAGCAGGAGTTCAAAGAAGGCAAGTTGGCTCTAAAAATAAATCAAAAGAATTTATTGAAACCATCAACAGAGAAATTGTTTAGTTAAGCTGAATGGGAGTAAATTCACGTTTTTAATATTAAAGTCACACTGATAAGCACATCCATGCTATATAAAAATTATGTAAATAACAAGTTTCCTCATTTTGCTATGACTATGTTGACTTGAGTACTGTCTAGCCAATTTTTCCATCACTTTTTTATATCTTTCATTCTCATTTTAATACTTCATTGTGAACATTAGTGAACAATTTATTGTGCCTATCCAGTATGAATTGCTTTATATTTTGTTTCTCTGATTTATTCTGAAATACTTTCCAATGTTTTATTCTCATAAATTGTTTTTCATGTTTTGTTTTCTCACCTTCAAAGTGGCTTCAATGTGACTAATAAATTATGTTTAAAATATTCGACAAAATGTAGCAGTAAAGTAGATACACAGAAATTATAGGCACACTTAATTATGAGAGCTGGTAGATGTTCAAAACACTTGGAAAGTTGGGGTTAGGGAAGAACGGGAAGCAGGACAGAAACATCTAGTTTTTTCTGTTTGTTTTTAAGACGGGTTTTGCTCTTGTTGCCCAGGCTGGAGTGCAATGGCTTGATGTCGGCTCACTGCAACCTCCGCCTCCCAGGTACAAGCAATTCTCCTGCCTCAGCCTCCCAAGTAGCTTGGATTACAGGCATGTGCCACCACACCTGGCTAATTTTGTATTTTTAGTAGAGACGGGGTTTTCTCCATGTTGGTCAATTTGATCTCAAACTCCGGACCTCAGGTGACCCACCTGCCTCAGCCTCCCAAAGTGCTGGGATTACAGGCGTGAGCCACCATGCTTGGCCAGAAACTAGCTTTTTGTTTTTATTGCACTTAAAGTTCTGGGGTACATGTGCAGATCTTGCAGGATTGTTGCATAGGTAGACACATACCATGGTGGTTTGCTGTCTCCATCCCCCTGTCACCTACATCAAGCATTTCAACCAATGTTATCCCTCCCCAAACTCCCCACCACCCACTGTCCTTCCTCTAGCCCCTACCCCCCAACAAACCCCAGTGTGTGACATTCCCCTCCCTGTGTACATGTGTTTTCATTGTTCAACATCCAGCTATGAGTGAGAACATGTGGTGTTTGGTTTTCTGTTCTTGTGTCAGTTTGCGGAGAATGATGGTTTCCAGATTCATCTATGTCCCTACAAAGGAAATGAACTCATCCTTCTTTAAGGCCGCATAGTATCCCATGGTGTATATGTACCACATTTTCTTTGTTCAGTCTATCATGGATGGGCATTTGGGTTGGTTCCAGGTCTTTGCTATTGTAAACAGTGCCGCAATGAACATACGTGTGCATGTGTCTTTATAATAGAACAATTTATAATCCTTTGGGTATATGCCAAGTAATGGGATTGCTGGGTGAAATGGTATTTCTATGTCTACGTCCTTGAGGAATCACCACGCTGTCTTCCACAATGGTTGAACTAATATACACTCCAACCAACAGTGTAAAAGTGTTCCATTTTCTCCATATTCTCTCCAGCATCTGTTGTCTCCAGATTTTTTAATGATCACCATTCTAACTGGCATGAGATGGTATCTCAATGTGGTTTTGATTTGCATTTCTCTAATGAACAGTTATGATGAGCATTTTTTCATATGTTTGTTAGCCTCATAAATGTATCTTTTGAAAAGTACCTGCTCATATCTTTCGCCCACTTTTGAATGGATTTGTTTGTTTTTTTCTTCTCATAAATCTGCTTTAGTTCTCTGTAGATTCTGGATATTAGGCCTTTTTCAGATGGGTATATTGCAAAAATTTTGTCCTATTCTGTTGGTTGCCAGTTCACTCTGATGATTGTTTCTTTGGCTGTGCAGAAAGTCTTAAGTTAAATTAAATCCCACTTGTCTATTTTGGCTTTTGTTGCTGTTGCTTTTGGTGTTTTAGTCATGAAGTCCATGCCTCTGCCTATGTCCTGAATGGTGTTGCCTAGGTTTTCTTCTAGGATTTTTATAGTGTTAGGTCTCATGTTTAAATCTTTAAGCCATCTGGAGTTAATTTTAGTGTAAGGTATTAGGAAGAGGTTCTGATTTGTAGTAAATAGCTTTTATTATTCTCTGCTTTTTGCACATGACTAGCCAGTTTCTCCAACACCATTTGTTAAACATGGCTCCTTTCCTGATTGGTGTTTTTGTCAGGTTTGTCAAAGATCAGATGGTTGTAGAAGTGTGGTGTTACTTCCAAGGCCTCTGTTCTGTTCCATTGGTGTATATCTTCTAAATATACAATCATGTCATCTGCAAATAGAGGCAATTTGACTTCCGCTTTACATAATTGAATACCGTTTATTTCTTTTTCTTGCCTGACTGCTCTGGCTGGAACATCCAATACTATATTGAATAGGAGTGGTGAGAGAGGCATCCTTGTCTAGTGCCAGTTTTCAAAGGGAATGTTTCCAGTTTTTGCCCATTCAGTATGATACTCGCTGTGGGTTTTTCGTAAATAGCTTTTTATTTTGAGATATGTTCCATTGACACCTAGTTTATTGAGAGTTTTTAGCATAAAGTGCTGTTGAATTTTGTCGAAGGCCTTCTCCAGATCTATTGAGATAATCATATGGTTTCTGTCATTGGTTCTGTTTATATGATGGATTATGTTTATAGATTTGCATATGTTGAACCAACCTTGCATCCTCGGGGTGAAGTCTACTTGATCGTGATGGGTAAGCTTTTTGATGTGCTGTTGCATACGGTTTGCCAGTATTTTATTGACGATCTTTGCATTGATGTTCATCATGGATATTGACCTGAACTTTTCTAGTTGTGTCTCTGCCAGGTTTTGGTATCAGCATAATGTTGGTCTCTTATGGAGGATTCCCTTTTTTTTGTATTGTTTGTAATACTTTCAGTAGGAATGGTACCAGCTCCTCTTTGTACATCTGGTAGTATTCGGCTGTGAACCCAACTTGACCTGGACTTTTTTTGGTTGGTTGGCCATCAATTGCTGCCTCAACTTCAGCCCTTGTTATTGGTCTATTCAGGGTTTCAACTTCTTCCTGGTTTAGTCTTGGAGGGTGCAAGTGTCCAGGAATTTATCCATTTCTTCCAGGTTTACTGGTTTATGTGCATTGAGTTGTTTGTAGTAATCTCTGATGGTAGTTTGTATTTCTTTGGAATCAGTGGTGATAGCCTCTGTATCATTTTTTATTGCATCTTTTTGATTTTCTCTCTATTCTCTATTATTAATCTAGCTAGCGGTCTATTTTCTTGATCTTTTCAAAAAAACAGCTTTTGGATTTATGGATTTTTTTGAAGGGTTTTTTCTTTCTCTATCTCCTTCAGTTCTTCTCTGATCCTAGTTATTTCTTGTCTTCTGCTAGCTTTTGAGGGTTTTTTTTTTTTTTTATCTTGCTCCTCTGGCTCTTTCAATTTTGATGATACGATTTCAATTTTAGATCTTTCTTCATTTCTTATGTGGGCATTTATTGCTATAAATTTCCCTCTAGACATTGCTTTAATGTGTCCAGGGATGCTGGTATGTTGTTTCTTCATTCCCATTCAAAGACCATCTTTATTTCTGCCTTCATTTCATTTTTTTATCCAGTCATCATTCAGGAGCAAGTTGTTCAGTTTCAATGTAGTTGTGTGGTTTTGAGTGAGTTTCTTAATCCTGAGTTGTAATTGGATTGCACTGTGGTCTGAAAGACTGTTATGATTTCCATTCTTTTGCATTTGCTAAGGAGGGATTTACTTCCAATTATGTAGTCAATTTTAGATTAAGTGCAATGTGATGCTGAGAAGAAAGTATATTCTGTGCTTTTGGGGTAAAGAGTTCTGTAGATGTCTGTTAGATCCACTTGATCCAGATCTGCGTTCAAGTCCTGGATATCCTTGTTGGTTTTCTGTCTTGTTGATCTGCCTAATATTGACAGTGGAGTGTTAAAGTCTCCTGCTGTTATTGTATCTGAGTCTAAGTCTTTTTGTAATTCGTAAGAACTTGCTTTATGTCTCTGGGTGCTCCTGTATTGGGTGCATTTATATTTAGGATAGTTAGCTCTTCTTGTTGGATTGATTCTTTTACTATTATGTAATGCCCTTCTTTGTCTCTTTTGATCTTTGTTGGTTTAAAGTCCGTTTTATCAGAGACTATGATTGCAATCCTTGCTTTTATCTTGGTCTTTATTTGCTTGGTAAATCTTCTTCCATCCCCTTCTTTTGAGCCTATGTGTGTCTTTGTACTTGAGATGGTCTCCTGAATACAGCACACTGATGGGTCTTGACTTTTTATCCAGTTTGCCAGTCTGTGTCTTTTGATTAGGGCATTTAGGCTGTTTACATTTAATGTTAATATTGTTATGTGTGAGTTTGATCCTGCCATTTTGTTACTGGCTGGTTGTTTTGCCCATTAGTTGATACAGTGTCTTCATTGCATTGTTGGTCCTTATCATTTGGTACATTTTTGCAATGGCTGGTACTGGTTGTTCCTTTCCATGTTTAGTGTTTTCTTCAGGAGCTCTTATAAGGCAGATCTGGTGGTGACAAAATCTTTCAGCAATTGCTTGTACATAAAGAATCTTATTTCTCCTTCATTCATGAAGTTTAGTTTGGCTGGATATGAGATTCTGGGTTGAAAGTTCTTTTATTTAAGGATGTTGAATATTAGCCCCCACTCTCTTCTGGCTTAGGGTTTCTGCTGAGAGATCCACTGTGAGTCTGATGGGCTTCCCTTTGTGGGTGACCCAGCCTTTCTCTCTGGCTGTCCTTAGCATTTTTTCCTTCATTTCCACCCTGGTGAATCTGACAAGTATGTGCCTTGGGGTTGCTCCTCTTGAGGAATATCTTTGTGGTGTTTTCTGTATTTCCTGAATTTGAATGTTGGCCTGCCTTGCTAGGTTGGGGAAGTTCTCCTAGATAATATCCTGAAGAATGTTTTCCAGATTGGATTAATTCTCCTCGTCACATTCAGGTACACAAATCAAGCATAGATTAAGTCTTCTTACATAATCCCATATTCCTTGAGGTTTTGTTCATTTCTTTTCACTCTTTTTTCTCTAATCTTGCCTTCTCATTTTATTTCACTGAATTCATCTTCAATCTCTGATATCCTTTCTTCTGCTTGATCAATTCGGCTATTGAAACTTGTTTATGCTTCATGAAGTTCTTGTGCTATGTTTTTCAGCTCCATCAAGTCGTTATGTTCTTCTCTAAGCTAGTTATTCTAGTTAGCATTTTGTCTAACTTTTTTTCAAGGTATTTAGTTTCTTTGCATTGGGTTAGAACATGTTCCTTTAGCTCAGAGAAATTTATTATTACTCACCTTCTGAAGCCTGCCTCTGTCAATTGGTTAAACTCATTCTCCATCCTGTTTTGTTCACTTGCTGGTGAGGAGTTGTGACCCCTTGGAGAAGAAGAGACATTCTGGTCTTTGATGATTTCATCCTTTTCACACTGTTTTTTTCCCCATCTTTGTGGATTTATTTACCTTTTATCTTTGAGGTCGCTGATTTTGGATGGTGTCTCTGAGTGGACGTCCTTTTTTTTGATGTTGAAGCTATTGCTTTCTGTTTTTTAGTTTTCCTTCTAACAGGTCCCTCTACAGCAGAAACATCTAGTTTTATGACAGAGGTGAGTAGTGTGGAACCAGGGAGAAAGCTGCTGATTTGTTAGAATACTTCATCCTGTTCCATTTGTGCTGCCTATAGGCAGTATTCCCTATAACATATCACCACACTTCTTTCTTAGTTTTCTTATCTTAGTTAATGAAGACATCAACTTTAATATTCCTTTCACCTCTAGAATTTTATGATCTATGGCAAATAAGTAACTATGCAGATTTAACAAAGTCTTATTGGGCACTTGTTTTACAGGGGGCGTAACTGGTTTTCTTTAGTTGTTGATGCTGACAATAAGATTTAGAGATAATTTAAACTAGTTAGGCGTAGAACTGTTGATTGTATATTGAGAGTGCATCAAGAAATAACGATGGTGTGTTATATCAGTGGTGAAGCCAGTCTCATCAAGAGTGTCTCATTAAATGATGACAGTATCAATTATTATTCAGTACAAGGCTATGAGCTAAAAGGTTCCTTCCTAAGAGATTACATAGTATTTATGTTAACAATATGGGCCATTGCTTGACTTACATTTCTAATCTTTGAACATATTTTTAGGCCACATGCATGTTAAGTATACTAATTACTGTACCCTTCAGTCTATTACACGGTGACACTATTAAACATTTCATTAGGAAATTGCAAAGTACAGCTGTAAAGTTATTTATTGTTGGGAAGGCTTTATTGCTTTATCACTTACTAGGTATTTGCCCCCAGCTTGTAAAATCTATATGCCAAGTTTCACAGTAACCTCATTAACATTAAGCATTACTGAAACAATTTGGTTGAAGAAAGCATTTAGGAGGTGATAATAAGGAATACAGGCCTGATGTTTTCATGAAGAAGACTGCATATGCCATTTCTACTGTTGAAATCTGTTTATGATACTAAAAAAAAAAAAAATCTCCTTTCTTTAAAGACATATGTCTTTCTTTAGTCTTCATTTAAAATAGGTTGGTGCAAAAGTAATTGCAGTTTTAATAAAATATATATAGTCTGATTACATTTTTTAAGGTGTGTATGGAATGACTTGAAAGCTGCAGCAGGTAGATGTTGTTCAAATGATTACCCCCAGTGAAATTCATCTCCAAAGACAGGATTTGTGAAACTAAAAGGGAGAAGTTTGAGAAGAGAGATGGTGTTTATAGTGCATTTAAAACCTCAGCATTAACTTTAAAACAGGAGGACTTAAGGCCTTGGCCACATCCCAAAACTGAACTATTTTCCATTGATTGGTATGATTCATTTTCTCTCTTTGGTTGTCTGTACTTTTTCTACCATACACACCACTTAAGCACCAACAAATCTGCAACTGACCTTTTCACAGCTGTATACTGAGATGCCTTGTCAATTTATTTGCAGACAGAGCTCTTTGTACATGCCTTCAAGGATCAACTCGTCAGGAGTGCTCTTTTAGCCCTCTACACTGCAAGGCCAGGAGGTATTCTTAAGAAGCCGCCCTCTCCTAAGAGCAGCACAGAGGAGAGCAGTCCCCAAGACCAGCCCCCACTGATGAGAAGACAGGACTCCATACCACATCATTCAGACTACGATGAGGAAGAGTGGGTAAGTTTCTTGCATATTGCTTGCCTCTCAATGTTTAGCCATGAAAAATAAGGTAAGAATGATCAGACATCTCTGCTTTTCATTTTAAAAAATGGAAAAAAGTCATAACACAGATTGTGGATAAATAGGTCACATTTTTCCCTAGGGGCAAATAATATTTGGAAGTTGAATTCCTGATAAAATGTATTTGCTAAACATTAAATTGTATTTTTAACTGAGAATCTGTCATCAAAGCAAAGATGCCACAGTTACAAGACTCTGTTTCCTTATTTATCGCCAAACTGTATAAAACATAAAAGTTACTTTTCAGAAAAAGAATAAAAAATCCTCCACATTACTACTACTTGAATGCAACAAGTATTTTCATTGTCGCACTCCAATGTTTTGGTTCTGGAAGAACTTTTTTAAAGTATTCACATTTAAATGACAATAGACATACATATCTTGCAAATCCCTCTTGCTCAAGTTTCTATAATAACATAAAAGATGCTGCTCTGGGTACTCTAAAACTTACAGAAGAATGGCCCCATAAAAGGATATGAAAAAAAAATAGCTGGGAAAGATGAATAAACAAAGGAAGTAAATATGGTGAGGGAAATTCTATTTGGGCCAAATAGGATGGGAGAAACATGAAGGTGCCTTGTGGCAGAGGAATACGGTATTATTACTGAATCGATACATATAAATTATCCAAGAACTCTCCAAAGTATATGCATGTTACACACACATACAAAGGGAAATCTATTACTGTATCATATTTCAAAAAAAATAAAAGGATGTAAACTGTATTAGATGTTAAGCTTTTAGTTAACAATTACTTTTCTTGCCACCCTAGAATTTAAGTGTTTGGGGAATAAATTACTTGAAAGGCACAGACCTCTCAAAAAAAAAAAAAAAAATAGGTTATCCAAAGGGCTGTGAAGTGATTCCTGCTTTTTCTTTTGGTAAAATTTCTATCACAAAAAGGTCAGAGCTGGGCTCCAAGAGGTAAATGCTAAGTAAGCTTTTGTCATTGCCGATTAAAATTGCATTTCTCCCAATGAAGCATTTTCAAAGAGCAAATTTGATATTTCTTTCTCCCTTTTACCTTCACCTTCTGCAACTTTTTTCAGAATTCCAAGTGTGCACACCTCTTAACCTCTCTGAAGTTCCGTTTTCTCAGCTGTAAAATCAAAATAACAGCGCGTGTCTGTTAGCTCTTAGGATGGTCATGAAATCAATGATTGACCTATGTTTTGATGCTCCATTTCCATTACTTTAGTATTATTGTTATATGTTTTTAAAGTAACAAAGTATATAATCTTATTATCTTATTATGAAGATTAAGACTATCCCTTGAGATAAGTGGGGAAGTTAGATATGTCATACAATGTGGATGGTGAATTTTAAAATTTGAGTGTATGTAGAAAAGAAGATATATTTTATTTAATTAAACATGGATTGTTAATCTTTTGACAAATAATTACTATTTTACATTAAATCAAGTGAGAATTTTGGAATTATTTTTTTCATCATTTTACCTCGCTGTGTTTTACAAACTCGCCCCTTCGCCTTGATCCCCTCCCCCTATTCAAAAAAGTTCCTCTCCTTCCTTCCTGATTTTCTTTTCTTTAGATAATTTTTGAAATCTTTTATTTAGTATTTCAAATGGGAAGGTTAAGTAATGTTAGATCCTTAGTTCTTGGAGCTCAGAGTCCAGTGATAGATAAGCATATGTTAACAATTAGTTACAACATTTTGCAACAAAGCTTAGAGACGTGATAGAAGACAACTCTGTTACTATGACTTCAACTCAAAATTTTAAGTCCGTAACTGTCTTATCCTGGGCAAGGAAGGAAGAAAGTGAGGACTGTATCACTAGTTGAGAAGGTTTACAGAAAACTATTACCTTCAGTCAATGTTATGAGTACCTTTCTGCCTGATTCACTGTGCCACATGCTGGGGATACAGGTGAACAACCTAGGGCCTCAGTTACTCCACAGCCTACTCAGGACTGTAGAAAGACAAACGGCAATCACTGTGCAGCCTTAGAGATGTACATGGGATACAGCAAGAATGTGGTAACCATGGTGGTGTTTCCAGAAGTAATTCTGGATATTTAAATGTGAGTATAAGTTAACCATTCAAGAAAGAGAATGGGGTGGCCTTTAGATGGGACATAATAGCTGACATACACAGAATTAGTAGTAGTAGTAGTTGTTGTTGTTGTTGTTGTTGTGTGCATGTGTGCCTATGATTATTATTAGTTATTTACATGTTTGTTTTAAAGTGAGTGAAATTTGAGCACATTATATTCCAAAAGCCATGTGAGAGGCACTGAGGTGATAACTGATGGAGCAAGGTCCTTACAAGAGAAGGAAGTCAATGCTAGGGCCCAGGTAGAAGATCAAGCCCTGGCGGGAGTGTGCCCTTCTCCTAAGACTGCAGGGAGGATGTGAAGATGTGAGGGTGGGTGGGGCTGGATGGCAGCTTTTGTCAGTAAAGTAGAATCATGAGCTAAGAGAAAAGGAGGGGCAGGACCGGAGAAAGTGAGTGGTGAAGGTTTCAAATAGGCACCGAAGAAATGTGTACTTGAGCTTATGAGTAACATGAAAAATTTGAGAATAATTCCAGGCTTTGTGAAGAACCAGACAAGGTTGAAGTGTTAGCTGACATGGTTGTTTGTTTAGCATTCAGCATTCTCTTGGGAATATTTTGCTAGTCTTCACACCAGGAAAAAAGTCTTCCTGATTTTTTTCTCCAGGTGGTGAAAGGGTGTCATCTCAATTTCTCATTTCCTTTCAAAGGCAAAAGAGGTTGGGAAATAAGAAGGGCTGCATTTCTCTCTGCTTCTCCTTTCCTGTCATTTCTGAGTCTCCTTTAGAACTCATTGTTTCTAGAAAACATATAAAAGCTTTGTCTAATTTTACCACAATTACAAGAAAAATATTTCCCACTCAGAAAATTACTTCTAATTCTCTCCTAATATAATTTTACTTTTTGCAAACAATAACCGAGTTTGATCGGTATATAACATTTTCATTGATTTTCCTTAGCAACCACTTTCTACTGAAAACGTTGCCTCATCAAGGGATAGAAATCCCTTATAAGAAGACAGAAACAATATTTCACCAGAGTCATAACCATTTAACGTTAGTCTCAAGCTTTATCTAACTTTGATAAATTGAGTAAAACTAAAGAAAATGTAGCTAATTGAAAATGCCTTTAGAGACTGTGGTATTAAATGAATTAGAAACATAACTTTGTGTACTACCTTTCTTAATTAGTTGTTAGAAAAGTTTCAGTGCTGATTGCAAGTCAACCCTGGAAGTAATTCAGTGTTTTAAATTAATTTAATTGGGTTTCTGTGATATTATGTGAAGATATTCCCTGATCACTTAAATTGGCTTACATTTGCAAATAAGGTTACAGTAGCTCCATTAGCATTTTTTGCTTGTTTTACTTAATTTCTGATAGTGACTGTAATAATTACCTAACTTGAACAACAGTATTTAGCTTCTTGTAATAAGTATTTGGGAAGTGAATAAATGTTATTAGATTACTTTTGAATCCTACCATGCCGATGCAGGTAAGAACCATTCTTTTGAAGTCAAAAAAGAGAATCCCATTCACTTGAAATCAATTTGAGGCTGTTATTTCTCTTTTCAACTTGTTTTGTTGACAAAATTGAAGACATTTGAATCTGGACAATAATTATCTTGACAATATGGTAAAGATTGAAACTAAAATGAATGTTTACAAAAAAGCCCATTATTTGCTGAATTTTATTTATTAAATAATGGAACTCTTTAAGGGTTTATTATCCTGAAAAGTTAGTAAACAATTAAACCCCAATGGAATATTTGAGATTTGATAACAATCTGTGCCAAGGAATAGACTAACATAGCATTCTCTTTCTTTTAGCCAGTTAAGATGACATATTGCTTCTCTTTGTCTACATCTCTGTAACAGATGCTTCCAGCAGCTGGGATTCCAAGATTAGTTTGTCTAAAGTATGAAAGCATGTCATTTAAGTAAACTATTAAGTTTACCTAGTTTTTGTGGTTTCTAATAATTCTAAAACTCTATGGAACACTGTGATTTAATTTCAAAATTACTAAACTGATAAATTGAGGGCTAAATCTGCCTACTTCTATTCAAATAAATTGTTAAAAAAGAAACTTCTGATCCTTTATATTCTGATCCATTCTAGCAGACTGCGAAACTAGAAAAACAATTCTTAGTATTTAGACATATACAAAATCCATTTTTAATTGAGCGACATTTCTATGTCAAGCAGCATTTCAGCATCCAAATTATCCAATTAATTCTTTTCATGTTTTAAATATAAATCAAATTTAAAATTTTAGTCTTCATTCTTAAGCTAGATAAACATTTGCTATTTCTTATTATGTTAAATGTGTTAATGTCACATAAGCACAATGGATAATCCATCCATAATAATTTTTTAATAATTTTGTAGATTTTAGAAACAATAGCACAAATTTATAGTAATATTTATGTCAAACATCCTATTTATAAACTCCATAAATAACCTAAAAATTTGTGGCTATTCTGTCACTCAATACTACCAAAGATTGTGTCTGGGAATAAGATTTATATGAAACATCTTCTAATATATTCCTTACATATTTTATACAGTTCCTTTTGTACTATACCTTTTTCTAATGATGCTTACAGCAAACATAAATGCTTAACCCATTTATGCCTGAGGTTGCAATTTTTAAAACTTCTGCGTGAGTGAAAAATCAGACCTTAGCGATGACCTTGAGCAGTAGTATATAAATAACTCCGCATGCTTAGTATTCCAGTAATGGAACACTAGGCATAAGGGGGCTAAGCTTGACAGGTGTATTGAAAGGCTTTTTATACTTCCATAATTGGCAGCAGTAATCATAGACAGTTGCAAGCATTGTTAACTGTTGAGGACAAAACCTATTTAGCCAGTTATCTCCACAGGAAATCTGTAGTAATCCATATTCTCAACTTCTCTTGTCCAGCTACTGTGTCCATCTTAGAAAACATAACCTCTATAGAATAAGATTCAGAGGTACCTGTGAAAATTAATATTCAAAAGATTTTGTTAAGTTATCTGACTGGCTAGAATTATGTGATGTCCTGATCTTAATAGGAAAAAGATAAATCATTCTCATTCTTTAGAAGTAATGAATTTTTATAGACTGCTGGATACTAATCTATGATTAAACTTTCTCAAAGCAACACCTTATAGCTTGGTTACCTAAATGAGCATTATGTCTACTAAAATATGGCCATTTACTTCCAGATTTTGTAAGTGATAGATACATAGATGAATATGTATGTGTGTACATATATGTGTATATATACATGTTCAACATCAAATCACTTTGTATAATAAAGCATTATTGTTATGTCGCATGAACACATAGCCCAGTGAACACTGATTATAATCAGTTGTTTATATGGCTGTTTTCTCCATGTGTTCATGGACTTTATGAGCTCTGATAGGGAAAAGACAGTCTCATTCACTGTTGTATTTACACAGTTAGTAGAGCATGTGAACACAAAAGATACTCAGTACACATTTATAGAATAAATTAATGTCTTTGAAATTTTTCTGCAGATGATTTTTGTTTTCCTATTTTGAAAGAGAATATTTAAATTTAATATTCTGCACTATATCCAGTAGCTTCTCTCCCACTATAATTCATTAGTTCTTTTGAGGATTTGTTTCTCCCCCCTGTGAAGAATACCCAATTATGTCCCTGTCTTCTTAGTTCATATTTCCCAGTGTCTTAACTCTAAGAGGACTATTCTAGCCATCTGCAAAATATCCCCCTCTCCCTAGTGCATATTTCCTAGTATCTTAATCAACTCTGTAGTGACTATTTAAGTCATCTTCAAAATATCTTCGAATATAGAAAGTGGCAAAATTCAAGATAGACACAGAAAATCAGAGATGACCAAAGCTAAGGTCATGACTAATTAAGGCCTTCAGAAGCCTCCAGAAACCAGTGGTGGCAACTTTAACTTTATTTAATTATTCATGTGCAGATTTCAAAGGTTCTAGTTACACAGAAATAATTTCTTCAGATGTTTCCCTGTAAATATACATTGAAAGCAACTATTTGCCCCTGGTCCCAGCTTTTTCTTTTTTTTATCCCTAAGTCACACATAATAGGGTGGTTTTGTTAATCTTAAAATGAGGGGGGAACACTCAGAGTATTCACTCTCACCATCAATAAGAGTGGTCAAAGGCAGGGAGAATGGGGCCAGTTTGTTCCCTATATGGCAACTGTGAGTGTGTTCTATCCTCTGTTTTCTTGATGTATGGGAAACATTCCTGAACTTCTCCAGTCTATATCACCCAAGAGAAACGTGCTTTGAATGCTTTTCCAATATTAAGGTCCACAAAAGGTGATTAAGCAAAGTTCATGACTATCCATTAGAATGCAAAAATGTTCTGTTAAAGAAAAGAAACCCCAGATGAGATCTTTATGTTCATGCATATTCATGAAATCCTGCCAATTTCTAGATTTTCCCACACGCAGTTCATATTTTCACCTTCAGTTTCCTGTTTTATAACACCTAACACATCCTATACATCCTAGTGCAGTGTCTTTTTCAGAGTTAATGTAGGAATAAGTGAATGTATAGGTTTGCTGAATCAGCAGCTCATCCTCCAATTCAAACCTGTATTTTAATAGATATTTTATTTCTTTCAATGTAATAAAATAATGTAATGATTATGTAAAATAATATAATGAATTTCCTGTGATTCTGTATTGGATACCGTCATCTCCCTTGTATATTTCCTAGATATTTACAATGCCTGGTTCAATATCAGATATTTTGATATGCCTATATATAATGAATATGTAAACTTGCATACATACACTTTAGAAATATATGACTACATTCAAATCAAGCGCCCTCAAACTTTAATATATTCTATTTTGAATAATGAGATATTGTTTCCCAAATAGAAATTTTTAAACTCCAAACTTCAGTGAATAAGTAAAGGAACACTATGGTATATATAGGCAGACTGTTGGCTTGTTTTATCAAGGTACACACAATTAAAAAGAATTAGTGTTTGAAAATGGTTGTACACAACATACTAACTGATAATGTCATACAATTTAACCAGTTGTGCAGATAACATCCAATTACCAATTTAAAGTTAAAGGCTTTAGTCAATCAGCAGAATTTTTTCACTTATTATTGAACAAATGCCTTATTTAATATTTGCACTGAATTGAAAGCTTTAGCATGATGTGGCATTTATTAGGTTGAACGGGGCCATTCAGAGTAGGAGGAGCTTGGTTCTAAATTCAATTTGAAGATGAATGTAATGAGAACTTCTTATAGCATAATTTCTTTTCACTGCTAAATAACAGATTAGTAAGTCAATCAATAGCTATTCAATAAGTATAAACAATGTGCATCAGTGGTATAGGCACTAATGTGAAACCTGGCCTTAAGAGTCACATCATCTCATTTAACTAAGGTGACTAGCACTCATAAAATGAACAGAGGTATTGAAATATATCCCAAGGATGCAGGTGGTTGTGTGACAGACGTTAAAAATGCCAGGCCAAGAGTGGTGGCAAACACCTGTCATCCCAACTACTTGGGAGACTGAGACAAGAAGATTGCTTAAGCATAGCTGTTTGAGGTTGCAGTGAGCTATGATTCCCCCACTGCACTCTGGTCTGGGCAACAGAGGGAGATCTTATGTCTAAAAATAAAGAAAGAAGGCATTTTGAAATTTAAAGATGACAAAAATATTCAGAGAGTGGTTATGTGACAGCCGGAAAAAATGGAGGAATGATCCCTTTTTATTTTCTTTAATTCCTGTATCCATTCCTATTTTTTTAATTTTTTTTTTTTTTTTTTTTTTTTTTTTTTTTGAGACAGAGTCTTGCTCTATCACCAGACTGGAGTGCAGTGATGCTATCGTGGCTCACTGCAACTTCTGTTTTCCGGTTTCAAGCAATTCTCCTGCCTCAGCCTCCAGAGTAGCTGGGACTACAGGCAAGCACTATCACACCCAGATAATTGTTTTTTGTACTTTTTTAGTAGAGATGGGGTTTCACTATGTTGGCCAGGGTGGTCTCAATCTCTTGACCTCATGATCCACCCGCCTCGGCCTCCCAAAATGCTGGGATTACAGACGTGAGCCACCGCCCCTGGCCGGTCCATTCTTCTTTTATTCACCTTTCTCCTCTCTAGGATTAAGACATGAGAATAAAAGGATTAACAAATAACGATCGTTTCCTTTATAGAGCACACAGTCTATTAAAAAGAAGAAAAAGCATGTTAAGCAAAGAGAGAGAGAGAAGCATTAAATATTCTTGGAGATGGTGAGATTTGAAAGGGAAAGAATTTAGATGGAAGATAATAGAGAAAGTATTCTAGGTATAAAAGCCAGCATGTTTCAAGATATTAGAAATATTAGATCTTCCAAGGCTTCCTTTAGATCTTTGATGTTTAGCACTGAGCCAGCATATAGCAGATGTCTAGTAAATATGTGTTGATTTAATGTAACAGCATGTTTCTAAGACAGCAAGAAGATGTCTGGATGAAGGTTTCATTTTGAAGACTAATGAGAATTAAGAATTATCTATGTCTACCCAACTAGAGATGTGCCTTCAGGCTGAGAGAAGAATGTAATACTGGCTAGAGTACTAAGCCTGCTTTTGATTAGGAATAATCAAATGAGGACGGTGATCAGTGAAGAATGTACCACTTATAGATGGACCTGATTTTGTGGTAGTCAATAATATCGGCCTGGGAAAAATCCAAGGCAGGGCAATATGGAGAGGTCAACATTGGAGAAACAAGGGGTAATTGAGTCCACTTTTGTTATGAAGGCTTCATTTTCAGGTTGAGGCCACTGGTGAATTTTAAACTGAATGTTGTTATTGAGAGATTAAGGTCGGGTATTTTTATGTGAGGATATAGGTGAAGTTACAGCAGGAGGACCAATAGGAAGCAAAGTTCAGGGAATCTCGTCTGGTGGATGTTTACATGCCTGGCTATTTTTAGCGAATGTGTGTGTATGTGTTGATGTGTGTGTTGATATGTGGTGTGTGTGTGTGTGTGTGTGTGTGTGTGCGTGTGTGTGTGTGTGAAAGAGAGAGAGATACTGTGGGTTATACACATTTGAAATATAGAATATTTTAAGGACAACTCAATTTACCAAACAGCCTGGATAAAGGGTTCAGGGAGAAAAGCTATCCAGCTCTTGAAAGAATAAAGGTTTGCAGTATTACAGAACTTGGCCAGTATCGAGCATATTGCTGTCATTCAAAATCAAGAATAAATGGAAGCTTCTTTTTAAAGATGGGATTCGCCTTGTTAATTCACTGTTTCTAATCAAAGTCCCCAGAAATTGATAATGACAAGTGAGAAATTATTCATGGAAATATAGATACATCAGGGCTGTTTTGTACATCTATATCAGCTCTGACTTAGTCTTCACATTCTTTCTCATCAAAAATTGGCATTAGAAAAAGCAGATCAGCTAGGCATTATGGAATATATATTTTAAGTTAACTGCTGCTCCAAAGCAGTCAGGATTTCTCTTGATGCTGCTAAACTCATAATCGTGTGACATGCTTAGTCAGCATCATGCTGCCTGCCTTCATGGCTCACTTTGCCAGATGTAATGTCTCCCTGGCTACATCCATCAAAATTTTTGCATCTACTGCCATTGGGTTTGACCTGCATGTTAGGTTAGGTTGTAACCCAGAAATAAATGAGCACCTGACTCAGAGTGAAATAAATATTGCTGCTGGTTCCCCATTGACTCTATGCCTTCATTGACCAGGAAAAGTTTATAACCATTTCACCTCCAAGGAGTAGGGTTGTTGTGAAGGCTCCATGGAGGTTAAATATACCAATTAGGCTCAATTTAATAGAGGTTAGACTTAAATCTACTGATTCCCCATTACTTCCTTCATATAGTAGGAGACCTGGAAGATCATAGCTGCTATTTCCAGAGGAAAGGCCAGCAATTTCTCTGATAGGTGGTAGTGGTTGTTTTAAATCCTCTCATGTGGTGAGGAGCTAAGCAGGATCTGGAGAGGCTGGAAGCACCATGTGCTGCAGCCACATTCTTATGCTCCTGTTGGCTTCCCATTAATCAGCCTTCCTTCATCATGGGAGCAATCTGAAACTAATTGTGTGATTTTAGTGGAAAAGAAAGACGAGTAGGCCCTAGCCCCATACCAGCAATCTAGGCACAAAGCATTTCCCATGTGGACTGGCACAGTGAGTAAAAATCATCAGAATGAGAATATATTTTTGCTGGTAACTTTCCTCTGTGTATCTTTTCACAGAGATATAATGTGGAAAGGGGCTTGTTTAGGAAAGAACTCAGATATTCAAGGCTTCCCTTTAAAACTCCTTCTTACCCTTTTGTAGCATCCTGGTTTCAGAATAATTGACTGCCATATTCTCCAGTCTCCTAGTAATTATCATTTTTCCTTTTTGTTTTGATAATTGAATTATCATCTTTCCTTCTGCACCCTGCTCTATATCCTGGTCACATGAATCGATCTGGGCCCTTGATCCTCTATTCCTTTATTAATGCAGGTCACTTATGTCCTTTTTGCCAAACTGAATGACCCTTTAACCAAGTGACTGCTCCATCCCTGCCTGTAAGACACCTTTGATCATCAGGCTTGACGGTGCATGTGACGGGACCAGCCATTTCATTTTGTAGACTTCTCTCTTAACCTAGGATCCACCAATGGACACCAAATCTCGCTCCTGTAAGGTTGCACATGCCTCTACCTGACACTTCTTGTGCTCCTTTCTCTCTCTCTCTGGGTGTGTGTGTGTGTGTGTGTGTGTGTGTGTGTGTGTGTTTTCCTGTGTAGTTTGTGCTACTGTGTACCTCAATTCTGTGAAAATCATAGTGGAAGAATTAAGCCTTTTGGGCCAAACAGAATAGAAGTTCTAGTACATTTATACCATTTTAATGTTGAACGTTATTAAACATTTCTTACCAGAAGTCTCTATTTCTCTAAAACCTGGGTCATTAACCTTATTTGGTGGCTTTTGGGCATTAAATTAGCTAATGTGCATATATCAAGTGAATATAAATGCCAGCCTTTAATCTGTCTTTGAAGTTACCCCCTTCTCTTCCCTCCCTTGCCTCCTCCCTCTTTCTCTGCCTGTGTTCTTTCCTTTCTTTCAACAAAAGTTACTGAGAGCCAGGCCCTGTGCCACAAAACAAGAACACACTTCAAATAATTCATTCTAATATTAGAGACAGACACACATAGCAGTAACTTTAATCTACTCAGTAAAGCTCATAAAAAAGGAGGAGGCCATGCCCAGCAAGGCTGAATTTTCTCACCACCAGATAGGCAGCAACTCCTCTCCAGCGGACAAGGAATACAAGGAATCTGCTTAGGGTCTGCTGCTGAGTGTCCCCTCAAGTAGGTATTTGATTATGCCTAAATTGTCTGTTAGTATCACTTAAAAGACTGCTCAATTTCTTTCCCTCAACGAATATTGTCACATGTCCTGTGTGTCCTCTAAAGATTAATGACTAATTTTTTTTTAATTCTGCCTACCATATATATAAAACCCTTTATGACATGTTCATTGGTTTTAGACAGTCTATTGGTTTTAGCCAATGAACATGCTTCACTATGCTCCTCAGGCCAATGAAGATCTCTTTACAGGCTACAAAAGTGACTTACAGTGAAATCTTATCATCTGAGCTCTCTGGAAAGAAGAACAATATATAAGTGTGAATGTCAGATTATCTTTTACATATTTTTATTTTCAAGCTCTTCAGAGATGTGATTAAGAGAAGTTGATCCATCTCTTACTTTCCTTTAAATAAGAAAGGTAACACGCAATGCGACTTGATCTTTGATCAAAATACGAAGTTCCATGAGGTGCCGTGGCTCCCACCTCTAATCCCAGCACTTTGGGAAGCTGAGGTGGGTGGATCACTTGAGCCCAGGAGTTCAAGACCAGCCTGGGCAACATGGTAAAACCCGCCTCTGCAAAAAATATAAAAATCAGTTGGGCGTGATGGGCATGCTTGTGGCCCTAACTACTTCGGAAGCTGAGGTGGGAGGATCATTTGAAACCGGGAGATCAAGGCTTCAGTGAGCCAACTGTGCCATATGTACACACACACACACACACACACAAACACACAAATACACACGTTCCTTTGAACATGGACGAGAAGAGAGTTGACAACTTACGTGCAAAGCTAATCTGGAAAATTGAGAGGAACTTGCTCCCCTTTTTTTAAAACTCAGTAACAGAGTTGATTTCCAGTTTTAGCTGGAGAGTTGTTTCATGTTTCAATTTGATCACCTTAAAGATGCAGTTGGTGGTAGTGATTAAGGCATATTCAGAAAAGAGGTCGTGAATTTGTTATTGTGCTCCAGAATGGAAGCTCCTCACCAGATCCCAATTCAATTGATGTCAAGACCATCAGGTTACTCACCTTTCCCAGCATTTCCTCCTGGAATAAATGAGCTTCCTTAGCTCTCCTGGCTTATGGCTCAGAGGTTTCTTTACATCATTTTCTCAAACAACAGATGATGATGTAATCTGTGGATATGATTGGTGTTATAAAGTTTCTTAGAGGGAAAGTGCTTTCAATTCTTTGTGGAAAGATCTGCCTTTAGGGGAAAAATTGTGGTAATTGTTTGTGGTTAATAGAGTACTTCCCACTCAAAATTACAGGGTGAGGGGAAAGCTTGATTCACTTAAGAAAGCCAGTAAGTTTTAGAATGGATTTTTGCCAAATGGTAATAATTTTAACAAGTGCCTTCATAAAAACACAATGTTTGGCTATCATTGTAGCTTGATGAGGCAGTTAGAGCAAGAATTATCATTCCAAACGAGACAACTGGGCTTCCGCAGGGAGGAAGTAGTTTTCTTAATGTCTCCTAGGTAGCATGTCGCATCGGGATCCAAAATTACCTGTGCTAACTTTGAATGTCCTGCTTTTCTTTAAAATCCCATTACTTCCTCAGCTGAAGTAGGCAAGTCTCTGCACTTCGTCTTTACAAGATAACCATCACATAATCTAAATTCAATTCTCTATTCCTTGATTTATCCTTTCTAAAATTAATTTATATATTTACGAAGCAGCAAAATTAGCTTAGGCAAAAAAAGTACATTTGAGAAAATACAAACCACTAAGGAAATACTATCATGGAGTACTATCTTTACATTAAGTGGTGCTCCAGGTTCCTGAGACAGCTCTGTTACAGAGAAAGCACCCACTGAAAGGTTGTTCTATGATGTGATGAAGGGAAAGCACCATAAATCTATCTAGATATTATGCCTGGAAAGAGAAGTGTGGAGTCAGTGCTACATGATGCAGGAAGAGAAGCACGAAGGAAGTAAGGAATGGCAGTCTTCTATCGTGATAACTATATTCAAAATGTTATTTAAACAATCGCAATTTTTATGAATCAAAGAATTCAGTTGCATGCACTGCCCTAAACAAAAATGGCTACTAACGAGAACTGGGAAGATTAGTGGCAAAGAGGCCCCTAAATGGTACAGGCCGCTTCCTAGGAAATAAATCACTCAAAATGACTTATTATGTAGCTCCAGTGTGTAATATTAAGTAGAGGTTCTAAGACATTATGGTCAGAAGTACCTGAAGAATTTGTCAAAATTTCAGTGTATTATGCCTTCCTCCCAGGGGTTCTGACTCACCCGGTGGGACCCAGGGATTTGCATACTAATTTTCTAGGCTGTTCTGTTAGAAGTGGTCTAAAGACCACACTTATAGAATTTCTAGCACCTAGAATAGTCAAATTCACAGGGACAGAAAGCAGAATAATGGTTGCCAAGGGCTGGAAGAGGAAGGAATGTGAAATTCATGCGTAAGGGGTGTAGCGTTTCAGCCTAGGAAGACGAAAAATGGAAATGGATGCTAGTAGTGGGCTCATGACAATGTGAATATATTTAATGCTATTGAACTATATACTTTAGTTAAAATGCTAAACTTTCGGATATACATATATGTGTTACCAAAAATACTCCAAGAATTTCTAACACAAAAGGAGGCCATTCTTTAAAACTATTCATGTGTCTTTGCTTTCATATTGTGTTGATAAACAGAATAGATATCTCCAATTTAAAATGTCATAGTTTGTGCTCAATTGTGGATTACTATTGTATCACCATCATCATTTCTTTATGACAGAGCAAAAATAATGGACTAAATAAAAAGATTTGTGATACTTCATTTTTACTTTATTGAGAGAACATAGATTTATTGTATATCCATAGAGTGACCAAATTAATGGGAATTTAGAGCTACTCCATCTGCATTCTAATGACTGCTCCTCTAAATGCTTCTCCAAAATAGATTTATCTGACTTTGCCTTATCTTGTTTTTGTGACAAAAATATGTATTGATACTCATGCTCTTTTCAGGACAGGGTGTGGGCCAATGTGGGGAAGAGCCTGAACTGCATTATCGCTATGGTGGACAAACTGATTGAAAGAGATGGTGGCAGTGAAGGCAGTGGCGGCAACAATGATGGAGAAAAGGAACCTTCATTAGCAGACGCCATCCTCTCTCACCCAAGAGGTAGAAATCATTTTTTCCAATCATTTACTGAGTAAATAAAATGAGAAAGTCATGATAAAATGAGATAGAAAGAGAGGAGTAAATAGTATCTTTGATGAAAGTGCTGATAGCATGCTTTTCCACTGCTCTGGCTTGGATGATGGAAGGCCATTTATCAAATTGCATCTCAGTTGTGTTTTCAGAACCGCTTGCAATGTTCTTTTTTCTTCCTCTTCTTCTCTTACCACATAGAAACCTTGAAAAAAGAACAGTGTTTCTTCTTTTAAGGATTTGACATAGTATAATCTGCTTTTACACACATTTCTCTAAAATTTTATTAGAAAGATAAATAAGCATCTGCATTTGACTCTTAGAAACTTGGAGGCGTATCAAGGACACAGTATCTCACAGTGGTTTCTGAACAGAATATAATCAGATAGTACGATTTGTGCATTATTCTGAGAAATATTTGTGTAAATTATCTCCAAAACATATAGGAAGATTTGACTGTAAGAAATATATTAGCACATTGCTCTAAAAATATATGACAAATCTAGATTTTCATGAAAATATGCACACACATATACATGTGTATATATGTGAGTATATGTGTTTTTCTGTAGAGAGGGAGGGAGGAAGGAAGGGAGGTGGCAGACAGGTAGGTAGATAAGTAGGGAGGCAGGTAGGTAGATACTTTCAAATGTATGCATTGTTACAAGGTTAGCTAGAAAATACAAAAATTTTAACTATAGGTGTGTCCCTATAAATGGCTTTGAAATTTTCTTTTTGTTGATTTGATTAATGTTTGATTAATGTTACACAAAAACCAAGGCAGGCTGGGCGCTGTGGCTCACGCCTGTAATCCCAGCACTTTGGGAGGCCGAGGCAGGTGGATCATGAGGTCAAGAGATCGAGACCATCCTGGCCAACATGGTGAAACCCCGTCTCTAGTAAAAATACAAAAAAAGTAGCTGGGCGTGGTGGCGTGCACCTGTAGTCCCAGCTACTCCAGAGGCTGAGGCAGGAGAATTGCTTGAACCCAGGAGGCGGAGGTTGCAGTGAGCCGAGATTGTGCCACTGCACTCCAGCCTGGCGCCTGGTGACAGAGTGAGACTCTGTCTCAAAAAAAAAAAAAACAAAAATTCAAAAAAACCAAGGCAAATGTCTACATTTCTTTATGGCAGTAGGAACTGCAATTAGGATTGAGTCAGACTTTTTGCTGGATGTCTGAAGTGTTTGGAGAGAATAAGCAATGCTACCCTCCTCTCCTCTCCTGAAATCTGCTCTTTCTTTTACTTTAAGAACATGAGTCATAGGAAAATATGGACATTTATAAAATTAGATATACTTTTCCTCAATTTGTTTTCCTAATTTTTCATTACATTTTTGTCAGGAGTTTAATTATATAAAACATCAATCTTTCATCACTTGATTAATAGTAGAACCATTTCTAAATCACATTTGTAAGCTGTGTCTTTCTAAAGTATTCTTATTGCGGGTGGTTCCTCTTCCTCTGTCATACATTTATATAGTTGAAATGTTTATGCTAATGTTCTTGATGTTCACACCTACTTGATCTAACTGTATGTAAAGATTTTCTTTTTTAATAATACCATTTTTATTAGTTAATGTAGGGATCCTTTTTTAATAATACCAGTTTTTATTAGTTAATGAATCCAGGCTAGCTTCATAACTTTACATGAATCAGAATGAAAACTTGTCATAGCTATGCCATAAAGAAATAGCATACTTCAATTTTCTTTAATTGAACATATATTGATTATCAAGTATGGGCCAGACCCTGCTGTCCCCTGGAAAATGAGGTAAGAAGAATTCACTTTAGTGACTTACTATATCCATTGATAGATTTTTCAAGATAAATTATTTTTTAACAGAAATAAGACAAGGGACACTGGATTTTGCTACATTTTTTTGTTTAATGTTGCCAAAACTTCTCGCTGAAGACAATAAAATTCTGAAATATTTGAAATTATACAGTGTGTGTGTGTGTGTGTGTGTGTGTGTGTCTTGTATTTCATCAGAAGATTGCATATAGGCAATCAAAATGCATTTTAAATGGTAGAATATTTGGTAGATAAATCATCTGTAAGATTAGATGAATCATTTTTATTTGAATAGAGACATTGTGTAGATATAGTGTAAACCTAAGTAGAAGTTGCTGCAAATGTGGAATTTACAACTAGATCAATGTTGTGAATGGTTAGGGTCAAACTACAACATAGTGCCTTCTAATTTATTTTCTTATTTTAATTTTATTATCTGTGTTTGTTTCACTCATCAATTCTTTCTTGTATTAGAATATTTTTAGGAGAAGTCACTATTTAAATGTGTAAAATATGTTACTTTTTTCTGAATATTTCCTCATAAACATTCTCAAGAACAAATATTATAATTACTGCAAACTAATTCGTCAAAAGAGAAGATATTATTTTATATTTTTAAGTGTTATAATAGTACTGCAACTAACACATAATCATCTTTGATTCTCTAAGTCCTTAACTACTTGATAGTGTTCCACAAGTTAGACTGCTAGAACTGGAATTATTTTTTAAGGAAGAGTTACACCTTCTCTCCTATGTACTTATTTATCCTTTTTTTTATATCAACGTGGACCATGAATACTTATTTTATTTTTTACGTAATTTTTAATTATATTTGACACATAATAATTGTACATTTTAATGGAGTTCACTGTGAGGTCTCAATATGTGTGTACGTATGGGTGAATGGAAAGCTTCTCCTTTGCCTTCTGAAGAGTTAGTGAAAAATTAATCCATAAAAAGGCAGATTTATAAGAGGAAAGGAAAATAAATGTATTGCTATCATATGGAAGGGGAGAATCATAGAATGATTGCCTAAATTTTAGAGAAACTGTAGAGGAGAGGTAATATGGATGATTTTAGGAAGATAGTAAATGATTTTTAGGATAATTTAATGGGCTTAAAGAACATACAATGGTCTGTTGGGCCTGTTGATTTGTGACAAAAATATGTCCAGGTTTGTTGATGACTTTAGTCTTCCTCCTGTGATATGGGTTCAGTTAATAAACACTCAAGGAATGGAACACAGGTAATTGGATTTTTGTTTGTTTGTTTGTTTTTGAAGATCTGGACTTTAGGCAGATTAGGAAACTTAGCCTGTGCTTTTGAAGAGGTAGAAGATTGAGAGATATGGGGGTGAGGCAGAAGAGAAACAACTCTTCTCCTTGGTAGGTCTTCTCTGTCTTTATGTAGATAGGGAAAAGTCTGTTCTAGCACCTGTTGATCTCTAAGGGCCTGTAATTCAACATATTCATTATACCAGGGAGCCCTGTTTTGGGGTAAAACTCAGTGTGCTCCTTCATTCACATAATACAGTGACCACATCAGGGCAATTAACATATTCATTACTTTAAATATTTATCATTCCTTGTGGTGATAACATTCAAAATATTTTCTTCTTAAATACTTAATTATTTGGTTAATAATCCAATACTATTTATTTTGGACTCAAATTGTTCTGGATTTAGCCACCGGAATCTCTTTTATTCAGACTGGTTTCTGTGTCCTTCTGACAACATCCTCCCATGGTCATTTACTTCCTTACTTTCTTATTTCCCTTACTCATTTTCTTACTGCTTTTGCTCACTGTCTTCCTCTTTGGCACCATAAGAAGCTCTAGGCTCATCTTATATTTTCCCTACCCCAGCTCCAGGTTCAGCCAGTTTCTAAAGAACCCTGGTTTTATTTTATTTGAGAACAGCATTTAGAAATCAACATCTGGATGGATAGAAACGTTTTGGTGGCTCTCTGTAACAGAAGACACTCTAGCAGGATCTATAAGCACCCTTCTAATTACAGTCTTCTCAGCCTTAAATATTGTCACTTATTTATACCACTTTGGGTGAAATATCATATTGTAATTTCTTGTTTCTGTGAATCTTGGCATTATATAACATATTACTATATTTCAAAATATTATTTCTGATAATAAAATTTATTTTTTCAATAGCCCCAAATTTATCCCAGGCCATAGTTGTGGTACAAAACCCATTTTGCTTCTTTCCTTTTTATAATTAATTAGTGAATTGATTAGGTGAGCAATTTAAGACATGGTATTTATTACAATGCAGCATGTGATAAATGCTGATAGCATTTGTTGCAACATCATTTGTTAGTGATGTTATTCTTCATGTTGTATTACTTCTGGTTTTTTGTTTACATATTAGGTTCCATACCTATTTTACATCAAATTCTGGAATTTTGTTTTATAGGATTTTTATTATGTGATTTATGTTGGGATACATTTTTAAATATGGAGTAAATCAATCCTATGACTGTTTTTCTTTCATCACACTCCTTTATTTTTACAGTGTAGCTATAATTTGTGCTTGTTTTGCTGCTATATACTTAACATGGTTAAACAGATGGTCATCCGAGTTGTGCTACTTTTATTCACTTTCTTACGTTGTTCTATAACCTACAACTATTTCTCTCTCCAAGTTGCAGATTTTCCTTTTCACAGTATATTGATTTAGTAATATTTTAAATTTGTAGTTTTGAAGATTTTCTGTTTGTTTGAGAGCTGAGGTTTTATAGTATATCTTTCACTTGTTTTACAAATTTCTCTTCAGGGTAAGCGCAGATAGTGCTGAGAGACGTAAAACTATCTGTGCTGTTCTGAACAGAAAGAATAGAATAGTTATTCGAAAGTTCTACAGCTGATGTATATTTATGTGGTTTCCTAATGAACAAAGATTGTCCTTTTATTTGTGGTACACTCAAACACCTTTCTGAGTATCTGCTGTCTGTGTAGCATTACATGCCTTCAGTTTCATAAACTCCAGACTTAAAGACAAAATCAGTGAATATCAGAATCTTAGATTTTGATGTCATCTTAAAGATGATGTAATTGAACCTCCTAAAATATGTTAAGAAGCTTATCTACAATATCTCTGCCAATTTTCAAGTAGCCTATGAGGCATATCCTGAGTTATAGAAAACGATTTTTGTTTTCTAGAGCAGCATACTCCAGACCTTTATCCTAATATATTTTCTTACATTTTACCCGCTGGCCCAGATATAATCCTTTGCAATAAAAAAAACACATTTACTTTTCTTTTTTTACATTAGGCCTAAGGTATATCTGAAAGCAGCCATCATGTCCCTTTTGAATTGTCACCTTTTCAGTCATTTTTCAAAGGAATAGCTTCAAGCATATCCAATAGTTTTCATTTCTCTGAACATCTAGTTTGTCTCAGCAGTCTGCAGAATTACACACAGTGATACAAATATGGTTTAAGAGTTGCAGAGTAACCCAGGAAGACCACCTCCCTACTTTTAGGTACTATTCCAATATTAATGATATCTAAGCTCACATTCACTGTTTTGACATCCACATTCTACTACTAATTCCAATGACATCCATAAACCTTGCTAAATTTGACCTATCTTTTAGACTTCTCAAGATTCAAGCAACATTTAAGCACCACTATATACTAGACATTATGAAATATTGGGGGCATGAGAAGATTAAAACAGTCTATCCTGATTCTACTGAAGAGATGGTTGTCTAAACCCATTCCTGACAGTTGTAAAACACCTTTGAGTACACTCTAATAAATACATGTGTTTTTCATCCATTATATCTGCTGACCCACTCAGGATTATTTTATTCACATTTCATATCCATTTTCTGTCCATTCCTAGAAGCAACAGATAAAAATGATAAGGAAACAGAGCTAAAGAGAAATCCTTAAGGCATATCACTAAAAAGACAGTATGCATTCAAACACACTTGTTAATTACTACCCTTTGGGGATGTGTGTTCAACCAGCTCTATATTCACCCATTCATATCATTGCATGGCCTATATTTCTCCATCTTTCACAAGCATATCATGAAATGCCCTGTGAAAGGCCAAATATCCCATGCCATTGAATTATTTTTCCTAATCTACCCAGCTGTAAATCCTGTCCAAGATAAAGTTTCTCCGAAATAATTTTCATTCATGAGCCCATATAGGCTTCAACTCATCACGCTTCTTTCAAAGTGGTAAACATCCATGCAGATCATAGAATTAGTTCACGTGTCATTGCTTAGAATTTGTTCCTAGTTTCTTGGTACTCGTGTCCTTTTTTTGCTTGAAAGTTCCATTTTAACTTGTAAGGTATATTCCACATCCCTCCTGGGATCTGATAATTCACTATATTTACCTCATATTTTACTTTATCTCTAGCTGCCTTCAATTAACACAATCGTTTGGGCCGGTTGCTGTGGCTCATGCTTGTAATCTCAGCACTTCAGAAGGCTGAGGTGGGTGGATCCCTGGAGGCCAAAAATTTGAGGCCAACCTGGGCAGCATAGTGAGAGCCAAGTTATATAAAAAGTAAACAAGCAAACAAACAGACAAATGCACAGCTGTCTGCTGATAACTACCAGAGATTTGCCAGTGATCGTTTATCACCAATTATCAATAGCTTGCCAGTGCCAAAGACTTTTCATCCTAAAAGCGCACCCCGACCTTCAAATAGGGACACATATAAGCCTGTAGTGAATTGCTCCTCTTTCCCATCTTTTATCTTTGATTCCCTAGATTCGCTAGCTATCTAATATACTTGAAATAATTAATGGCTGGGCCTGGTGTGGTGGCTCCTGCCTGTAATCTCAGCACTTCAGGAGGCCGAGGCAGGTGGATCATTTAAGGTCAGGAGTTCAAGACCAGCCTGGCCAACATGGTGAAATTCCATCTCTACTAAAAATATCAAAATTAGCTGGGCGTGGTAGCACATGCCTGTAGTCCCAGCTACTCGGGAGGCTGAGGCTGGAAAATCACTTGAACCTGAGAGGCAGAGTTTGCAGTGAGCTGAGATCATGCCATTGCACTCCAGGCTGAGTGACAGCAAGACTCTCTCTTAATAATAATAATAATAATAATAATAAAAGACTAGAACAATTCACTAATTAATACAATTATGTATAAAATAGTTCAGGCATTAAGCCTCATGGAAAGACACTAAATTTATGTTGGCTGGAAAAGAAAGAGGAAAATTCTTTCATTCATTTCATATTTGTTGAGTACTTACC
Organism: Sapajus apella; assembly: GCF_009761245.1. Classification (NCBI taxonomy): domain Eukaryota; kingdom Metazoa; phylum Chordata; class Mammalia; order Primates; family Cebidae; genus Sapajus; species Sapajus apella. Next base: position 10,588,187 of record NW_022437001.1, read on the forward strand.
CTGTTCCAGCCACTGTATCCCGAAACACGTCCAGTTATGGCCCTGTCCTAACAGTCTAGTGCGTGAGTAAGTTGTATTTGAAGGGAGATACGTAGTAAGAGATCTTCCAAAGGCATCACTTACAAGATAAAAGACTTAGGAAAGGAAGTAAACATTTGAGAGGCATCAGCAGATAGATTAAACTGGATAAAATGTAAAGAAAAAGAAGAGGAAAAGAGGAGCAAAATCTTTATTAGCCTTGGGGCATGAGGATTACTCTCAGTGGAGGCGTAAGAAGCATCAAGAAAAGAAAATCAAATGCAGTTTGGAGACCAAACAGGATACCAAAGGAGGGGTAATAATCACATTAATAGTGACACTTAGTGCATTCACATTTATGTGCAAGCACTTTGGTAAACCTGCACATGCTTTCCTCTCTTCCTTTTCACAACAAGCCTATAGGGGAGTTTCTGGTTTTATCCCCATTTTATAGATGAACAGGTTAAGTAATTTGTCCAAGATCACAGAACTAGTGGGCATCCGAGCAAGGGTTCGAATTCAAGCAGAGTGATCTCTGTCTGAGATCTTCAGAATATCTGTCCGAAAAAGAAATGGTTAAATTTTAAGAGCAGTTTTGTGTATACATTTACCTGTCTTTAGGTTCGTCCTTGATATCTTAATGAACTGTTTCTCCAATAGTCATATCTTACGCTTCACTTGTTTGCCAAGCTTTCTCCCTCTTTTACAAAGCCCTAAATTCCCTTACCAGCACCTGCCTCTTCAAGGCGCTTTCTCCCTCTTTTACAAGGCCCTAAATTTCTTTACCCCCACAGTCTTTTTATCAGAGGTCTTGAATATTAATAGTTTGAATTTCATAAATTTCTACATATGAATGTTCATAATTTCACTGGAAAAAAAACAATGAACGAGGCTTTAAAAAATTAATAGTTCTCCAGCTAAAACAATTTTTAGAGTATAATTACAAATTTAAAACAAACTTAAATACTCAAAATATGCCATATAAAGTTTTATTGTAAACATAGAATTTCAGTAACATTTTTACATTATGACATTTTAAAATGTCTATTCCTCCTGGAAAACTAAGGCTGTTTACCTTAAAAATTGTACAATGAATACTTATGAAGTAACAGAGTAACATGAGACTCACAGCTGGACACTCAGCAAGTCCACAATTTGGAACTTATTTGGCTTCATGGTCTTTGTCAAGTCCTTTACCTTCTCTGCATCTTGCATCCTTTTTTGGTAAAATAATCTACAAAGTTTTCAGGTCTCTTTCAGTTCTAAAGTTTTATGGTAATAAAAAAGATGCCACATTTTTAAAGGTGATATTAATTTTTTTTCAGTCATTCGACATATTTTAATTGAGTATCTACCATGTGCCAGGCACTATTTTTGGCCCTGAAGACTAGAAAAATAAACAGAAAAGATAAAACACTTGCTCTCCTGAAGTTTATGTTCTAGTAGCAGAGAGATAATAAAAAGTAACACAAGATATAGGGGCAATGTATAATATAGTGATGATGATGGAGGCTGTAGAAAAAAATACAGAGCAAAGTAAAAGGGTTTTGATGAAACATTGTAGGGCAGAGATTGCAGTTTCGTGGAGTAGTCAATGTCGGTCTCATTTAAAAGGTGATTCTTGAGCAAATACACAGGAGGTGAGACAGTGGGCCATGTGAATATCTACGGAAAGGATTATTGGTCATAGAAAATAGCTACTAAAGTAGCGTTGAAGCATAAACGTACCTGCCATATTCAGGGAAATACAAGGGGAAGACAGTTTGGATCAAATAAGGAAAATAAAGATAGGTGAGTAGAAGATGATGCTAAAAAGGTAACTGAAGGGAGGGGTCGTGTAGAGGCTTTGTGTACATGTTGGCTTTTACTCTGAGAGAAATGGGAAGCAATTGGAGGGTTTTGAACAGAGGATTAACCTGATTCAAATTACACGTAGGCTGTTGTGTTGAGATTAGACTACACATGAAGAGGGTAAAACCAGGTATAGACAGTTAAAGTGTGACTGCTGTTGTCGGTGAGGCAGGATGAGCTTGGATGAAGAAGATGGCAGTGGAGGGGATAAAAACTAATGAGATTCTGTGCCTGTTTTTAGGGTAAATCATTTAAAATATTAAATTTGACATGGAGGTATCAAGTTTGCCGTTATATGTAAGAATTGAGTTCAGGAGACGTATTCTGGCTAAAGACATTAGTTTGAAAATTGTTATTATGTAGACGGTACTTAAAGACAGGAGACTGAATATTATCAACAGGGATTGAACGTACAGAGAAAGGGGAAATAACCTACAGATTATACCTGAGGACGTTTCAGTGTTGATGTGTCAGAAATAAGTGAAGGAACCAGCAACCAAGTTGGTCAAGAGACGGCCAGCGAGGTAGGAGAAATACAAAGAGAAAGGGCTCTCCTGAAAGCCAGGTTAGAAAATAGATTAAATAAAATGAGGAGTAAGACATGCCTTTGAATTTAGCAATATGGATGTTTTGGTCATGAGAATAACCTTACTAGAGTGGGTAGAGATTAAGTAGAGTGGGTTAAGAGAAGCAAGAAGAAAAGGAAGTAGAGTCAATATGTATAGACAACTCTTTTGAGGAGTTTCACTGTGAAAGGAAATGGAGAAATGAAGTATCAAAGCTATAAAGGGAATGAGGGTCAAAACAGTGCCATTTGTCTAAAGATGGACAGATAATAGCATGTTTATTTTCTGATGGGAACGATCCAGTAAAAATAAAATAAAAAGGAAATATTGATCATGTGAGAGGAAGGGGGAGGATTTCTAGAGTGACATTCTTTTTGTTTTTGTTTGTTTGTTTGTTTGTTTTTTAGAGTGACATTCTTAAGTAGGTGAGAGTGGATAAGATCTGGTGTACCAACAGAGGAGCTGGTCTGAGCTACAGAACAGTTTATCCTCAGAAATAGGGCAGAAGTAAGAGCATAGAGAATATATGCTGGGAGGAGGCCAAGTGCAAGGTATCATGTAGAAATTATTTCAATTGCTTTAACATAGAAGCTAATATTTATGGGTTACTTAATATGTGGTAAAACAGTAAATATTGACTGCATTAACTTACTTAATTCTCACAACACTCATAGGAGTAATTCTACAAAATGAAAGGATGAAGAAGTAGTTAGTTGAAGTGAACTCTGCATAGCCCGGGCCCTAACCCTGGAGTCTGGCTCCAGAGCCTACCCTCATAGAGCTACCATGAACTGCCTTCTGTCTCCAAGAAGAAAACCTTCTCCAATCTTATTCTCTACAAATGTATTTGCTAGCACCTTTTGATCAAAATGTTAAGCTGTTTCAGGCACAAATTTGTGATGCTATATGATAACTTCATGAAAATCAATCTCTTAGGTATCTCTTACAGGCTTACTGTGGAATCATATGCAGAAATTAAGAATTCATAATTACATTGAAAAATTACTTAACTTTCTCGTAAATATGGTGATGTTCATCCCCACAGAGAAACCGAGATAGAGGAAAAGGGAGATGATAGCTCCCATCCCGGGACTTGAGGGCATGTGATTATTGAATGAAATGGCCTAAGAAATGCACTGTTTACATTGTTTGGTTACTTCCCTGCTTACTCAGCATTTATAAGTTAAATCTATGGACATGAGGCCCTATTGTGTTTGCAGAATTTTGTTTTTACACTCGTGCAACTATACAATCCATGCATGTAGCAAAATTGGACTTGTATAAACTTAGGCTCCAAAAAACTGACGTGCTGTATTCCACGTCCTTGAACGTTACTTGAAAACTTCTACATTCACCTAGTTTACTTCAGGGTAAAAATGTTGTACCTCTTCACCTCTCTGATTGCCTGTACTCTGATAAGGATTCAGTCAACTCAGTATCCACTATCTCTCTGCTCAGCCTTAGATGCTGACCGATATTTAAATGACAGGAGCTCACTGATGTAGACATATTGATGATTTCAGGTTGCTCAAAGACCTATGACCTATGCAGCTTATTCTTAGATACCCAGCCTCTTTGAGGGCCAGTGTGCTGAGGTTACAGTTTATTTAAGGGCAAAAGGCAACAAAATAAGCCCAGTGAATGTGAGTGTGTGACTCCTCCAGTTGACACATAACCCGAATTTAAAACTTTTGTGCTACAACAAATACAAGGCATGTTTGATTAATGGATTTGGTTCCTGGAAACTGTCTTAGCAGAATTTACTTAAGGCTTTCAACTTTGTGCTACGAAATGAGAAGTTTAACCAGGATATCAGTTGATGCATTTCCTTTGCTATTTTTCTAAGAGCAAGACTGGAAAGTTTTATGACACTGTGTTCTCAGGCTGGCAGGATTTAAACAAACAAGATTCCCTTGACATGAGGAAAGGTTGCCTTTGTTCTTGTCACAGCCGTTTGTCTTGGGTTGAGCAGTACACTCATTTCTCATATATCTGGAAGGTGCTAAGATCAGTCGTTGACCTCGGATGGTAGTTCAGTGGACACTACACTGGTTACATTTTAAGATACATGTTTGTTCTTTATGTGAATGCCCTTAGGGCCTTTGAGGCTGCCCTGAGATAGAGGCAAGGGAAAGTACCACATTCCCATGCTACCTTCCTCTCAGGGTTAACATAAACTTTGCTTCTTCATTCACCCTGTCTGATGCCCATTGTTTCTAGATTTGGCCTTGCTTCTTAGGTCTTGCTGTAGTCACACATCCTCTGTACAATCCTGTCTTTCTCCCCACCCCTATCTACCTCCATTCCCTATCCCTGCTATGGTGACTGCCCATATCTAGACTCCCACTGGTTTTATTCCATGGCTTCAGACTTAACATTTACTTCTGTTTATCTGTGCCTTCTCCAAATCACTGAGAGATCTCAGCCATTTTTTTTTCCTCTCCCAGTACCCCCTGTTTCTCCCTCTGGTCAGTTTATACATCTGTCTATTGGATTTGCCATTACAAAACCATACACTCCTCTGAGGCTCTGTTCCTTCAAAGCCTCACCATGGGTGTCTGCTACCTGCAGTCCAGGCAGGTACCTGCAGTCCAGGAAGCCTTCCCTGGGCTCTTTCCACATGTGACCTCCTTTAAGTGTTCAGTAAATGCCACAGCCATGAGCGAACCCTGTCCTCACCAGAGACGAACTCTCTTGCCTCTAAACTCTCATGCTTTTAAAACTTGTTTGTTCACTGTCCCAACTTTTGTAGCTGTTATTATACAACCTTATACTGTAAGTATTCCTTTGTATTTCTCACCTTTCCTTCTCGATTTTAGCTCTGTGAGGGGAGGGCACATGGGTTAAAAATGTTAGTATCACCCACAGCACCTCACATAAAAGACACACTCTTTGTCCAATGAATGAGTCTCTTTCTCATGATGTCAGTGAAGAAGGAGGGGGGCAATGATATAAGACAGACACATCAGTATTTATTAAAATAAGATAAATAAAAATTGATTTCTCCATTCCTGTATCAGAGACAGGCAGCAGATCATAAAGACAGACAGAGGGTCAGGAAGGCTTGGAGAAGGACATTCTGAGTGGCCCAGAAAATATTCCAGGCAGCTGACTCTCCACAGGCGCTTTTCTTTTCCTGATTACTCTTCTGTTGTCTGGAATTAGCCTAGTTTCTCTGCCCTATGCCCCTAGGATATGTCCAGATATTTAGAGGCCTCCTATAGGCAGGTGTCAGTGTCTCTGACCAAAGTTGGCTACATGCATTATGCCCATACAAAGAAACTGACTATAAAATGTCTGCAAAAGAAGCCTTATTATTAATTGATACCTTCACATTATGATGTTGACACTGCAAAATTGTGCCTGAAAGACAAGAACTTTGCTCAGAGAGGCACATAGAGAGGTACATCAACCCCTGTTCCTTTGAAGGAACAAGCCCTTCAAAGTCAACAAAAATTTTATAAGCAAGAAATTGATTTCTCCCACCCCCAGCCCCCAGCCATGAACCCATCACCATTTCTGTGCTACCTGAGGTTCAGGCATAGATTAAAACCCCTGCTGGCTGTGAGTTTGGTCTGTGTTGACCTTGGGAATTTTATTGCTGCCCTTAAAGGCCATTCTAATTGCTTGGCTTCACAGTTCATCATCTTGTTACCTTAAGAGAATCCTAAGAGCTGGCTCATTTCTTCCCTTATCTCTTTGCATAAAGTTTAATGGATGTGTGATCTTTTCGCTTTTCTTTTTTCTGTGTCTGAAAGGTTGTGATAACAAAAATAAGAATGGCTACAAGCTTTTGTGAAGTTAATTATTTTAAATGAGTAAAAAAGACCAAGTACCTGAGAAGAGAATGGCTCAGAAATTGGAAAGAAAGCATGATGCTCTGCTACAGTTGGTTGATATTTGGCTCTTTTATTTTTCTCCTGAGAAACATAAGAGCCATTGAGCTCAGAGGACATGAACATCCTGCACAGGAAATAGATGGTGTGTGGAGGAGGCGAGGGGGGCACCCAGCAGTCATTCTCTGAATCCTTCAGTGAGCTTCCCTTGAATATGTCTGAGAAGCAAGGAGAGGGCTGGAAAACAGAGGCTGTGCTTGGATGGCTTCCAATACACTTCACAAAGCTCAGGAAAAGCTCAGCTAAGCCACATGCTTTTTATGTTTTCCCGAGGAAAGACTTTGCTTGTTGGTCTCAGGGTTAAGGAGTCTCAGCAAATTTTTATAGAGACACTAAAACATTCTCTTAGTATTTTCCTCTGTCATGGAAAGGAGCCCAGGGAATAAAATCACACTTATTGCCTGCTAGGCTAGTTGGCTCAGGGGAGAGATGGCGGGGCAGTGACTGTGTTGTGGGGCACCCTTAGTTTCACTAGGTGTATCAATGTGTGTGTGTGTGTGTGTGTGTGTGTGTGTGTGTGTGTGTGTATAAAAGCACAAAATCCTGAAATGCACACATCTACCTTTCTGAGTTTAGTTTCTTCAAGTTTCAGCTAAGATCATATGTGTACACACACACACACACACAAACATACGACAGAATGAACACCACGTTCATCTTTCTCTGGAGGACCAGGTAAACCCCATGTAAATTGTGAGGTATGGAGAGACACAAAAGTGAGAGACAAGTGTCAACAGTCTCAAATCTGCCAAGAGCTTCCCCCCCCCAAAAAAAACATATTTTAAAGCAAAAACTAAAGCATTTACTGTTCCTTTGTGAGAATGATTTGGGATGTTCATTGGAGAAAAAAGGCCATTTATGAACAACTTAGCCTTGCTTTGGCCTGTCATAGTCACTGTGTTTATTTCAGAACCTGAGATTTACACTGACTGAATATTAACAGAGAAGAAAACCTGGAATCATTGGAATTTGCATTTGCCAGTACCATTTTCCATTATCTGCTCAACTTAAATTGTTTCTTTCCTAGAAAAAAAAAGTATTTTTAGCTCTCTCACTTATGCTCTTCCATAGAAGGCTTACTACTATTTTAAAGAGTTTACCTTTCTCACAAACTTGTAATTTTCTCATTCATAATTAATGCTTTCCTATATTGTCATTTTCCTGAAATTTTAGCCATAAAAAGTATATATAATTATGCTAAACAGAGACACTGGAATATTGTTAGTATCAGGATATTGTTAGTATCTAACCATGTTCCTAGGTTTCGAATATTATGTGTTTCTTTTTCTCCCCAGTGTTTTGCTTCTATTCTAGTAGAACTGGAAACCAGACTTGTTTGGGTTTTGTTTCTTTGGTTGTCTGATTGTAATTTATAATTAAGTTAAGAATCAACTGGTCAAATAAGTGAACATGGAAGTGAAATAAAGCAATTATCCTTATGCTAATGAGAAAATCTGCAAAGTTTTCTCTTTTAAATGCTTTTAAGAGAAATATTTAATTAGAATTGTCACTTAATAGTTTGCAAGAAAAAAATGTGGCCACTTATTTTTTTAATTTTCTAACTAGAAAGAGCATATAAAGTATTGAGCACTTCATTCAGGATAGTATGATGCAGGATGCTTAAACAGTAAGTCCATGCTGTTTGGGAGCTATCCCACTGCATACAAAAATACAGTCAGTTACTTGACTGCAGTAAGTGGAAGTAGTTCTACTTCAGCCTGATAAAGCAGTGCCACCTACTGCACAGAAGCTGTATTTTATGTTTGTAAGTTAGTAGAAACTGATCTCTGCAGAGCTAAGCACAGAACAAAATCAGTTTTCACTCTGTTATCATTTAAAATTTACACCTGGGTTAATTTATTGAAGTTTTTTCTAGTGCTTTCCTGTGTCTATTAGTCCGCCCATTCGTATGGAGAGCAACAAATAAGAAAGTGAGAAAGAGAACAGGAGATTGAAAAACACAAATAAGAAAAAAATAGGAATATAGGATGTTCATTCTTGGTATCTATTGATGTATCTTTTATTATGAAAAAGAAAATCCAGTGTACCTCCATTTTTCCTTTTACACATGACAGTAACATAAGAATCAACTGATGCTTGTTTAAATTGAACCATTGTTCACATTTTATTCTAGGCTGCCTATAAGTTTGTCCAATAGTAGATGATTATGCATTAATAGGCCTCTTTGACATTCCTCTTTCTCTATGTTTTTATCCTTATAATAGCACTTAAGTCTACAATATTTTTAAACAACAATTTCTAACATTCTTATGTATTTTACATTATAGCATCACATGGGCATTTCATAGAATATTAACATGAACATATCTTTTTATTATGTTGGGGCCATTAATTATCCTTTCAACCCTTTCAGTTTATTTCATCTAGCCTATTATACCACAACATAAAATAAATAAGTGACAGTAGACATGGTACAGTAGTGATTATGATTCTTTTTATTATTCTCTGTCCCTCTTTCAAGGTCTTAACTGGTTATTTATCTCTCATATTACTCACAATAATGCTTGCACTCTTATGATGAGGAGATCATATCATTTCAGTTCCTGCTTTATAATTAATTTCGCAGCATGCACTCATTCATATTAAATTGTATTTGTCCATTAATTTATTTATATATTAATGGAATGTCATACAGTCAAGAATTTATGATATTTAACATTTGCCAGGGCTTTGATCTCCAAATTAACTGAAATAGAACATAAATTGTTTCTATATCATACCAAAGTCATAATTGTATAATTGATGCACGTTAGAAATCTAGACACACAAATAGCACAAATGGTCTCAATTTTGCATTCTCATTTGAAGAACAGCTATTTTAATCCAAAATACTGCCCCAAACTTGACTTGCCTATACCTGGCTATATCTTTTTAAAACGTTGTTATATTTATTGTAGTTGTTCTCATTCAATTAAAACTTACTGAGTATTTACTATAGGTGAGGCACTATGCTAAGTTCTAGGGATTCAGTGATTAAAAAATAAATTCCTTGCCCTCAGTGAGTTGTCTTTCTTGCAGAGGAAAACAATGAGTAGTGTGTGAATAGTCCTGGAACAGTAAGGACAAGAAGCTATGGGCACAAAACGAAGTCAGCTCAACCCAAACTTCAGGGAACAGGGAAGGGGAGTAGGGGGGAAGTGAAGGAAGACTTCCTAGAGAGGAGAAATCCTGAATTGAGTTTGCAGAGGAGATAAAAGTGTTGTCAGGAAGAAAAGTAGAAATAGAGTGTTCTAGGAGAGGAGATAGGATTTGCAAAGACATTGGGATGAGAAAACAGGATAGGTTTAAGGAAATATATGTTGTTCACTTCACCTGAGACTCAAGACAGCAGATAAAGTTCTGAAAGATGAGATTAGACAAATATGCAAAGTTTAGATAATGGAGAATCTTTCATTAGTTTGAACTTTATTCTGCATGCTTTAATTTTGTTGTTGTTGTTGTTTTCAAAATATTTTAAGAAGTAAGAAGTGAGTGATAGAATCAGATACAAACTGATTAGAAATCTTTCTGGCAACACTGTTGAGAAGGGAGTTCAGTAGAGTATGACTGGAGGAAGGGAGATGGGTTAGGGAGTGGTCCTGGAAGTGATCCAGGGGAGGGCAATAAACCACAATGTGCGTGGACAAGGAGGGGATGCATGCTGATAGACTATTATGGTAATAGAACTAATTTAATGAGGATTTTTACATGTATGTTCAGACAAACAAATTCGTGTGAAAATTGCAGAAGAGGAAGTCCAGTCAAACTTTTTTCCCAGTATGAGAAAAGTTTGATAGCACAACTCACTGAGATACAGGCAGTGCACAGATTAAAGATGAGCAGAGAAGAGAGGCAATCTGCTGCAAACATGTCAAATGCATCTACGTGGAGAGATCCGATGGGTGGCTGCTTATAGACATGGCAGAGTTCAGGAGACATAATTAAAGACCTTCAGTTCTAATCTTTTTGAATCCTTAAGAATATGTCTGACTTCACTGAAAAATTTAAAATAAGTTGGAAGTTGGTTCTGCGTTATATTCCAAGACCTTCCTTCATCTATTGCACTGTTCTTACCCCCCTCCCCCCAGAGGACTGGTATGAACAGTTGTATCCCCTCATCCTTACCCTGAAGGACTGCATGGGAGAAGTGGTGAACCGAGCCAAGCAGTCCCTGACGTTTGTGCTCCTTCAGGAACTTGCATACAGCTTGCCCCAGTGTCTGATGCTGACGCTAAGAAGAGACATCGTCTTCAGTCAAGCAGTAGGTGCCTGTTGTTATTGTTAGTACAAACAGTGCCGAAGTGTTAACATCAGGTCTTTGATGATGATAGAATTCTGATTTGGACAGTTTTATTTTTAAAAAGATCCTTAAAGTTTTGGTACCTCATTTTTCTAATTCATGATAAATATCAGCTGAATATCCGAAGCAAAGTTTATGAGACCTTAAGTATTTATTTCTGAAAAGAAATGGTCAAGTCTCCAAAATATAAATTCTGCTTCACAGGGCATGAAGTCTGTGAAGGAAGTGGTTGCCATCTTTGTATTATTCTCTGGGGTCTACATGCAGTGTAAGGGAAGGGATTGTTGCCTTGCACTGCAGGTGACAAGCTAGGACTTGGCAAGGGGGTCTGTTGGCAGCTGCTTGTTTGGACAGCTCCCCCATTAATCCTGGGACAGGGTTTCACAATGATCTCTTATTTTGTTTTTAAAATAAGTTTCCAGGGCAGTAAGGCTTGGATGGGAGGTTTGACAGGGCCACCTTCTTTGTCTACACCCAACGCGATTCATAACGCCAAGGCCTGCCTCCATCACAGTGGCTGTGCTGGTGCCTTCCTTCACCCCAACTCCCTCCAGCCCCATGAAAAGGAAAAAGACTTTTCTTTCCTAACATTCTAGGAAAAGGGAATGTTTTAGCCAAACTGTCCCTTTCTCCCATTATTTCATGAAGGGTCCAGTGGCACGTGGCGCTAACCAGGTATGGGAAACATGCTCTGCCCTATACATACATGTTTCATCATGGTGTTCTTTTAGTGTTCTGTGAAATGGTTACTGCCATCTCTATTCTACATGTACAGAAAATGATAAAATTTGCAAGTGTTTATGGTTTTACTGTTAGAAATGGTAAACATAAGATTTGAAGACCCATCAGTCAACCTGACTCCTGTCCATATTCTTTCTCCCTTTACACGTCTACCTTCCCCAAGACTTTTATACACAGCAATCCTACATCAAAGACTGTCAGCTTGTTTTAATATGTCTACCAAATGGTTGTAGCTTTGTTACACATACCTGAGAATTGAAACTGTGATGCCTCAGAAGTCTTAAATATTTCAAAATAAAATGAATACATTTGCCAGCTGCAGTAAATCTTATCAATATTTTGTTTTCAGCTTGCTGGATTGGTTTGTGGTTTTATCATCAAATTACAGACAAGTCTGTATGACCCAGGCTTCCTACAGCAGCTTCACACAGTGGGGTTGATAGTACAATATGAAGGACTGCTGAGTACATACAGTGAGTATTGCTTTAGTACCAGTTAAAATCACATTTCTATTCATAAGGATATTTAATCCATAAATTTTTCAGGAAAACATAAAAATAAGAGGTAAACTTTTATTGCACCAAGTATTACAAAAATAATGTAACTTTCAGTTTTTTGCATTTACCTTGTGACTTACTTTTGCCTCCTATTATGTTTTGAAAATTGAATTATAGATTACTTCAGAGTGGACTCCTGAGCAGCTATCTGGCTTTTTTAATATAAAAGGCTCTGTGCCAACATAGTTTGAATGACTAGATTTTTAAAGTCTCAACTCTGTAATGTCTAGAACTGTACTGTTCAATATAGTAGCCTCGTGTGCCTCATGTGACTGTTGAGCACTTGAGATGTGTCTGGTCCAAATCAATATGTACTAGATATGCCTACCAGGTTTCAAAAACTAGTTTTAAAATATTTTTATATTAATAATTAATCATTTTGGCCGGGCGCAGTGGCTCATGCCTGTAGTCCTAGCACTTTGGGAGTCCGAGGTGGGTGGATCACCTGAGGTCAGGAGTTCAAGATCAGCCTGGCCATCATGGTGAAACCCCATCTTTAAAAATAATAATAATAATAATTAATCATTTTATATTTACAATGGAAATGGTATGTTGGATATACTGGATTAAGTAAAATATATTATTAAAATTAATTCTACCTTTTTAATTTCACTATTTTAAAAAATGACTACCAGGAAGTTTCAAATTACATATGTGGCTCACATACATCTGTTAAGACTGCCGATCAAGAATAGTAATGATCTCCTTCTCAGGCTTCATTTGTTAATGTATGGAGATACAAAACTAGCATGAACTTGGGTCAGTGATTATCAGTTCAGTTACCTTTGTTATTTCTAGATAGCAAATCTCTGTTATTTCTAGATAGCAAATATCAGTCTCAACAATGGAAAGAAAGGCACACAAATCATCAAGGGGTTAAAACCTCTCTGTGGTCTCACAGCAAATGTCCACATGCTTCCTTCCTTCAAAGAGTAGATTGACTTCTGAAGTCCATTGAAATGTTTCTCATTTCACTAAGGAAAACCTTCAGCCTCTGAGGAAAAGTGTCTAGAGTAGGTTCACTGCATTCAGAAACTCATTCACTAAAATGCTAGAACAAATTTCAGCAGGGAGGCATAGTAGCCAGTGACATTTTCCTCAAATGTTTGTTTGTAACTAAGTGCCTTTTCCATTGTTTAGGCGATGAAATTGGAATGCTAGAGGACATGGCTGTTGGCATTTCCGATTTAAAGAAAGTCGCATTTAAAATAATTGAAGCCAAATCCAACGATGTCTTGCCAGTTATAACAGGAAGACGGTAAGCAGTGCTCACTTCCTGGAGACCAGGCTGTGTTAGACACGTCGTGTTAACTCCTGTCACAGGAGGCAAGGGATTCAGGTTTGATTTGGGAATTTTTCTTCTGCTTTCTTTTCCTTTTTGGTAAGAAATAAACATGGGTGATATGATAAGGGATGATCTAGAAAAACTCCTGGTCATCTCATGAATGTTTTAAATTGTAGTGAAGTGAGTATGGCAGTACTTGCCCGCAAAATACTAGAAATTCAGAGTAATAGCCTGCATGAGAACATTTTTCTCCTTATTACTATCTCATCCAAAGCTCTGGGTGTTTTTACTTTTGTGGGAATTGTTCAGTTAATAGAGTCATAATTTTTGAAATGACTTTAAATTCAGTTAAAAGCAGCAACATTTTAGAAAAGATATATTTCTGTGTCAGGGGAACATAGCACCATTTTTCTTAATTATTTTTGACAACTCACTCTCAGACTGTGAGATTTCCGAGAAGGGTTTTCAATAAATAGCTTCAAAGGTCAGTGGATGAGAGGAAAAAATCAGAAATAATTAAGAAAAATGATAGTGTGTAGAACAGACCTCCAACAGAAGAGGTACATCCTATAGTAAGTTGTCTCAATCAGGAGAACTAACCATCCTGGCGTTAGTGCTTTTAATTGCTGCATGATGATATTTAAAATTTGAAACATTTTCAGGTCAGGTTCAAAACATGAATATATGAGAGGGAGAACCCTTTCGATGCTAGAGAGAGATGCAAAAGAGACTAAGTATAAAAGTTCAAAGTAAACTTGTTTTCCTGTTGATGGTAAACATAAAATAATTATTTTAAATTTTGTGGTGAAGGATGCCCAGAAACACATGGTTGACTGAGAAGTGACTTTCTTACACACACAAAAAAACCCACATGTGGGAGTTGAACAATGAGAACACATGGACACAGGGAGGGGAACGTCACACACAGGGGCCTGTCGGAGGGTGAGGGGTTAGGAGAGGGATAGCATTAAGCGAAATACCTATTGTAGGTGATGGGATGATGGACGCAGCGAACCACCATGACACATGTATAACTATGTAACCTGCACATTCTACACATGTACCCCAAAACTTAAAGTATAATTTTTAAAAACCCACATCCTCAGAAACTAAATATTTACCTAGAATTAGTGCTTAACTTGCCATTCACTGGGAGAAAAAGAATAAAATTGCTCATATGCATACCTGAAAAACAGTACAATTCTATATTTCTCTGAAGTTTATTATTAAAAGTAAAACGTTTTTATATACTTATATCCCAAAGTTTAAGGAAAGCTTACCAGGCCATTTGGTATAGGCAGAGTACAGTATGCTTTTTCTGAGGAAGTTCTTCAAGCAGTACCAAAATTCAAAAGTGATCATACAGGTGGGGACATGACTCCTAGAATGATGATGTGAGCAGCTTAGCGCACCCTGTCTCCAAAAGCAATGTTACAACCAGAAATAATCCAAAACAACCATTTTAGGACAAACAGAATAAACTGGATGCACACCACAAATTCAGAAGTACTTGTTTGTGAAAAACTAGTGAACATTGGGCAACATCAGTTAGAGTCTGTGGCATTTTGCTGAGGACTGCTCCCATCAACCCCGGCCCTGCGAACACAGTTTTCCTAGGGCAAGGCCATTAACACCAGCAGCTTTGCTACTAGAGGACTAACTTGGCTTGGATTGGAGTAGGAAATAGCACAATCCTGCATGTTGTCAGAAACAGTGGTGGTTTAGATTAACGAGTCTAAATCACCATTACAAAAAAAAAAAATAGGTATAAATTTAACAAAGTTAGTCTGAATGTTGTACACAGAACACATGAAATATTGCTGAGAGAAATTAATAGAATCCAACAAATGGAGAGACAGCCTGTGTTCATGGATTAGAGGACTCAATATTGTTTAAATAGTAATTCTTCATAATTGATTTATAGATTCATTGCAATCGCTATCTAAATCTCAGTAGTCTTTTTGCAGAAATTAGAGAGCCTAACCTAAAATTTATATGTAAATGCAAAGGACCCAGATATTTTGTAAAAGAAGAACAACTTTGCAAAAGAAGAAGAAAGTGGAAACCTTATACTTTCTGACTTCACAAATTACTACAGAGCTATGATAATCAAGACAGTGTAGTACTAGCATAAGAATATACATGTAGATTAATAGAATAAAATTTATTGTCCAGAAATAAATTATTATCCTTAAAATCAATTGATTTTCACGAGAGATCCCAAGGTAATTCATTGGAAACTAGAGAGTCTTTTCATAAAACGATGCTGGAACAATTGGCCTCTCTATATGTAAAGAGAAGAATTTACACATATACAAAAACTAGCTCATGATACATTATAGGCCTAAGTGTAAGCACTAAAACTGTAAATCTAGAAGAAAATGCAGGAGGAAGTATTTGTAAGTTGTGTTTAGGTAATGAGTTCTTAGACATAACCCAAAAATCAAGACCCATAAAAGAAGAAAATAGATAAATAGGACTTCATCAAAATTATAAACATTTAAACATCAAAAAATACCATTAAGTAAATGAAAAGACAAGCCACAAATTAGAAGATAATATTTACAAATCATATATTTGAAAAAGCACTCATATTCAGAATATGTAAATAAATGTTACAACTCAATAATAGTGACACCAAAAACCTAATTGAAATGTGAGCAAAAAGTTTGAATAGCCATTTCACCATAAAGGATATATGAATGATTTATAAGTACAAGAAAACATATTCAACCTAATTCGTCATTAGGAGAATAAATTTAAAATCACAGATGCCAATTCACTCACACTAGAATCATCAGATAAGAGCAAATGTTGGTGAGAATGTGGAAAACTTGGAACTCTTGTACATTGCTGGTGGAAATGTCACTTTAAAAACAGTTTGGCAGTCTTAAAAAGTTAAATATAAAATTACCGTATGACTCTTAGACATATACCCAAGAGAAAATGAAACGTACTTTCACACTATGGCTCATTCCCGCATGTTCATAGCAGCATTATTAATAATACCCCAAATCATGGAGTAATCCAAGTATCCATCAGCTAATAAATGTGTAGATAAAATGTGATATCTATACAATAGAATGCTATTCACTAATAAGAAGGAACAAGCTACTGATACGTGGCACAACATGGATGACCCCAAAAACATTATGCTAGGTGAAAAAGGCCTGACAGAAAAGATTATATACTGTATGAGTCAATTCATGGGATGTATGCAGAAAAATAAAATTCATTCATAGGAAATAGGGAGAAAATAGATGAGTGGCTTTCTGGACTGGCAGTAATAGTACAGTTGACTATAAACAGGCATACGGAATCTTTTTAAGTTGATGGAAATGTACTAAACCTGGATTATTGTCATGATTGTGAAATTCTGTAAATTCGCTAAAAGTATGAATTATATACTTAAAATGAATGAGTTCATATCAATTATTTCTTAAGCTGGTAAAATTATCACAAAGAAATTATATGTTTCACCTTTGGAACAATTTTAAAACATGAACTGACTCATTGATGCTTCTCATATTCCTGAAAGACTGTTAACCAGCTTATTGTAAATGGCATTGAGAGCAATTAAACAAAGAAAAATAATGTGCTTATTCATCTGAAGGTATTGCTAACATCCCTGCTTGCTAAATTCTTGGTATTTACCAGGTCTCTGTTTCATAGCTAGGAAGAGACAAGTCTCAGGGTCAGTGGTCCATACTCTTTATCAATAATGTTCTACTAGGAGAAATTAAAAAGATTTTCACAAAAATGCTCACTATTTGCTCTATGCTTATTTCTCCAATATGTATTTTACAATACCGCCATTCTAAATAGTTCTTGAAACACATGGATTTTCCCAGCCTCTGGGCAAAACTTTCTAAATTTCTATACTCACTGAATCAGAAGATGTCAATTTTTAAAATATATAAGTAGCTACTCTTATTAATCATATTCCAGGGACAGGGATGAGGCTGGAAACCATCATTCTCAGCCAACTAACACAAGAACAGAAAACCAAACACTGCCTGTTCCCATTCATAAGTGAGTGTTGAACAATGAGAACACATGGACACAGGGAGGGGAACATCACACACCGGTGACTGTCGGGGTGTGGGGGTCTAGGGGAGGGATAGCATTAGGAGAAATACCTAAGGTAGATGAGGGGGTGATGGGGATGCAGCCGACCACCATGGCACATGTATATTTATGTAACAAACCTGCATGTTCTGCACATGTACCCCAGAATTTAAGTACAATTAAAAATTTTTTTTTCAGCATTAAAAAAATAGGGATAGTTTTTAATGGACATTTCCAATGAAAAATGCTCTTGCGATATGTTAATGTTTCAAAATGACCAGAATTCCCAAAAGTTACAATCTAAGCAATAAAACCATTACCTTTCCATCAGCCCATCATAAACAGAAACACTCATCAAGAGTAATAACAATCAGGTCATACCAAAAAATTATATAAATGATTTGGTTTATTTAGCTTTACCTTATTGAAACAGCAATCATTAAATTAGTGTTCTTATTCTTAGGATTGATTGAGTTTTAAAAATAAATAAAGAAAAAAAATTGAGACTATCGATGCACATGACCCTGGGTATGCAAAAATGAACTAAACATTTCTTTCCTAAAGGAATTCAGAGGGAGGTAGAGAAGTCATACATGTAAATGAATTCTAACAATTTTTCATGTCAAGTAAGTTAGTAAGGAGAAGAATGAATGAGGAATATAAGCATATAGCAAACAGAAACCTAAATCAGTGCTATATTCCAACCCTTTTATTGTTTTCTTCCAATAAATCTAAAATAACATAAAACAAATAAGTAAGGCTTCTTCCCTTTGTCCTCTGCCTTCTTTAGAGAACATTACGTGGTAGAGGTCAAGCTTCCAGCCAGAATGTTTGAGTCACTGCCTCTACAGATTAAAGAAGGGCAGTTGCTTCATGTGTATCCCGTACTCTTTAACGTTGGAATCAACGAACAGCAAACTCTGGCTGAGAGGTAAGCTTTGGTTTAAGAGTGGCACTTGAGTTTTTTCTTTGTTCCTTTTAAGTATATGATGAGAAGTCCAACATGTGTCTGCATATAAAACTAACTCGATTTATAGGTAATATTTTCCTTTTTATCAATACCAAATTATTTGATGTAGAAGGTAAATTTTAATATTTAAGGAATCCTGGCCCAAATCAAATTTAAATGTGGCAAAAACATTGAGGAAAATCTTGGTGCTAATAATAAATAAAGCATTCGCATGGATTAACCTTCTTTGTTTACAAATACCTATGTGTATATTAAAGTTCGGAATTTATGTTGATACATACCTCCATATTGTAAACAGCTAATAGTGTCAACATTTTTATCTAAAACAGAATAGTCATCTTTTATTGTGTTTATTATAATAGTTATTATTTGGTAATGTTAACATTTTTTTTTATAGTGACCTGCTGAGCCAACAAATGATTGTATTATGATCCCATGAGTCACTGTTAAAAAAACAGGTTTTTTTTTGTTTGTTTGTTTTTTTGTTGTTTTTTTGGCGGGGCATGGTGGCTTACACCTGTAATCCCAGCACTTTGGGAGGCCAAGGCAGGTGGATCACCTGAGGTCAGGAGTTCGAGACCAGCCTTGCCAACATGGTGTAACCTTATTTCTACTACAAATACAAAAATTAGCTGGGCATGGTGGCAGGTGCCTGCAATCCCAGCTATTACTCAGGAGGCTGAGGCAGAAGAATTGCTTGAACCTGGGTGGCGGAAGTTGTGGTGAGCCTAGATTGTGCCACTGCACTTCAGTCTGGGTGACAGAGTGAGACTCTGTCTCAAAACAAACAAACAAACAAAAAAAAACAAAACAAAACAAAAATCACTTGTTTAAAATACTTATTTTTACATCTTATGTGTTTCACATATAGAGATTACAGAATATGTAGATAACAGTTAAAGATCATAGAACAGGCCAGGCGCAGTGGCTCACATCTGTAATCCTAGCACTTTGGGAGGCTGAGGAGGGTGGATCACCTGAGATCAGGAGTTCAAGACCAGCCTGGTCAACATGGTGAAACCCCGTCTCTACTAAAAATGCAAAAATAAAAATTAGCTGGGCATAGTGGTGTGTGTCTGTAATCCCAGCTATTCAGGAGGCTAAGAAAGGAAAATCGCTTGAACCCCAGGAGGTGGAGGTTGCAGTGAGCCTGAGATTACATCATTTTCTCCAGACTGGGCAACACTAGCAAAACTGTCTCAAAAACAAACAAAAAAGGATAATAGAGCATACTTTTGAAATATTTTGGAGAAAGAAGTTACTATCTTGGCTGTTGGGGCTGGCTGGAGAAGCTCCTTCACAGGCATCAATTTGGGGAGTTAGACATTCTTTGATATTATAATATTTAATAAGCTTTCTTGTCTATAATCCACTCTCCAAGTGACCCCTGCCCCATAGGTAAGTTTAAAAGTGCTTAGCATACTCATTGCCTTGATATTAAAGCACTTTTGAAAGCTAGTGTCTAGGATCAGATTATATTCTATTTATCTCTATATATTTGTTTCTCAGCAAATTCAGTGTTTGAGATGAATGATATTCCTGAGCATAAACTGTACAACTTGGAGAAGGGGAATAGCACTGTAAATTCTCTCTTCTTTGGTACGCTAGAGTAGAATGTTTTGGATTGGAATTAATAAAGCCTGTGATTGTGATCTTGAGAGACAGATGAGACTCTTCCATTTACAGACTTTTCAAAGACTAGTCAGCATTACATTTTTAAGGCTTCTAAACTGGACTAATTTGTATCATTCATGTCATTGTGACTGTTCTAGTTGTCAGTCATTTTATTTAAGAGGTGTCCTTTCCTTCTGATCTCTCTTGCATGCTAAGAGTGCACTTTTTTCACACATGTAAGCTGAGCAAGACTCACAAGACTGGAAAAGGAGGCAAAATGGCAAAGTAGAGAAAACACTGAGAGAAGCAGGAGGTCTGAATTTGCATAGCACTCTGACATCAACCAACTGCTAATTCGAGGAAGTCGCTTCCTCTCTGTTCTCTGAACCTCCTTTCCCTGATTCTGAATTTTGGGCATTATAAGGCAACATCTACGTGTTAGATATGCTATGTGATCTAGGAGTAATGTTTTACTACTGTTTACTCAAAACCAAAGTGTAGATGTTGTATATGACCATTCTTAGATAAATAAATACCACTGGTCTGCTTGGGCTACTGTAACAAACTACTATAGACTGGGTGGCTTAAACAACAGAAATTTGTTTCTCATAGCTCAGGAGGCTGGGATTTCCAAGGTCAAGGTTCTAGCCAATTTGGTTTCTGTTGAGGGCTTTTCCGGCTGTCAGACAACTGACCACATTGCTCCCTGTCTGTTCTCACAACCTATTCTTTGTGTTTGTGGAAAGAGAGAGCCCACCCTCATGATCTCATTTAACTTTACCCCTTATAGGCCTTATCTCTAAATACTGCCGTTTTGGGGGTTAGGGCTTCCTCATACGAATTTTAGGACAACACAAACATTTACTTCATAACACTATTATTATTCCAGCAAGGATGGTTTATTTTATTTATTTATTTATTTATTTATTTATTTATTTATTTAGAGACAAGGCCTCACTCTGTTGCCAGGCAGGAGTGCAGTGGCACGATCTCGGCTCGCTGCAACCTCTGCCTCCCTAGTTCAAGTGATTCTCCTGCCTCAGCCTCCTGAGTAGCTGGGATTACAGGCATGTGCCATCATGCCAGTAATTTTTGTATTTTTAGTAGAGATGGGTTTCACCATTTTGTCCAGGATGGTCTCCATCTCTTGACTGCGTGATCTGCCTGCCTCGGCCTCCCAAAGTCCTGGGATTTTAGATGTGAGCCACTGCGCCTGATGAAGGATGGTATTTTTAAAATACCAGTTGATTGTAGTGTCTGAAAAACTTAGAAGAGTATCTTTCAGATTCTATGGAAACTCCTCTAGATTTTGGGCGTCTGTATCCCTGTTCTCCAAGTTCAACTCTATAGATATTGAACACTGACTTTGTATCAGGCACTGCTCTTCAGAGCTATGGGGCATAAGGAGAATAAAGGGTAACAAGAAGCATGGAATCTGATTCCTATCCTGAAAGAATGTATAATCCAGTGAGGAAGACAAGTCAACAAACATTACATTACAGTTTGGCTGATGCAATAATTAAAGGTGTGGAAGGGACAGGAATAGTGCATAAAAGAAAGTGATTCACAGATGGGGGATGAGTCCATGGGGGAAGTATCAAAGAAGACATGAGCCAGGCTTTAAAAGATGAATCAGAATTAATCAAGCCATCAAGGAAAGTAAGACATTCCAGTCAAGGGTGGATAGCACGTGAAAAGTCCCAAAGGCGTTGAGACACTGCTGCTAAGTGAGGACGGTGTAGCTACATTCCTACAAGAGGCTTTGGAAGACGTCGTGGAAACTTAGATGCTAAACTAAGGAGATTATAAGACGTCATCCTTTCAGGGAGGAGAGAAGCATTGAAGTTCAGTGAACTGACAGCATGAAAAGTATGTTAGACTAATTTTTCCAGCATTTCATTTATTGCATGGTGCAATGTCTGGTACATAGTTGATACTAAATATTTTTTGTATAAGTGAGTTCATTTTTCATTCAGACTGAATGATGACCAGGGTCTAAAAGATAAATTGGACGTGAAAGAGACTAGAGACCTAATTCTGTGGTATTTGGAAAGCTTTAGGAGAGTTCAGACTGGATATAATTAAATGTCTTAATATATAATGACAATTCTCAACCACTGTTGAGAAAAAGAAAAAAGGAAGAGACACAAAATGACTGAGGAATAGTGGGTAAGGTGAGGAAAAGAGGAAATCCAAAATGACGCCTAGATTTTGAACCTGCATTAGTGCCAAAATATTGGGGATTATCAATATTTGCTTAGAAAAGATTCAAAGGAGGAGGCAGTTTTAATTTTGGATTGTGTTGCATTTGAAGTGGAGTGGGAAAATGCACACTGAAGTTTTCCATTGACATCTAGAAATCCAGCTTTTGATGGAGATACTACTGGAAGCCATTTACATAGCATAGTTTTATAGAGAGACAAGTAGGTTTTAGGTTTGAACTTGGTCAGTTCTCAAAGAGAACACAAGGTTAGTGACACACAGGTAGACAGGTTCATCTTGAACAAGAGGTGGGGGACTATTTGTACAGAACCATTTGACTTCATGGTATGAATAGAAAAAAATGTCAGCAGAAATAATCTACTCTCTGGGAAGAGGGCTCTACATGTGCCTACAGCAGTTGATAGTGTGGGCAAGATTGCATGCAGCCCAGTGCCCAGTGCTTGTCTTCTGGACCCCTCCCTGTGTTGCCATGAGTGAAGTGGAAGGTTGGATAGATAATAAGAAAGAAGGTTTGGTTAAACACATACAGGGATGCAGCCCTGCAGTGGAGGTGTGGAGTAGGGTGGGAAAACTAATATCCGTTATGCTCATGCACAGAGGCTGGTATTTTACCCATGGTATTTCATCTAAGTTCACATTTGATGATTGTGAGGATATTTGATGTGTTAGAAATGATTAGTGAAATCCGGACCAGTGGAGATTGGAGTATGTTTGAAATCACCATTGGGCAATGTAGATTGAAAAATGAGGCAGACTCTTTCCTTCGAAAACTGTTCCAATCTATTTAAAAAGGAAAGGTAAAATGTGTTACTTCCTGGTACTATTTTATAACCCATAACTGTTTTCTTTCTTCTCTTTGTAGGTTTGGAGATGTCTCTTTGCAAGAAAGTATTAATCAGGAAAACTTTGAACTTCTACAAGAATATTACAAGATATTTATGGAAAAGATGCCTCCTGATTGTGAGTATGCAAGTTACAGAAGACAACAGTAATGTTTTCTTGATTATAAATCTTTAGAAGTGGTCATACATAGAGGCCAATGGACTAAAAAAGCATGGGGTGGGGATGCGAGAATGATTTTAAAGTTATCTGAGGCTGGGCGTGGTGGCTCAAGCCTGTAATCCCAGCACTTTGGGAGGCCGAGGCGGGTGGATCACGAGGTCAAGAGATCAAGACCATCCTGGTCAACATGGTGAAACCCCGTCTCTACTAAAACTACAAAGAATTAGCTGGGCATGGTGGCGCATGCCTGTAATCCCAGCTACTCAGGAGGCTGAGGCAGGAGAATTGCCTGAACCCAGGAGGCGGAGGTTGCGGTGAGCCGAGATCGCGCCATTGCACTCCAGCCTAAGAACAAGAGCGAAACTCTGTCTCAAAAAAAAAAAAAAAAAAAAAAAAAAATTTATCTGAACCAAAAAGACTGATTGTGAAGGTTGCATGTGCAATACCTGTGTCATTCTCTTGGTTGCCTTCTTGAATGTGTCCTGCTGTTCATTCGGAGACAGTAATTTCATTGCTACTGGAAAATGCCAAATAATAAAAAAATTGGACATTATAATTAGACATTTAATAGTCTGACAAAAAATTTTTTATAATTCTTAACCATATAAAAGACTTGAATGAAGATTTAAGTCTCCATTTGTAAGCTACATCACACATAGGACACATATGTAGGAGAACACCAGATATAACACCAGTTCTACAAGGTAATATTAAGCACTTATTAAATATGTGTATTGCAATATTTTACGCAATAAAAAGGTAAGGCACCCAAGCCTTTCAAAATGTGTTTTACACTTTTGGGTTTTTTTTTTTTTTTTTTTTTGGAGGGGGCCATTGCTCAATTCTACATTTCTTTTCTTCATTGTATTAAGCACATAACATTTGAGCAGTCCAAAATCAGAGAGCTGGGAATATATTTGGAATTCGTCTATAAATAGTATAAATATGTTGAGATATTCATGTTAATAAGAAGCTAAGTTTTAATAAGTAGGAAAATTATAATATTTTAGCTAAAAGCTGTAATCAAAGTCTACTTGTTACTTCTTGTTGTGTAATCATGGGCAATTTGCTCACTGATTTATATTCTGTTATTTAGTGTGAAACATCTTAGGTGGTGGAGTGTTTATGTCTTCGCTACCTAATGAACATGTTATCAAAATATTGCTATGGCATATGCATACCCATGTGTGGATAGTTAAAAATGTCACTTGCAGTTTTTATATTATGATTTATATTATTTTATTTTAAATCAAATATTATTTTTTGCCAAAATGAATTTAAGTACATGGAGATTCTTTGGCAGCAAGCATACTTTGAGTATTAAATTTGTTAATTACCTGAAAAGTTAATAATGTAGCTAAAACTATTTTTTCTTTAGGAATTAATGAAAAAACAGTTTACTGTAACTTGGATATTAATAATTTTTTTAACAAATTACTTATAATTTGGAAAAAAAAGTCTCCGAATTTTTATCAGTAGCTTGATAAAAATTATATTTTTTAATATTCTTGAAAAGTATATGTGGTCCCCAGGCTAGCAGCATCAGCATCACCAGGAAACCTGTTAGCAATGCAAATTCTTAGGCTCCACTGTGAACCTACTAAACTCTCCGAGTCTGTTTTCATAGGCCTTTGAGGTGACTTCGGATCCATGAAAATGCTTGAGAACTAATGATATGCCATCCTTACACAAAACATATATTACAAAGTAGGTTGTTGGCAAAGTCTGTGAAGGCTTTCAGTACTAAAAACAATCATTTTGCTAAAGAAATATGTATAAATACTGTTGAAATATTACCTGAGATATCAAATACAAAATAATTCTATATTCAAGTAACTTAAACTCTTCATAGGAATATAAATTTAAAAAATTTTAGCCCTGGCAACATGGTGAAACTCCATCTCTACAAAAAAATATAAAAATTAGCCAGGCACAGGGCGTGTGCCTGTGGTCCTAACTACTCAGGAGGCTGAGGGGTGAGAGGATCACTTGAGCCTGAGAGACAGAGGCTGCAGTGAGCCAAGATTGCGCCTGGGTGACATAGTGAGACTCTGTCTCGAAAATAATAACGTGAGATTCTATATAGTGCTAATCAAATGTAAACAAGTAGTTTTCAAAACATGTAAATATATTTTTCTACTTGAAAGCGAGATGGAATTTTGCATAAAACTGATTGGATTTCATGGCTCACACAGTTGTCTGAACATACTGGATTTTTTTCTGATATTTAGTTCCTGTATTTTTGAGACAACCGTATTTGGTACAGAATAGTGGTTTAGTTTGGCTGTGGTTGTGCTCCATAAGAGAAGTACAAATGCAGTTCTATACAGTTACCATGACATATGGGTTTGTTCCTCCTGTAGACATATTGCAAGCCAAAGCATGATTTGAGTTGTGCTCTGTTTAAGGATAAAACCATAAAACTTTTATAAGAGTATGAATAGAGGTTAGGCCATTTGCTAAGAATGAAAGAACTGTTCATGCTGGGTCATATTCATAATCCATATAATCTGTTATTTTCCTTCTTTCATAGTGAAATCAAGGGGTAATTTATGTCAATGTTAAAGGATAGGTTAATTTCTTAAACATATTACTTTCACTTTATTATGGATGTGCTGACTTTTAATTTACCGATCCTCTTTTTAAATGATTTATGAATTAAGTAGTTGAATTCTATCTATTTTCAAAGTAAAAAAAAGTTTCTTCTCCAAAGATTTTCTTAACCTTAAGGGATATCTGTGACTTTTGTTATATCAGGACTTAATGATAAACTAATTTATTCACTCCCAGTCAAGTAGCTCTCATCATTTTACTCTTCTCATATAGAAACATTTATAGACTAAATATTCTCCCCAAATGTCTTCTAATTCTATTATATATGTAGCAATTTTAATATATAGTCTCAATTCAGCAATCTGCAAACATGGAATAGTTTTATTTTAGTTAACTACTACCAGTTTTATGAAGCACTCATCAACCTTTAGAAGTTAGTAATTGGGGATAGGGGAATGGATAATTAAAATTGCCAGTCAATATACCCTTTTAATATGTTTAGCATAGTCTGGTGCTTTTAGACTATTTAAAATCTCAGTTTCATTTGGAATAAATATTCAGCGAAATTCAGATATTGTTATCCTCCACCCCCATCTTCCTTGCAACTGCAAAAAGGCCATTAGTGCAAGTCCTGGTAGGACAGGGAGACCTCTATGTCTTTCCTTTGGAGAATTTTATGGGCTCTAGAACTGGGATGTGCCTGTAACAGAGAAAGAGGGCATGTATAAGAATCCCAAAAGTGAACAGTAAATCTTTCCTGTAAATCTTTGCTGAATCTTCAGCTGCAGCAAGTAATATATTGTTGATCCTCAGTATCTGTGTGTTCTGTGTCTGCAGATTCAATCAACCCAAGATCAAAACTATTTGGAAAAAATAAAAATAAAAAATAACTCTGTGATGACGAAAATATTATTAAAAATTTTAAAATATAGCATAACAACTATTTCTATTTCCAAAACATTTATATTGTATTAAGTATTCTAAGTAATCTAGGGATAATTTAAAGTGTAGGAGAGGATGTGCTTAGGTTATAAGCAAACACTATATCGTTTTATTTAAGAAAATTTAGCATCCATGATTTTGGTATCTTCTGGAGTCTTGGATCCAATCCTTATTGGATACCAAGGGATAACTTATATATCTGTCAGATAGACAAAGCTGTTGATGACTACTCTACCTGGGGACATGTATTGTGTGTTTCTCCCACCAAATCTCCGTTACATGTGATGCAGCTCTCAGACAGTTGTTCTTCTGCTGACTCTAAGGCACGAGAAATCTTCAGAAGTTACTTCCCCTGAGGCCCTAGCTGTGATATTCACTGGCCCCTTTGATCAATCTGGGAATTCCACTGTGGCAGTTATTAGTAGTTCTCCCTTTTCTTGCTCTAATCTTCCTGTTGGGCTTGATGATCGCAGACATCCTTCACGTTCCCTTTTGTGCCTACCTAAAGCATTCAGACACTTAAATTTTGTGTTAGAAATAAAATAAAATAGTACTTCTGTAAATCGCTAGCACAAACTACTTTGTGTGTCGTCACCACTGCATCTCATACATAATTCAGGGCTTCTGGAAGAAGCAGATAAAGCCCCTTCTATCTTCCTCTTTCCTTTAAAGGAGGAGGGACCAACTATTAAAGTATTACAAGTAACTTCTCTTTCCTTTCTCTAATAATAATGCTCATATCTTTTGCATTTTATCTGTAACAAAGAAGAAAAATATTGTCATATTGCTCTAATGAAATTGTACTGTATTGATGCCTGTGCTCGCACTATAAGGATGAGCTTCCTAGCACTGTGAGCTAAGAAAGAAAGACAGACAGTGCTTTTTTTTTTTTTTTTTAACTTGTATACTTTTTATACAATATTTGACATTATGTGGGTTTTTTTTTTTTTTTTTTTTGAGAAGGAGTCTTGCTCTGTTGCCTAGGCTGAGTGCAGTGGCACAATCTTGGCCCACCACAACCTCCACCTTCTGGGTTCAAGCGATTCTCCTGCCTCAGCCTCCTGAGTAGCTGGGACTACAGGCACGTACCACCATGCCCAGCTAATTTTTTGCAGTTTTTTAGTAGAGACGGGGTTTCACCATATTAGCCAGAATGGTCTCAATCTCCTGACCTCGTGATCCACCCGTCTCGGCCTCCCAAAGTGCTGGCTTGTATATATAGTGTTTCATCGACTACATAAATAAGGATTGTATACAAAACACTTTTTAGAAAAAAATAATTTAGTATTTTAATGAGGGTAAGTAGAATGTAGTTGTGTATATGTGTGTGTATGCACAATTTTTACTTTAAGCCTCACGTTCAATTTAATAAATATCGGTGAAGATAATAATATGTGGAAAAGCCTGTGCTATTCAGTTTGAATGATAAAAGGTGAATAAGATGCAGCCTGTGCACTACTAGCTTTCAATTGAAATACTTAAGGTAATCAAATAATAATCTACGTTAAGGCTAAACCTCTTTCTGCAATAATAGTTGCTATTTTGGAGTGTTGATTCCTTTTCTGAATAGTTTAGCTTTGCTGTTGTTACTGTTGTCCAAAAACTTTTACATTCTACTGATTGCTTCTGACACTCATTGTATACTTACACATTGTCACAGATTTTATTTTTGCACCGGAAAAATAAAACATCCTTTGCATGATTTATATTTATAAAAAATAAGAAAATAGGATATAAATCCAATATTTTACAGGCAATTAACTTCAGGGAATTATTTGAATAGTTTTCTGTGTAGTTCACGTAGAAAACATACATTATAAGATGAGAGCATTCGTAAGTGTAAGGAAGAAAAGGACTAAGTAACCCACAATAAGTAGAAATTATTGGTGATTGAGTCAAATAAGTTAAATGAGAAGAATACTATCCGTGTGAAGGTGAGCAACAATATCAAATGTGTTGATGAAAGAAGAATCAAGATGAAAGTGAAGCTATTGGATTTGATGACTGTGAATCATTAATGGTATTTAATGGAGTCTTTAATAAAAAGCATGGACTAAAATCACATTACAGGCATTTGAGGAAGGAATTCGTGTTGTATAATTAGAGAAATAAAATGGTGAAAGCTACTCCCTTAAAAACTTAACAGTGGATACAAATAGAGAAATTAAAAAATAGACTGAATGCAATAGAATAAAGAGAGAGAGTCTTTCTTCAGTCTGTTTTTCCAAGGTGGTAAATTGATGCATGTTTAAAGACAGTTGGAAACTTCAGGGTGGAAGTTAGGGGCAAAGAACCTATACTTGATCCTGCTGAGAGGTTCTAGGGAGGTAACAATGATAAGGCCCCTGAGACTAGCCAGAAAGCTAACCGGAAGCCCTAAGAGAGCAGAGGGCTAGGCCTCTCATATGATGCAAAGACTGAAAAAGTAGTACCCTGGCTTCCAGGGAAAAGGAAATATCTGTCATGCCTGGCTGAGGCCCTTTAACACCTGAAGAATTCCAGCAAAGGGTCACAGAAGACACTTGAAGATGGATACAAAGGTTTTAAAAGAATCCTAAGTGTAGTCTGGGGTTAGTCTTCAGACCTCTGCTGATCCAACACTTTCTCTCACATCTCTCACAGTCCTTTGGTTGCTTCAGAGGAAAAAGCTTCAAAAAAAGACTGTCTTCACATCCATTTACCAACTAAAAATTTTATCAATCATGATTCTGTATGATATTCTTTTAAATTCTTTTAGCTTAATTATTAAGATACAACTCTTAAATATAATTTGTAAAAGCAATGAGTACATGTCAAGGATTTAAGTTAAGTAAACAAATATTTAGTACATTTAGTTACTAGGGCACAATTTATTTATATTAAGGTATTCTGTATCCTTTGAACTTATATTTTTAGTTAGTATTTTCCATTTTTAGTATTTCAATTTATCTTAAGTATTACTTTAAAAATAGATTCATGGAGCAAAGATGGCTTAAGTCAAAGTACAACTAGAAAGAAAATTATAGAAAGTCAAAATAATACAAAATTTATGAAAAGTAAAAGGGCTCCACTGGGACAGGTAAACCTGCCTATGAGAGGATTTCACAGAAGCAGGTGGGAAGGAGGAGCTTTACTCTAAGTACAATGCGGAATGTCTAAAATTGGATATTATTAGGTCAAATAACGGAGCAACTCACGCCTAATACCGAATACTCTGTCCAAACAGCCATTGAATATGTACCAAGATTTTTCCAACACAGGAGAGCACTCTCTAGTACATCAAGGTCATTTTTGTAAAACAAGTATGTGATAATGCTTTTCTGAATGAAATTATTAGATTTTATTTTGAAACTGGAATGAAAGAAGAAAGCTACTAAGATATACAGAATCATATTCCATGTATAATCAACTTACAAATCAATGCACATGAGAGTTTTGCTGAGAAACAGAAAACTAGCTACAACATTTATAACACAGATGATGCTCTGGAAGAAATCAACATTAGGCTTTGGCAGACCTCTTAGCAAACTGCACTGCTGGACTCTCCATACTGTTCAAAGCCATAGACTGTGGAAAAGCAATCCCTATCAGATGTTAACAGATACCTTGTACTAGAAAAGGATAATATCACTGAGAAACAGAATATAAATTGATATATAGTTGGTACATATATCAGAGAGAAGAGTTGCACTACATTTTATCTGTTTAACAATGAGAATTTATGCTACTTAAGTGAGTATATCCTTCATAGTGATTATTTGATGAGCTCTGTCACAGACCCAGAAAATATATGGTGGAATCAATACTGAGAGCACCAGCTGGGTGTGCCACATAGACGGACACTGCTTCATAAACAAAAAGGGTGACTCTGCATACTAATCCACTTTCTGCTTATTTACCTAAAACCGGAATCCACTTGTGTTGATACTCACAACATCCCAATGTGGCTCATTGCTGCCACAAGTTTCAATGTGCTGCTTTCACCTTCTCAGAACATTATATGGTGGGTATTTTTTATTTCTGCTTTTCAGAGCCCTCTATCATTAGAAACCATCACTCATCTTGAATGTGGATTACCAGACTCCACCCACAAAAGGTCTTCAAACGATGGGATTGTTTCTGATTAGCAAAGAGACTTTTTGATATAAGCTAACTATTTCCCTGGTTCTGCAGTTCTGGTTCTGCAGTAATTGCTAAGTTATAATTTTTCCATACATGATAATATTCAGTTTCCTCTGAACAGTTCACATTTATATAAAGAGATCCTTTCTGAATGTTTGGAGAGCTTCTCCACATTACAGAACAATGATGTCAGAGGTGGCCATTTCTTCTCTCAACTAAGGTTCAATAGTGACAAAAAGCACTGTTAAACTTTGCCCCTTCCTCATCTTACTCCCTTTTCCAGATATCTCTATTCTCTCTGTATCGTTTTCACTGTCTGTAAAGTTTAAGGAGGAGGTCAAACTATGCAAGGAGGGATTGACCTGCAAACAAGATGAGGAAGAGAAGGGCAGCTGAGCTAGGATATTAGCCTAGGCTATACTGAGGTAAAATATTTAAAAATAATGCCAAGTTCTCAACGGTGGTATTCATCAGGGCCCAGACAGGAAATCAGGAAGACTAGGAATTTACAAATTAAACAGGGTTTGGTACAGTCACCAAGAGTTTAGCAATCAGTATTGTTGCTAAACTAACTCAGAGTTGCTTTTAACCCAGGTGCTAAAAGGACAAAGGTCAGAGGTAGTGTCACCAGAGGCCAAAAGTGGGGCTATACAGCTGGATCTAGAGCGTTCGTGGGGACTGTCTA
Source organism: Sapajus apella (assembly GCF_009761245.1). Classification (NCBI taxonomy): domain Eukaryota; kingdom Metazoa; phylum Chordata; class Mammalia; order Primates; family Cebidae; genus Sapajus; species Sapajus apella. Next base: position 10,619,559 of record NW_022437001.1, read on the forward strand.
GCAAAACCTGGGACTGTGACTGGAAAAGTTGTCCAGTGAGAGCCGAAGCCATAGAAAAAAAGACATAACCACTTCCAGGGGCCCATAAGAAACAGAAAGGTGGGGGTAGAACAGGCTGGCTTCTATCTTCCTCCTGCCCTTGACTCTCCCTCGGGATCCTCATTGCCCAGACTTAAATATGAGTTAGAGGTGGCAAGCAGCCTGGAAAATGAGATTTCCTGTGATAACGAGCAAGATGGGGAAAGGTACATAAAGAAATGAGAGCAAATCAGCAATTGATCAGCATCTTTGATCCCTGTGCTACTCAGTATCTTTCCTTGCCTTTTACACATACAAGAGTAATTTCAGACAAATCCATATCTGGCTGTAGGGTCAGGATTTTGTGTTTTAACAAGCTCTCCTGGAGATTCTGCCTGCACAGTAAGACCTGGGAACCACTTGCTTGGATTTATCAGATGTGATAGAGTTAGCTGTCAAATTTTAAATGTACATTTTTGCATTGCATTACACTCTGGAGATGAGTGTAAAAGAAGATGAAATTGCCCAGAATGTTAAAACTGTTCATCTTTTATTTATCTGTTGTTTTAACACATATCAATTGTTGAATGACCTAAGTGAAATGTATATGTAAAACAACTCAGCAGTAATGATGATTCTGTTCAATGTGAGATTACCTTGATTTGTAATATTAAGCTAAGTAAGTGTGTCTAAATTTCTTAACCAGAAAGAATAATCTGAGTATTACAGGACTTTATCTGGTATTTTTAACAAACGTGAAGACATAAGGGTTTAAAAATATAAGAAGATATGAGGATTTTCTTAAATTAATACATGAATATCATTCCAGCAGGAACTATACCTTAGACTATTATATAGTAATAAAATTTATTTCTAGTAACTTTGTTTTATAAACATCACAGCTGTCATACCATGTAGACATCCAAATATACAAGTGAAAAATCCAGTCAGTCATCCAAATATTTTGCATATTTTATTTGTAAATATCAAGACGGGTGAGGAGTTCTTCACATATTGTCCATATTTGGCATTGCACGCACATATGAAAATGTATGAAAGGGGTTGGCAATAGAGAGGAATATGATGTTATACTGCAGGACAAGCTTAAGTTTGAAAATATCCCAAAAGGAGTAGATAAAAGTGGAAATAAAATTTTTCACCACCCATTTTTTCCTCTAAACTCATTTCAGTAAGTCTTTTATCCATGTAACTTCATGGAAACTGTTTCTGTCAAGAGCCTACATTGTTAAGCCCAGTACTCAGACATTTGCCCTCATCTTCCTGGATCTAGTAACAGATGTGACATGGTTATTTATGCCTTCTTTCGTCACTTGGCTTCCAAGCCACCACACTCTGCGATTTCTCCTGCTCTAGGGCTATTTCTTTTCAATCTCTATTCCTCATTATCTTTCCAACGTCTAATGTTGGAGTGACCCAGGATTTAGTCCATGGATGTCTATTCAGCTCCCTAATTGAATACAGCCTAGTTGCTTCAAATACCTGCTATTAATATCATTGTTCATATCTATATCTCTAGCCCATCTCTCTTTCCTGAACTCTTGTATTCTGCTTAATACCTTATTCTTTGCTCCTGATAAGCCCTTAAAAAGTTGTTCTTCCTACAGTCTTCCCGATCTACATTTATATCAATTTCAATCTTTTCATTGATATAAATTTCAATTTGGGGGGAAAAAATAGCCACCCTTGAGTCTCTTCTTTCACATCCCCTTTCCAGCCCATCAGAAAGTCTTACCGGCTCCACTTCCAAAATATAGGCCACCAGTTCTCACCACCTGCATTGCTACCACCCTGTGCAAAACACTTCTTATCGCCTCTAGATATTGGCAACAGCTTCCTCCGAGCGTCTTTGTTTCCTTTCTCACTTGTCACTCAGTCCACTCGTACCCACTACATCCAAAGTGCCTATTTTAAAATCAAAGTCTCATTATGTGTCTCCTCAAACCCTTCCAATAACCCCCAATGTTGCTGGTTTTGTTGTTGTTGTTGTTTGTTTGTTTTCAGAATAAAAACCTATGTTCTTACAGTGGCCTCTAAGGTGCCACACAGGCGACCCCTTTGATCTTCTGATCCCTCTCCACCTCTCTCTCACACTTACCTCACTTTGCTCCACACTGACCTCTTGCTGTTTCTTGGGACATTTTAATGGCTCTTTGCTCTGTCTTAAATGCCTTCCCCCTTATAGGTCGCTCACTCACCTTCTCTAAGTCTTTGCCCAAATGTCACTTTCTCAGTAAGGCCTTTCTTAACCACTCTCTTTAAAATTGCGATCTCCCACCAGCGGAGCCCTTCTCAATTTTTCTCTGTAGCCTCTATCCTCATGTAGCATGTAATATGTCATTTACATTATTTGACAGTAGTCTCTTGCCAGAATGTAAGCTCCAGTAGGACAATTATCCTTGTCTATCTGTTGACTTTATATGAAAACTACTGTAAACATTGTCTAACACGTTGTTTCTATGCCATTAATATTTGTTGAACACCAGGTATAATTTGGGTCATTTAGTTCGATGTTTTACAGAATCAGAGAACAGCAGAAAGCTGTTAGATCTTGGAAATAATTTAACCAAGACAGTGATAAGTAACACTATTTCCATTAATAATTCTTGAGTGATACAAGGATTAAATAGTGAAATTATTTTGGAATTCACATTATCACAGTGAAAGTTCTATGAAAGTCTGTAGGATGGCTGGCAAACTATTTTTATAAAGAGCCAGAAAGTAAATAATTCTAGGTTCGTGGGCCATATGATCTTTGTCGCAATCACTCAACTTGGCTACTGTAGTGCAAAATAAGCCATAAACAATATATAAATCAGGTTTGGTGCTGTGGCTCATGCCTGTAATTCCGGCACTTTGGGGAGGCTAAGGCGGTTGGATCATCTGAGGTCAGGAGATTGAGACCAGCCTGGCCAACATGGTGAAACCCTGTCTCTACTGAAAAATACAAAAAATTACCCAAGCATGGTGGCGGGTGCCTATAATCGCAGCTACTCAGGAGGCTGAGGAAGGATAATTGCTTGAACCACGGAAGTGAAGGTTGCAGTAAGCAGAGATCATGCCATTGCACTCCAGCCTGGGCAACAAGAGTGAAACTCCGTCTCTAAATAAACAAATAAACAGATAAATAGATGGACATGGCTGAGTTTTAATAAAAATGTGTTTACAAAAACAAAAAAATGTATGACCTGGGTTTAGTCTGCAGATCAGTTTGCTGATCCTAAACTATTGTGTCTAAATTAACTTTGTTTAAAATAGCCTTTTTTTTTTTTCATTATGGGAACAAAAATGTTATCTGAAACCTCCATTTGCAATTTTCTAAATAAGTGTTCCCCAGGGCATAGTTTAAGAAATACTGATTTAGTCCAAACCCATCATTTGTTATGAGGGACTTGGTGTCCAGGATAGATTTTAGGTTCACATATCTTTTAGTAGGAGAACAGAGACTAAATCCCATGTTCTCTGACTCCCAGTCAAATGTTCTTTTAATTTATATGCTGCTGCCAATCATTGCTGTCTAATGGCTTCTGCACTCAATTTAAGACTGTAATTTTAAAATATTCGAATATTTCCAGCACCATGCTTTCATTTTCTGTACATATATTTTTACATAGTTGTAATTAAAAATTTAAACTCATTGCAGAAGAAACTCTGAACTAACCTTTTGAAGTTTTTAATGCTTTTTTAGCATTAAAAAGATTGAGAGAATTTTTTATCTACTATCTTTTGAAGCACTTCTGTTTCTTTTCAAAAGAAAAACTAAGACGAAACAATAACCAATTTTTATTTCCTCAATGCATGTTAAACAGACATGCTAAACAGACATAGACTTTATTTTTAATATACTTTAAGTTCCGGGGTACCTGTGCAGAATGTGAAGGTTTGTTACATAGTTATACATGTGCCATGGTGGTTTGCTGCATCCATCATCCTGCCATCTACATTAGGTATTTCTCCTAGTGCTATCCCTCCCCTAACCCCTCCACTCCCCAACAGGCCCCAGTGTGTGATGTTCCCCTCCCTGTGTCCATGTGTTCTCATTGTTCAACTCCCACTTATGAGAGAGAACATGAGGTGTTTGGATTTCTGTTCTTGTGTTACTTTGCTGAGAATGATGGTTTCCAGCTTCATCCATGTCTCTGCAAAGGATATGAACTCATCCTTTTTTATGGCTGCATAGTATTCCATAGTGTATATGTGCCACATTTTCTTTATCCAGTCTATCATTTTTTAATCCAGTCTATCATTGCTATTGTGAACAGTGCTGCAATAAATATATGTGTGCATATGTCTTTATAATAGAATAAGTTATAATCCTTGGGTATATACCCAGTAAGGGGTTTGCTGGGTCAAATGGAATTTCTATTTCTAGAACCTTGAAGAATTGCCACACTGTCTTCCACAATGGTTGAACTAATTTACATTCCCACCAACAGTGTAAAAGTATTCCTATTTCTCCACATCCTCTCCAGCATCTGTTGTTTCCTGACTTTTTAATAATCGCCATCCTACCTGGTATGAGATCGTATTTCAATGTGGTATTGATTTGCATTTCTCTAATGACCAGTGATGATGAGCTTTTTTTTTTCATATTTGTTGGCTGCATAAATGTCTTCCTTTTAGAAGTGTCTGTTCATATCCTCCACCCACTTTAAGTTTTTTGTAGATTCTGGATGTTAGGCCCTTGTCAGATAGAAAAATGGCAAAAATTTTCTCCCTTTCTGTAGGTTGCCTGTTTACCCTGATGATACTTTCTTTTGCTGTGCAGAAGCCCTTTAGTTTAATTAGATTCCATTTGTCAATTTTGGCTTTTGTTGCCATTGCTTTTAGTGTTATAGTCATGAAGTCTTTGCCCATGCCTATGTCCTGAATGGTATTGCCTAGGTTTTCTTCTAGGGTTTTTATGGCTTTAGATCTTATGTTTAAACCTTTAATCCATCTGGAGTTGATTTTTGTATAAGGTATAAGGAAGAGATCCAGTTTCATCTTTCTGCATATGGCTAGCCAGTTTTCCCAACAGCATTTGTTAAATAGGGAATTCTTTCCCCATTGCTTGTTTTTGATAGGTTTGTCAAAGATCAGATGGTTGTAGATATGTGGCATTATTTGTGAGGCCTCTGTTCTGTGCCACTTGTCTATATATCTGTTTTGGTACCAGTACCATACTGTTTTAATTACTGTAGCCTTGTGGTATAGCTTGAAGTCAGGTAGTACGTTGCCTTCAGATTTTTTTTTTTTTTTTTTTTTTTTTTGGTTAGGATTGAAACCACAGACATAGACTTTTAATGTCCTGTAAATTTTAGGCTTGATCAAATCGTGAAATACAAACATCACTACAAGTAACAAAGAGACACACATATACAAAGGTCTACATGCTTGCCCAACCAGGCATTGATCTCTGCAATGTCTCTGTTACTTGGTTGTCCTCATAAATTATAGTCATCAAATCTTTTACCTAGCCTTACTCTGCTGTAGCATGTGTAGGTACAAACTTAGATTTCTTGCCTTTTAATCATCCTAATATTTTCTTCATTATTTCCCTTTCAGTGGGACTCTCATCTTTTTTGAATGTCCAACTCTTGCATTTCACATGCTGCTACTCATCAAAGATTGGCAGGCCTCCCAGTATACCAGTCTAGTAAGTCAGCACATAATGGCATGAAATCAAAAGACATAAATATAATTGAAAGCTCACGTAGGTGGGTCACTTTGTGTTTTCAATTCCTGCATTTCATTGTCAGCCAAATGAGGATAATTACTTTATATATATCTTGTACTTCAAAGTACATTCTACCATAATCTCATTGGGAGAAAAAAGTTAATAATAAAATCTCCACTGTCAATTTTCCTGACTAAAAACTGTCACCTGTATTTATGAATATTAGAGAGATGGTAATGATAATTGTGATACACTTTGAGTTTTTCAACAGTTTTATTTCTCCTGTGTAATAACAAGACAACTTATCAGTCTAGTTAAATTTGATCGTGAAGCTCTTTCAGTAGTTTGAACCAAACTTCCTCTCTTCTCTAACTAGTACTTTCTCTCCTTCTCTATCATTTCTATAATCTTTCATATCTATATTGACTTATTTCTCCATGAAATTACTGCTTATCTGATAATATTTCAAAGAAAAATAATTTTGTTCTTTCTGGAATGCTTTCTGGAATAGGTGAGTTCCTGAAATCATCATTAGGGTAAGCTCTTTGGTCCCACAGTACAAAATAAGATGGATACTGAAAATAGTAAGACTTATCCCTTTTGAAAATAAATATCTGAATTTAACAAGAAGATAAATTGAGATATTTATTATAGTATGATATCCAATAAACAGACAATTAAAGGTGACTAACCTTCAATGAAACATCAAATGAAAGACAACTAACAACTTATTATTTCACTTTTTAGATCCAGTTTTCCCAGTCTGTAATTCACTCAGCTGTTTGGCATAGCACGCTTCCAAACATTCACTCTTTATTTACCATCCTCCTCTTCCCCAGACCATAACTGCAAGACCTTTTGTTTCCAGTCAACTTTTTCTTCCATCTTCATTTTGTCATTCTCCCAATTCTGCATCACAGAATGTCACACAGAGTGAAACTCTCCTTAGAAGCTAAGTAAAGGTGAGAAATTGAAGTCTCAAGGATAAAGTTATCTTTATCAACTGGATCAGAAAATAAGTTTGAGCACCTTAATAGAGTAATACATTTTGTTGCCATTGATAAACTGTAAATATATGAGTGTCCCGGATCACCAAATCAGAGACCACATCAAAAAAGGAGCCATATGAATGGAATAAATTGTAGGCTTCATATTCTTATTACCTCTTTCTTTCTCATTTTGGAGCCTTCCAATGCAGCTTTATTTCCATCATCTTCCTGTATACTACCTGATTTACACTTTTCCTAATACCTCAGAAATTATTAGTTTAATTTATTCTATATAGTAAGAAATATTCAAGACCTCATTCTTCCTTGCCTCCAGGAGCCTGAACAGGTAGGCCACATATTGTGACTATTGGAAGGATCCCCAATCTTCTCAACCATATCCTTTTTTCACTTTCTTACAGTTTGTGATTTAATTCCTTCCACATTGTAGGCAAAAGGAAAGGCCTGGAAACGATGAGCACTTCTTTTTTAGAGGAGGGCTTGTTGTGTGTTGCCTCCCTGAGCTGCCATTTGACTTTGGTGTATTTCACTAGCAGTCTGTCTCTTGAATGGGCAGGGAGGTAAGGCACTGAAATCACCTCAAAAGCTGTGTTCCTTCTCTGCCTAAATTTGGAGGAATTCATTCTTACTCTGGTTCTCAGACTTTTGTGTGGAGAATGGGCTCTCAGTGGACCTTTTATTGCTAGGGCTATTGTTGGGGTAAAATGCAGGGAATAGAAAGTTTGTCTAGGTGAAACAAAGAAGGTCATTCAGCTGCCTTCAGTGCCACCCCGTAGGCCACCTGAGTATAGGCAGAAGTAGTTGTCCATCCAGTTTAACCTGGCTCACAGGAAGACTGAATTGGGGATTTGTGTAAAGCCCTTCTCATACTCCCACTTTCTTTCCCCTTCTGCTCTGTAGTTTGCACTTGAACTATCTTAGGCATCTTGAGGACACTAGAGTTCAGAGTTGGAGAGCCATTTAACAAATCATCTTTAGATCTGTTGACATGACTTTAAATTGTTTGGAAATCAAATTATGAACTCTGTCTTTAAAAATATATATAAACAGGAAATATATGCTATCATTATATTATTCTCCCTGCACACCACATTCCGTGGTCACCAATATACAATGTTGACTGAGGAAATTTAAAATAATTTGTAATATATTGCTTTGAGTATAATTTAAAAATTACTTTTACAGTTTGTTTTTTTCTTTTGCTATGGGTGATGCAACCTTGAAATTTGTTTAAGACACGGCACTGAAAGTGTGTTAGGTCAAAAAATTTCAGCTCGGAGCTGGTTGGAATCTTGACAGTTGATTTAAATTGGAAATGCAATTTAAATAAAGCTGATTTTAATGCAGTTTTCTCTTTTCTTATTTTTCAAGATTTTGCAGCATCTGAAACCACATAATTTTCAGTTTTAAGAGATCTCAGTGGCTTTTACCCAATTGCATTTGTCTGCTTGCTAGTACAATTAACTATAATTATTTTAGAATTAATTGTGGAAAAAAACTTAATGTTACAGAATACAGTACTCACCAGAGTGGTCAGTGAAAGCAGTGTTCTCTTGTTAGTTTTTTCATACTTAGAAGTACAGGCTCTTTAAGTTGTTTTTATTGTACTTGTTCTGTTCTATTTATTTCCTGGTAACAAGGTACCTCAAGTTTACTGTTATAAAATCAGAATCATTTATTTCTGCTGACAGATTCTGTGGGTTAGGCATCAGAAAGGGAAATTGGAGATGGTTTCTCTCTGCTCCATGATATCTGTGCCCTTCAGATGGAAGGAGGAATGCTTAGGGGCTGACAACTGGAAGCATCTGGAGGTTTCTGTACTCAGCACCTAGGCTAACTTGACTCAAAGGCTGGGCTCAGCTGTGACTGTTGACTTAAGCACCTACACAAGACCTTAAATGTATCTTGGGCTTCTCCCAGCATAGAGGCTGAGTTCTTATAGAGAGCATCTCAAAATGAGGAGTATAGACGGCAAAGTTCCAAGAGAATTATCAGGCAGGAGGCATAATCAATTAAGACCTGGCCATAGAGCATTACTTCTGTCATACTTCATTAGTCAAGACAGTCACAAGCCCACCTGGATGCAACTTGAGGAGACATCCATTCCACCTCTCAACAAAAAGTGTCCAAGAATGTAGGACCGTGTTTTAAAACCATCACTGCAGATGTGACTGATTTGCCGCCCTCCAAAAATACACTGACTTGTCCTTTCCTCATTCTAAATCAACAGTACACATTTGTACTATGGCGGGTCAATGGTTAAGATGCATATATAAGAATTTACTTACTTTAGAATCCTTTTGATTGCAAGTGACAAAAATTCTTAAACTGGTATAAACAAATAAAGAAAACTTACCAATTAACCTCACTGAAAATTCTAGCAGTAAGGTAGGCTTCAAGAGAGGGTTAGTTCAGTGACTCGTCAATATCAAACAATATCTCAGACAGGGTGCAGTGACTCATGCCTGTAATCTCAGCACTTTGGCAGAGGCAGGTGGATCACCTGCGGTCAGCAGTTCGAGACCAACCTGGTAAACATGGTGAAACCCTGTCTCTATAAAAATACAAAAATTAGCCAGGCATGATGGCAGGTGGCTGTAATCCCAGCTATTCGGGAGGCTGAGGTGGGAGAATCCCTTGACCAAGGGAGGCAGAGGTTGCAATAAGCCAAGATCAGCCCACTGCACTCTAGCCTGGGAGATAGAGACTCTATCTGAAAAACAAAACAAAACAAACAACAAAAATGTATCTTTTGTATTTTATCATTAGGCTTCTCTTATCTCTTATCATGTTAACTTTAATCCTACTTCTGGTCCCCTTATGGCTAAAAGATGGCTGTATGAGCTAACCCTATGCTTAACCAAAGGGCAAAGGAGAGGTTCCTTCCCTCTTCAGGAGGTTTGCTCAGCTGGAACAGCACAGGCCGCTCACATATCCTTAAAACAGTTGCTGAGATGAGAGTTTAGAGCCAGCTGGTTTAGATCATGTACATTCCTGAACTAGACTTGATTTCAAGGGGTATGGATCACACCAGCGGACCTCAGAGTGGGAGTGTAGTGCATTCCGTGTGAATTTTGTATCTGCCACTTAGAGGGAAAAGAGTAGATTAGGGGCTGGGAAGGCAGCCATAATTTCTTATTCATCTTGGAACAGTTTCTGGCAACATAGTTATTTGACCATAAGAAAATGAAGCTATTTGACATCATTAGCATCACAGTTCAGTGAGCAAAAAGGCCATGGCCCCATTCCTGTTTACTTATTAATACTCTGCCTGTGATTCAGGTCAATGTCATATTCAGAGCTCTTCTTATTGAAGAAACCTATTTGACCTAACAAGGAGAAAATAGATCCTAAAACCTGACTCTCAACTTGATTATTGTGTTCCATTGGGGAGGTGGGAGAATGGTCACGGGGTTTGTGAATGTTTGTAACTGAGGTGTGTGCCTGCATGTGTGTGAGGAGGCTCTTTCTTTCTTTGGTTACATTCTGACTGTCACCTGAAAAATTAGGCTTCCCATCTGAGGCTATGAACTCTTTTTTAAGTGCTGCTAGTATCTTCTGTTTTTCAGAGGTGACACAGAATTTAATAATGTAGGCTCTTCCGCCAAGACTTTTATTAATTGTTTTCCACTACTAGTCAATGATGCATGACAGGACTATTGTCCTCATTTTGCCATTGAGGAAATAGAGACAGAAGATTAAGCAACTTGCTCAAGACTACACATTAGAGCAGCAGTAGAGTTGGCATTAGAAATCATTTTCCTGGAATCTTGTCTTAGTGCTGTTTTTGAAAAGCAATTATAAAAGTTTCAAACAAACAAAAAGAATAAATCATAAATAGCACAGATTTGGGAACCCATTACTCAGCTTTGGAATTTTGTGAGAAATAAGTATTTACAGATAGAAAGCTCCCTTGGTATCTCTCCAGGTTACCATGCTTAACCATCCCCTCCTCTGAGAACATGAGTACCCTGAATTTGATGGTTTACATCCTTATACACGGTTTACTCTATATTTATGTATCCATAAAAATATGGTACAGTTTTGTACATTTAACTGTATTATTGCTGTTATCTTGTAGGAATTTTCGTAAAGTTTGCGCTTTTTTGTTCAACATCGTTTTTGTGATATATCGATGTTGACACATAAAGCATTTTTGTATTTTTACTTTTATAATATTACTTTGCATGAATGTTATGTGAATAGGAACATTTTAATGCTTTTTTGCTATTTAAAATGATAAACAATAATGCAATAAACATTTTTGTAACTTTTACCTCTGATTTTTTAAACTCTATTTGAAAAAAAAAAAAGAATACTGTCATGGAGACATGCATAGAGACTTAATTGCCCTGTCTAAATTTTGTTTTAGAATAATGCAGGGGTGAGTAGCAAAAGTAAGACTGTGTGGCTATAGTTACAATTGAGGAGACACAGTCTAAGCCTAAAACCAACTCATGTTCTGTGTACACCACAATTTTCAGTTGATACACCAGGATCAATTATTACATCTTGAAATCTCACCTATTAACAAACTGGCTATTACTAATGATACTCCTTTCCTGAACCAGACCTGAATTTCTGAGGTCTGCAGAATTTTTAATGGGTTAAAAAAAAACTGGCAGCAACCAATGTATTGGGTTGACAGAGATGTGCTCTGAATACAGCAAGTTTTGTCACTATAGAAATAGAAACAGTGCCCTAAAAATGTAAAAAAAAATACATCAAAATGACTTTTCTTGTATGAAGCACACTCTGGGAGAGGGAGTGAAATTTTCGTTGACTTCATGCCTGTCTATTCTGAAGCACTCTCTTTATGGGTGGGAATGGGCAAAGGATGGCCAGGTGCTTGATTTACATTTAAAATCTTTATCGTCTGTTTAAAATGGCTTATTAAAACAGTTCCATGTCTACAATGAAATGAGATTATTTTGATAAATCATGCTCTGTTCTGGAGTCCCAGCATTCTGAAGAATTTGTTCTATTGTGTTGATATCAGAGCTGGTTTTAGTACTACCAATGGTAAAAACATCAGCAGAGATTTGGGAGATATTCCTGGTATACTAGTTAAGAGACAAAGTTTTAGCCTTGACTCCTCCTCTGACTATGAACTAAAAAAGTCACTTCAGCCCGCGGACACTTCGACATGGAGCTGCCCTAAGTCAGTGCTTTGCAATTATTTTATATTGATCCTATGAAATGGTAAATAAATTTGGTGTGTTGAAACTAAAATTTTTCAAAAATTAGGGAAAAGAAAAAAATATTTTGGGTGCAATGTATACACTAAGGGTAAATATTATAATATTTTTGTTACAGATGGGTGTGTGTGTATGACTGCTGTGAGATATTATGTGAAATAAGCATATTTTTCTTTTTTTGTACATTGAGGTATTTTTGATAAGGATTATGTATACCTACAATATACAATTTGATGGTGTAATATACATATACATTGTTAAATAATTACCATAGTCAAATTAATTACTATACCATCACCTCAGATAGTTATCACTTTCTTTGTGTATGTTTGTGTGTGTGGTGAGAACATTTACAATCTACGCTGTTAGCAAATTTCAAATACATAACAAAGTATTGTTAATTGTAGTTGTTATGCATCAGCTCTCCAGAACACATGTGATGTCTTCATCTTGTGTTAAAGAAAACTTCCTATTCTGTATTGCTTTCAAAAACCTTTGAAAGTCATTTGTAGAAGCCTGACTTCAGAAAGAAGCTCAGGGGCTTTCCAGAAGGGGTTAAGTCCCTGTTTAAAGCACCAGTTGCCAGCATTTTCTAGGACGAAGGCCTGATTCCCCAGCATAGCAGAACAGGATTATCCTTCATAAATATTGCCCCAGGACTGTACACTCCAAGGACATTGTGAACTACACGCTCCCTGTTTCTACAGTACTGGCTCATGCCTTGCGCCTTTGCTATTTTCCCCTCAGCCTCAAACGTTCTTAGTAGACATGAAGCATTATCTTTGCTAGATGCTCTCCCACCCCCACCTGTTCTTGTAGAATTGTCCAATGCTTCCCTCTCTTCACAAATCTTTACTGAGTTATGTCATATCCTGCGGTATACTTTCCTGCACTTAATAATAGTTTAAATATCCATCCTACTCTACTAGACTATGGAAATTTTGAAGTCAGGTCTTTATATCATAAGAATTTAGGTTCTTCAGAATATAATGAACTGTTTTACCATGATGCCAAAAAAAAAAAAAGAATTTAAGTTATTTTATTTTCTCATGAATATTCTTTGTTCCTCATTGCTCTTAAAATCACTGTATTATTTAAAAACAATACTTGCTCATTTAAAATTATATGAAAAGGCAGTTGAAACATTACACTAAGCAGCCTAAAGATGGCCACTGTTAATATCTAAACTAATGTTTCATTCTGCCTATATACATATGCCAAGAGAAGCCAACATATATACAGGCATGCATGTGCACACATATATACACGTTACACAGATAAATTCATTCATTAATCTGACCAGTTCTTCTTTTCAGCAATGTCAAGGACACTTTCTATGTCACTGATATACCTTCACATAATTTTTAATGGCTGCTTATAATTCTAATTCATGGCTTCTCCTGGGTTTGTTTTGGTTGCCATTTATCAACATTAAAAGCAGTGATGGTGGACTTGACTTCTTATTTCTTGCATACCATGACTATAAATTAAAAAGCAGCATTATTGTCCTTACCTTCTTTGATCAGCCACCAGCTCTGGGCTGATTTTATAACTCCCTTCAAGGCATTCCATATTTGGCTTCCCTCCCTTTATCTTGAGGCTATTTTGGGTTGTATCCCGTTAAAATTCCTGTATATCAGAGAACCTTCTACCTTGCAATGTGATGTCATCACTCAAACTTTCTCTTTAGTACGAGAATCATCTGTACTTAAATAGTAAAGATTTGACTTTTGACAACTTTCCCTTTTAGAAACAAATTCAGTGGAATCATGCATATATTTCATATGAGCATTTTGAATGTCACTTTCCTAAACCAGAGTATATATCTGAATTGTACTCAACCTTTCTCTATTTTGTGGTCATAAAATCCAAGATGAGATGATTATTTTCAATGGAAATCTCCACTTTACCAACCACTTCTGCTCTTAGATATAGATCGTTTGTATAGTTCATTGGGATACTTCCTCTATTCTCTGGAGCTAAAGTCACAAACTAAAACTATTCAGATATATCATTTTTCTAAACTGCAACATTGGGTACAAATTTGAACAAGTACAAAGCCTCATTACTACTAAAATTCAATTATGTCAGTTTTTGTGAACCTGTAAGGAATATGTCATCTGTTTCTTCAACGAAACTTGATAATGTAGGTGTAGTCCATTGTATTTTCTTCTGTTTTTAGCCTCAGTTAAAGCTCTTAGAAATTTCTCTCTCAATTTATGGATTCAACAGTAGAGGGTATTTTCGTACTATGCAGTAGTAACCCAACCATTTCCTTAGAAAATTGTTTTGTTTCTATCACTGTAATCTTGAATCCCATCTCACCAAATCTCAGGGATATTTGTGTCATAATGTGCATTGCATCCAGTTTTCATATAAAATGTATGCCATTCATTACCTATGCTTTAGTTATTAGTATGTAGAAATCCAAGAAAGCAGTGTCATTTCCTGCTTATTACCTCATACTGTTTATAGTCTCATGTGTTTCTTCTTTCCATGTCATATCTGTGCTTCTTTATGGCAGTCATTCTCAAGCAGGATATATTTTTCTGTCAGGAGACATTGGCAGTGTCTGAAGGCAGTTTATACTGTACCTTGGGAAAGCTACTACTGGCATGTGAATGGTGGAGGTCAAGGAGGCTATGAAACATCCTTTAATGCACAGTATGGTGTTCCTCCCAGCAAAATACTACCTGATTCAAGAAGTTAATAGTGCCGAGTTCAAGGAAACTTGCTGTGTAGCAACTGACTTCATGTACTTTATTTGAACTTTCAGATTTCTCCCACCCCTGAGATGTTCAATTTAATAGAATCTCTTGATTCAGAATAGGTACTCAATGGCAAAAAAAAAAAAAAAAAAAAAAAAAAAAAAAAAAAAAAAAA
>NW_022437001.1:10634441-10962888 GCF_009761245.1 Sapajus apella
AAAAAAAAAAAAAAAAAAAAAAAAAAAAAAAAAAAAAAAAGGAAAGTTATGTCTCATGATCTCTATGTCTTGAGAGCTTTTGTTAAAGTGAGACAGAAGCCATCATCTTTGTCCAAAATGCTGGTAAAATAGTACTATAGGACCGCTTAATATTACCATAGTTATACAGAATAGAGAATGAGAGGCTTAAGCATAGAATAAAATCAGAGAAATTACAGAGTATGGTTATCCTCAGATATTCTGCTTCAAATGATATGTGTTGTTATAAAAATTGTGTTTGAGGCTGGGTTCAGTGGCTTCCGCCTGTAATTCCAGCACTTCAGGAGGCCAAGGCAGGCAGGTTGTTTGAGCTCAGAAATTTGAGACGAGAACATGGGTGACATGGCCAAACATTGTCTCTACAAAAAATAACAAAAAGTAGCTGGGCATGGTGATGTGCTCCTGTAATCCCAGCTACTTTGGGCGCTGAGGTGGGAGGATCCCTTGAGCCTGAGAGATTGAGCTGGGCGCAGTCAGCAGAGATCGGGTGCCGCTGGCACTCTAGCCTGGGTGGCAGACAAGACTCTGTCTAAAAAAAAAAAGGTGTTTGCAAATAAATGTATTGAAAAAAACTCCATGGGCAGCTTAATGTGAACACTGTTTCATTTTATTTTTCTCCTTTGTTTTTTTTTCTCCTTCAGACATTTCGCATTTTCAGGAACAAAATGATTTAAAAGGATTACTAGAAAATCTCCATCAAAATATCCAATCCAAAAAAAGAAAGAATGTAGAAATTATGTGGCTGGCTGCAACGGTAAGCATTCTCATGACAAATCTGATTTCCTGCCACATGTTAACCAGCAAATATCATCAGTTTTCTGTTGTGCAGGGTCCAACCTCTGCACTTTGGATTACCAGGTGTTATCTTCTGTTATTCTGTGGATTAGGCGTTTTCACTCTTGTTGATAGTTGTGTCCATAGACTAGAACATAAGATGGTAGGAGATGCACTCAAGAAAGAATCTTGCTCATTTGCTATTCTTGCCAACCCTGGATGTGTTCGCCACTCTGAGGAAGCATCTGTGAGTTTCTTGATATGGCATGTCGCAGTGTCAATTGCCCGTATCACCTAGGATTTTGAACTGCTGCTTTAGAGACATATGGTTTCAACAGAATGTGGTTATCAGATCTCTGATTCACAGCTTTAGTAAGGCTCCTGGACATATTTTTCAGTTAATGAGCTTATAAATGTGTTTGTTAATTTGATATTGGCATAGAATTCATCACTGATGGATTGCTCTTGGGTAATGAGCTATATTTTGTATAGCTCTTTCTCATTTAATGGTATCCTTAGGGTAAAAGATCTGCCTGTGTTCTCACCGCAGGTTTCTGTAAGAATTAGACAGAGAGAAATGCCTGTATTTTTAAAGCTCTTATCTGGTAACCATTGAGTCGTAGCTAACATGAAATTTGTGACTGTTAAACAATGAGACCCAAACATCCTTTCATTGGGAATGCATCCTTCCATCAGGAAAGGTACATGTTAAAAATCTTAATGACAAATGCCATGTTTGCAGTTTCTGCAGTGTTACTCTGATAATTTGGAGCTCAGGTTGACCGTGCTCCTAGCATACTCTATTTATTCTCCATCCATAGCATTTAAAACAGATAGTTTTCCCTACTGCCAATGCTTCAATTACAATTCAGTAGTACTTACTTTCTTCTGGGAAAAAGGAGTGGATGATTTACCATGAGCCCATATGAGATAATTAACCAAAAGCAAGGCAGAGTAAAGCTTCTTTAGTTTCCCTTCATGCCTTCTTGCAGCCCCAGGGAAAAACATCAAAGGTAACAGTATGAAATGTTGCTTTCAGGCAGCTCATTTATACTAGTCCCATTTAGCACCATACCATACTACATGAAGGCTGTTTTTAATAGTGTGGCTGCTCTTTGTATCTTCAAAGACCATTATGGTTGTTATTCTAAATAAAGTTTCACAATGGTAGGTCATAAATTGTGTTTTCTATTTTACTAAAAATGTGATAGCATGAAGATAATTTGATATTCATGCCATCTGATGATTTACAAACTTATAAATGTGTCATTATGTATAAATTGTAAAGTTATGTAAATAGATAAAGGATACACACATGTAAACATGAATGTATATTTTCTCTTAGTACATGCAATTTCCCATTTTAATGTATGAAAAAGTTTTTCTATAAATCCCGCACATTTCTAAAATAGTTTTTTGAAATGTGTATACTGAACAAATATGATTTTCTCACAATTTACCACTGAATGAATGATTAGTAGCATTTCTGTTGTGTAATGCCTCCGTTTCAATATTCTATTTCTAAATCATGGACTTTAATGATACTATTAAAATAAAAAATACATAAATTACTTTTGATATTTTCTAAAAATATTGTGTTAATTTTTTTTAATTTTGTTTTCCTCTTTTTAAAAAATGTATTTAATGAAATACTGCTTTAGTTAATATTTTACATTCTAACTAAAAATATAAAGTTATTTTATTTTATCTTCTTTAAATAGTAAAAGTGAGGATTTAAAGAGGACAAATGACAATCAAATGTGTTAAATTAATAGTTCAGGTACTGTAGAAATATAGAAATCAAGGCCTACTCTGTATACTCTGATGAAACTGCCCTTACCTCCACTAGACTTTAAATTTAGAACATTACATATTCTAAGTAGGACAAGCTTAAATAATAGTAACAATAAATTTTAAAGAATATTAATTCAGTTTAAAAATCATATCTTATAAATAGCCACTATGGTCTATTTTATTATTATGAATATAGTCAGGAATTTTAAAAAAATGAAATACTGTTTATTTGAAAGGATTAGAATTTTTTAGATGTAAAAAGATTGGATGGTGAAATCATGCTCTCACATTTTTCTAGTCACTTCTATCGGAAATAGAAATACCAAAGTTCTTAATTAATAGGGATGTATAAATTCAAGTTTAAGTATCAGAATCACAATTAAAACATGGTAATAAATTCTAGATTAGCTGTATTATTTTACCTTCTCTTAAAAGTAGACAACTTTTAAAGATTTCTTGATGACAGAAAGTAAAGAAGACCTTTCTTATATCACATTAGATCTATTTTAAATGCACACTGATTACCATTGTAATGCCTGTTGATTATTGTTATCTCATATTAGAACCCTACCATGGGATAGAAGAGAAAGGAATGGAATAATTTCCCTATTGGCCATAAGACAGTGAGACAAGAGGGTATTGCTGCTCAGTGATTTTTCTCTGATTTAAGTCAGCGTAACAAAAAGAAAGAACGATAGAGGAAAACGGAACATAACAGATGTTGAAAGACTTGATCCTTGAACTTAAATAGGGCTCTGTTTGCATCCTGGTTTTGCTCTGTTATATACAAGTTATTTAACCTACCTAAACCTCTGTTTCCTCATCTGTAAAATGAAAATAATTATACCTCCCTCTAGAATTCCTATGAAGTTTATTTATTTTTAATTTGGGAGTTTTTTTTTTTTTTTTTTTAGACAGAGTCTCAATCTGTTGCCCAGGCTGAAGTACAGTGGCACGATCACAGCCTCAAGTAATCCTCCCACCTCTGACTCCCAAGTAGCTGGGACTACAGGCATGCATCACCATGCCCAGCTAATTTTTATTATTATTATTATTAATAAGAGCTTTCGTTATGTTGCCCCAGCTGGTCTCAAACTCCTGAACTCAAAAGATCCCCCTGCCTTGGTCTCCCAAAGTGTTAGGATTATGGCCATGAGCCACTGCATCCGGCTCCTGTGAAGTTTATTAAAAAGAGCAAATGTATATGAAATTTCTTAATGTTGTACCCTAGTGCACAGCCTATGTGCAATAAATTAATTGATGAGTAGTTCCCTTGTCTGCTGTGAGACACCATGCAGATGTTTAAAATCTCATAACATAAAACCAAGACTAGCAAATATTTCTTATATGTAAAATAAGAGAGTATTAGTTATTTAAGATTCGAATCAACTGTTTGGTCCAGGGAATAGAGTTTTGTTTTGTTTTTCCTTTTACAATGAAGGCATTGTATCTGAGCTGGGATTAGTTTAGCATTGTCATCCACTGCAGACTATGTACCTCCTTGAGTAGTGCGCTGTGTCCTCTGCTGGATATTTCATATCTTATATGGCTTCAACAGTCCCTCACTTCATGTACAAAGAGCTAAATAATTTAGGTCCATTGTGTTGGCTTTTTAAATGAAAAGGTAATGCTTTTACTTTCGATGAGACTGATTGAACCAAGTGATTATCATAAATTAAAACAAACTCAGATTTATATTTGATGTGTTTAGAGTAGAAGTGTTTGGAGGAACCCAATGCTTTACAGTATTACAAATGAACAATAAAGGTTTGTTTTTACATGTGTGTTACAGATTTGCCGCAAACTAAACGGTATTCGTTTCACCTGTTGTAAAAGTGCCAAAGACAGGACATCGATGTCAGTGACACTTGAACAGTGCTCCATCCTGAGAGATGAGCACCAGCTGCACAAGGACTTCTTCATCCGAGCACTGGATTGCATGAGAAGGTATCTCACATGGTTTTTTTCAAGTTTTTTTCTTTTAAGATCATTTTGCATTGTTTTTATTTTTATTTTTCAAAATACATATTTTATTGGAGGACTAAATATTTCAGAACCTCACTGTATTTTCATGGCTTATAGTTTATGACATGAGAGACAGATAATTTTCTCTACCTGTATAATAATTTTTTCTCTATCTATATTCCCTCTACCCATTTTAGGCTACTTTTCTAAACTTTTTGTTTTAGAAAATGTGGCTGTGAACACATTTGATAAAATGCATGATTATATATATTATATATTTCATTAGCTCATTGGCTCAAGTTAAAGGGTCCCAAAAATTTCACATGTAACACTGTAAGAGCAAATGTTCATGACACATAAATATTTATGAGTACTTGCAAAATAAAACAATCTCATTATCTAAACAAAAGCTTTCCAAATTACAACTAACAGATGATATTTCCATGGCCCACAGAGTTGCTGGGTCAGTAACCTACTTTCTAAAATTATTTTCAAATCACTTATCATAAAGGTGGGATGACACTGATACTTTAAAATAGAGGACTAACATGGTTACTCTGCCGACATTTAAAATGCTGTGCCCGAAGTCACGTTTCTTGATTCATTTCCACAGTAATTAAATCTAAACTCTAAGCCATAACGGAAAGGAAAAAGTGCTTCATTCACAATGTCTATCAGCAAGGATACACGTTAATTAAAAAGTTAAACGAAATTGTCTCTTTGCTGTAAAGCCTAGCTTAGAAGCACACTAGGAAGCATAGGACAGACTCTGGGTTCCCAGAAAGGAATGTCATGTGATTCACTGGAGAGAGCTGCTTCTTATCTAGCCTGCCATTTGCTTCCAGTTTTCTTTTAACTGCTGCAGTCTCATTGGAGACATTGACGTTTGCTTGTGCTTGTTCTATGCCTGTATGTTTTCTCACTAACGAGGGGTTTCTGAAGTCCTTTATTTTATCCCATTTCATGTCTCTTGGCATTTTCATTGTTCAGTGGAGCTCTATCATAATTTTTTGATAAATGTATGAGGATGTTTTAGAGGCCTGACATGAACATCTCTGCCATATAAAACACGTTTAGTTGTTATAAAAACTTCTTTCAAAGATAATATCTCAGCATTAACAGGTAAAATACAGAATCCAATTATGAAGTCTTCAAATGTGCAGAAAAAGAACAAAAATGTCACTGTAGATGGAGGAAAGATGCTTGATGAGGAACACAGGAATGTGTGATATTATAGACCAGGAACGCCATAGTACTAAGCTGATTTAGTGAAAAAAACTCTGGAAAATGAAATTGGTGCCTGTTTATTTAAGATAGAAGAGCGGACCCTTAAATTAGAAAGAAAATAATTCAAGCAGGTAAATAAAGGCTGTATCTATACTACACGTTATACTATATATAGAACAAATTTTGGTATTGCCTATGATTGATACTATATACGCAATACATTTGCTCATTATATAGCATTTGTGATGATTCATTTTTGTGTTTTTAAGTCAACGCACTAGAAATTTTATCTAAAAACCCTAAAGGCTTAACTTCAAATCCCTACTATTCTGGTGATATTCTTCTTTTGGTTTTGTGTGTATATGAGGACTGTGCCTGAGTGTGAGGGTTGGTCTGTATTTTCATATATGTATGCCCGTATTTAAGGAAAATAAGATATGTTCTTTTCTTTAATAACTGCCTTCATTTCCCTCTGGGTATTTTGCCTTACAGCACAGGCGCATAGGTTTACAAGCTCTGGTAACAGAGCAGAGTAGATAAGAGCATGAGGCTTGGGAGTCAGCTAATTTCAATCCAGACTGTAAACCATACACTACCCTTAGGCAAGTTAGTATCTCACTGCCTCTTAGTGCCTTAGGGCAAGTTAGTCAACCTCTTACTACATCTCAGTTTCCTCATCTTATAAAACAGACATGATAATAGCAGCTCCATTTTAGTAGTGTTTTGAGGATTAAATGAACTGATACATGTAAAGGAATTAGGACAGTGTTTGGCACATGGTAATCAATAATGGTTGTTGAAAAAATAAATAAATAAATATCAAGAGCTGTGATATTAATACTCTGATTTTCCATGTGCAGAATAATCTAGCTAATTATGATCCTTGCAGTTTTATGTTTATGAATATTTTATGACATAAGCTTGGACTACAACAGCATATATTAAAGTGTCCTGGCAACCTTTGTAAATAAGGTTTCAAATGCAGTATCTTCCCTATTTAAGAAAATCAGTTATTTAAATAGCACTTTAAAAATATGCAAGTGTTTGCAAATGCTGTGTTAATTTTGGAAGCATTACATTCCCTGAATAGGTTATTTTATAAACATTTTTGATGCTAATGTATATTATGTATCTATAAATAATCATAGTATTTAAGATAAAGAAGTCACCTTGGAAATTTCTTATAAACATTTTTGTACATATAAATCTTATAAATTTCTTGCCCCATGTGCAACAGTGGTTCGTGAATAAATATTTCTCAAGTTACTGCTTAATGTTACCAGGGGTCCTATATTGATTACTGCTCAAGTTATCGGGGTCCCAAAATGCTGAGTTCTGACAGTATTTTGCAGTTTTAGTTTTTTGAGAGGAAGCAGATTTGCCTTGGTCCTTGCTCTGCCATCTAGCAAGTCCCAACCTTCAAACAGTGGTTTTTAAGTGAACTCCAGAACCACCTCTGGAACTTTTAAAAAATGCTTACATTTGATTGGTGTGTTAAAAGGTGGAATGATGGGAAGGGAGTGGGTGCAATGTACACTATTCGGGTGATGTTTACACTGAAAGCCCAGACTTCAGCACTCTACACTCCATCCATGTAATAAAGATGCACCTGTCCCCTACATCTATCTTAAAATGTATATCAAGATGTAGTTTAAGTTATCATCATCAGGGGTTCAATTTTATAGTTAAAAACAACATGTCCTGTATTAAAACAAAATACATATGTTTGGACCCCATGTGGATTATAATTGAGAAAATCTGAGGTAGGTCCAGGGTTTTAAGAACTTTACACGTATTCTGAAAACAACCCTGGATTTTTAAAAATCAATGTTTTAAAGGAATTTGATTTGTATGGTTTTGAACTTATTGCAACTTTTAATTTTATTTAATATAAGTTGTAGTTTATTTTACCTTTGAATTATTCTAATCGGTTTCCAGGCTATTTTCTCTGGATTTCTTAAAAATTCACCAAAGTTTCTTTATTATAAAAATTCAAGGGAAAAATAAAGTTTACCAAGGTTATCATATACTCTTTATCTAGTTTATTTTTTCTTATCTATACTTTTTTATCGTATTATGCTTATTTCTGTAGCAATTTCAAATTATTTATGATGAGCAAAGGTTTATAAATGAAAGTAAATAAATAAGGCTCCATTTGGCTCTTATTTAGCAATTCCCCCACCAGAAACAACTCTCTGAAGGTAGAGATTTTTATTTTCCTTTGTTCACTACTATATTTCCAGTATCTAGAACAGTGCCCAATGAAAGCATAATTTTTTCCCCAATAAATATACAACAAGGAATACTTTAATGACATAGGATTCTAAAACTTTTGGGTCCTATGTATTTGGTGGCTTGGTGCATACATAGGCATTTAAATTAAGCATATGAAGTTATCACTTGATTGTGAAATACTGATAGCACAAGTTGCAGAATATGAAAGCAAAAGTCACGGAGAGGTTATCCTGATTCAGAAACAAACAGGCAATAAACAAATCACTTCAGCTCACCACCTGAATTCACCCTTTGTACAATTGTCAAAAAATTCAGACTTCCTTTTTTCTACATATCCAAAATTGCTTTCAGCTGCACGCTTATGACGGGGTCTTCAGGTACCATCTGTTTGATGAAATGGCTTAAATACCACTTCAGATTAGAAAATTAACACAAGGTTTCTGGGTGATCTGACTCTGTAAGACTCTTCTAGTGGTTGCCTATATTGTTAAGACCAAAACAATGATTCTTTTTTTTTTTTTTAATACTTCAAGTTCTGGGGTTCATGTGCAAAACGTGCAAGTTGGTTACACAGGTATACATGCTATGGTGGTTTGCTGCACCCATCAACCCGTCATCTACATTAGTTTTTTTCGTAATGCAATCCCTTCCCTAGCTCCCAACCCCCCGACAGGCACAATGTATGATGTTCCCTCCCTGTGTCCATGCATTATCATTGTTCAACTCCCACTAATGAGTGAGAACATAGCAGTGTTTGGTTTTCTGTTCTTGTGTTAGTTTGCTGAGAATGATGGTTTCCAGCTTCATCCATGTCCCTGCAAAGGACATGAACTCATCCTTTTTTATGGCTGCATAGTATTCCATAGTGTATATGTGCTACATTTTCTTTATCTAGTCTATCATTGATGGGCATTTGGGTTGGTTCCAAGTCTTTGTTTTTGTGAACACTGCCACAATAAACATACGTGTGCATGTGTCTTTATAGTAGAATGATTTATAATCCTTTGTATATTCCCCAGTAATGGGATTGCTGGGTTAAATGGTATTTCTAGTTCTAGATTCTTGAGAAATCACCACACTGTCTTCCACAATAGGTGAACTGATGTACATTCTCATCAACAGTGTAAAAGCATTCCTATTTTTCTGTATCCTCTCCAGCATCTGTTGTCTCCTGACTTTTTAATGATTGTCATTCTAACTGTGTGATATGGTATCTCAATGTGGTTTTGATTTGCATTTCTCTAATGATTAGTGATAATGAGCTTTTTTTCATATGTTTGTAGGCTGCATAAATGTCTCCTTCTGAGAAGTGTCTGTTCATATCCTCTGCCCACATTTGATTTTTTTTTTTTCTTGTAAATTTGTTTCAGTTTCTTGTAGATTCTGGATATTAGACATTTGTCAGATGGATAGATTGCAAAAATTTTCCCGCATTTTATAGGTTGCCTGTTCACTCTGATGATAGTTTCTTTTGCTGTTCAGGAGCTCTTATGTTTAATTAGATTCCATTTGTCTATTTTGGCTTTTGTTGCCATTGTTTTTGGTGTTTTAGTCATGAAGTCTTTGCCCATGCCTATGTCCCAAATGGTATTGCCTAGGTTTTCTTCTAGGGTTTTTGTGGTTTTTAGATCTTACATTTAAGTTTTTAATCCATCTTGAGTTAATTTTTATATAAGGTGTGAGGAAGGGATGCAATTTCAGCCTTCTTCATGTGGCTAGCCAGTTTTCCCAACACCGTTTATTAACTAGGGAATCATTTCCCCATTACTTTTGTCAGGTTTGTAGAAGATCAGATGGTTGTAGATGTGTGGTGTTATATCTGAATCCTCTCTTCTGTTTCATTGGTCTATATATCTATTTTGGTACAAGTACTATGGTGGTTTTGTTATTGTAGCCTTGTAGTATAGTTTGAAGTCAGGTAGCATGATGTCTCCAGCTTATGTTCTTTTTGTTTAAGATTGTCTTGGCTATGTGAGCTTTTTTTTTTTTTTTGGTTCCCTATGAAATTTAAAGTAGTTTTTTCCAATTCTGTGAAGAAAGTCAATGGTAGCTTGATGGGGATAGCATTGAATCTCTGCATTACTTTTGTTATTATGCCTATTTTCACCATATTGATTCTTTCTATCCACGAGTATGAAATGTTATTCCATTTGTTTGTGTTCTCTCTTATTTCCTTGAGCAGTGGTTTGTGGTTTTCCTTGAAGAGGTCCTTTGCATCCTTTGTAAGTTGTATTCCTAGATATTTTATTATTTGTAGCAATTGTGAATGGGGGTTCACACATGATTTGGCTCTCTGTCTGTTATTGGTGTATAGAAATGCTTGTGATTTTTGCACATTGTTTTTGTATCCTGAGACTTTGCTGAAGTTGCGTATCAGCTTAAAGAGATTTTGGGCTGAGATGACGGGGTCTTCTGAATACACAATCATGTCATCTGCAAACAGAGACAATTTGACTTCCTTTCTTCCTAATTGAATATCTTTTGTTTCTTTTTCTTGTCTGATTACCCTTGGTAGAACTTCCAATACCATGTTGAATAGGATTGGTGAGAGAGGGCATCCTTATGACAGTTCACAAATGGAATGCTTCCAGTTTTTGTCTATTCAGTATGATATTGGCTGTGGGTTTGTCATAAATAGTTTTTATTAATTTGATATACATTCCATCAATACCTAGTTTATTGAGACTTTTTAGCATGAAGGGCTGCTGAATTTAGTCAAAGGACTTTTTGCATCTATTGAGATTATCATGTAGTTTTTGTCATTGGTTCTCTTTATGTGATGGATTATGTTTATTGATTTGCATATGTTGAACAAGCTTTGCATCCCAGGGATGAAGTTGACTTGACGGTGGTGGATAAGCTTCTTGATGTGCTGCTGGATTTGGTTTGTCAGTATTTTATTGAGGATTTTCTCATAGATGTTCATCATGGATATTGGCCTAAAATTTTCTTTTTTTGTTGTGTCTCTGCCAGATTTTGGCATCAGGATGATGCTGGCCTCATAAAATGAGTTAGGGAGGATTCCCTCTTTTTTTATTGTTTGGAATAGTTTCCTAAGGAATGTTACCAGCTCCTCTTTGTACCTCTCATAGAATTCTGCTGTGAAGTCTTCTGGTCCTGAACTTTTTTTGGTTGCTAGGCTATTAATTTCTGCCTCAATTTCAGAACTTGTTATTGGCATATTCAGGGATTTGACTTCTTCCTGGTTCAGTCTCGGGAGGGTATGTGTCCAGGAATTTACTCATTTCTTCAAGATTTTCTAATTTATGTGCATAGAGGTGTTTATAGTATTCTCTGATGGTAGTTTGTATTTCTGTGGGATCTGTGGTGTTATCCCCTTTATCATTTTTTTTATTGCATCTATTTGATTCTTTTCTCCTTTATTAGTCTGGCTAGGAGTCTATCTATTTTGTTGCTCTTTTCAGAAAACCAGCTCTTGAATTCATTAATTTTTTTGGAGAGTTTTTCATGTCTGTCTCCAGTTCTGCTCTGATCTTAGTTATTTCTTGTCTTCTGCTAGCTTTTGAATTAGTTTGGTCTTGCTTCTCTAGTTCTTTTAGTAGTGATGTTAGGGTGTCGATTTTAGATCTTTCCTGCTTTCCCTTGTGGGCATTTAGTGCTATAAGTTTCCCTCTACACACTGCTTTAAATGTGTCCCAGAAATTCTGGTATGTTGTGTCTTTGTTCTCATTGATTTCAAAAAACCTCTTTACATCTGCCTTAATTTTGTTTTTACCCAGTAGTCATTCAGGAGCAGGTTGTTCAGTTTCCATGTAGTTGTGCAGTTTTGCATGAGTTTCTGAATACTGAGTTCTAATTTGTTTACACTGTGGTCTAAGAGACTGTTTGTTATTATTTCTGTTCTTTTACATTTGCTGAGGAGTGTTTTACTTCCAATTTTATGGTCAATTTTTGAATGAGTGAGATATGGTGTTGAGAAGAATGTATATTTTGTTGATTTGGGATGGAGAGCTCTGTAGATGTCTTAATAGATGTCTGGTCCACTTGGTCCAGAGCTGAGTTCAAGTCCTGGATAACCTAGTTAATTTTTTGTCTCATTGATCTGTCTAATATTGACAATGGGGTGTTAAAGTCTTCCACCATTATTGTGTGGGAGTCTAAGATTTTTTGTGGGTCTCTAAGAATTTGCTTTATGAATCTGGATGCTCCTGTATTGGGTGCATGTATATTTAGGATAGTTAGCTCTACTTGTTGCATTGATTCCTTTACCATTAAATGTCTCTTAAAGAGACAAGGCCCTTCCTTGTCTCTTTTGATGTTTGCTGGTTTAAAATCTGCTTTAATAGAGACTTTAAATTCAGAATTCCAACTCCTGCTTTCTTTTGTTTGTTTGTTTTCCATTTGCTTGGTAAATATTCCTCCATCCCTTTATTTTGAGCCTATGTATGACTTTGCACTTGAGATGGGTTTCCTAAATACACAGCCGGACGGGTCTTGACTCTTTCTTCAATTTGCCATTCTGTATCTTTTAACTGGGTCATTTAGTCCATTTACATCGCAGGTTAATATTTTTATGTGTAAATTTAATCCTGTCATGATACTAGCTGGTTAATTATATATATATATATATATGTGTGTGTGTGTGTGTGTGTGTGTGTGTGTGTGTGTGTGTGTGTAGCATTTTAGGTTTTGGGGTACATGTGAAGAACATGTAAGATTGTTGCATAGGTACATACATGGCAATGTGGTTTGCTGCTTTCATCCCCATCACCTATGTCTGGCATTTCTCCCCGTGTTATCCCTCCCCAACTCCCCACCCCATGCTGTTCCTCCCCTAATTCCCCCCCTACAGACCTCAGTGTGTGATGCTCCCCTCCCTGTGTCCATGTGTTCTCATTGTTCAACACCCACCTATGAGTAAGAACATACAGTGTTTGATGTTCTGTTCTTGTGTCAGTTTGCTAAGAATGATGGTTTCCAGGTTCATCCATGTCCCTAAAAGGACCCAAACTCATTGTTTTTTTTATGGCTGCATAGTATTCCATGGTGTATATGTGCCACATTTTCCCTGTCCAGTCTATCATCAATGGGCATTTGGGTTGGCTAACTGGTTATTTTTCCTGTTAGTTGATTTAGCTTCTTCTTAGCATCAATGGTCTTTACAATTTTGTACATTTTTGGAGTGACTGGTACTGGTTGTTCTCTTCCATGTTTAGTGCTTCCTTCAGGAGCTCTTGTAAGGCAGGCCTGGCTGTGACAAAATCTCTCAGCATTTCCTTGTCTGTCAAGGATTTTATTTCTCCTTTGCTTATGAAGCTTAGTTTGGCTGCATATAAAATTCTGAGTTGAAAATTCTTTTAAGAATGTTGAATATTGGCCAAAACAGTGGTTCTTAATACTCAGTGCCCATCAGAAATCTAGAAAACTTAAAAAAAAAAAAAAAAAAAAAAAAGGCACAAGTCCCACCACACACCACATACTAGTTTCTGGGATGGAGCCATGATTGAGAACCACTTGACTAAAGTCTACTTTATTTAAACCAATATTAATTTAAATCAACCATTGATTTTAATGATTTTATGACAAGACTATAAAATGTCTTGTCCCAATGTATTTGCAGAAAATATTTTTAGTAGGGACTTTCAAACTTCCTATTAATCAAACTTATATTTGATTAATAGATAATTAGGAATGGACCTAAAAAATACAATAATAAATTTGACTAGATTTTGTAATGTCAAATTAAAAAGAAATAATTGCATAGGGAAATTTAATGCCTCTATAAAGTAAATTAAAACAAAAATACCATTGTATTATTATTTTTTCTTTACAGGAACTTTAGGATTATGGGTATACAAAGTAATAATGTGACTCCATCATTCTCAGTTATTTTTTATACTACACTACTTTCTCAATCTGTCATGTCTCCTTAAAACTTGGATAGTTAATATGCTCATTAGTAAGATGACTCAGGTAAGTTTCAGCATATACCTTTGTATCACCTTTGTGATTCAGGGCTTTAGTCATTCTATTTCAGTAAATATTTAATTCATAAGAGAGCGTAAAAGACCCATCGGTCTTATTGAGTTTCATCTTATCGAATGTCATAGTTTCAGCATGTTGCACCTGTAATTTATCTGTTGGGGGAGCATAGCTTATAAAGTATTCTGCTTTATAAATAAATGGCTCTTAACCAATTGATGTCAGTAAAAGATGTATTTGTATGACTTACTCCCTTGTAGGGTTCACTTTTAAGTAATGTAGTTCACTTATTGTTGAAATAGAAAACTTCCTTCTTTCTTAGTCTTGTTTCCACTTGAGCTTATTTTTCTTTTCCTTTGTTTTTAATTGCATTCATTGGAGAGGAGCCACTATCATTTCATATTATGTACTATTTCAAATATTGAAGAGAATTATAAGCATTGTAAACATAGGTAATTGAAGTTTGCAGCTATTTTTTGACTTCTTGAAAGGGATGTGTTTGTAGAGAACATCATAATTGGGAACAGTTTTTTCATGATTGCTAAGTATTGTCTCCTCCCTTGAGAGTTTCAGCAGTGTGTTTGCTACATTACTTCAGTCGGGTTTTGTAGCAAATAACAGGAATAAGCTGAGAGAGTCACCTTCATCTCAGGGTTATTAATAAAAACATGAAAATTGACCTTATCTGGGATGCTTTTACTTCAGCTGAAGGTGAGGTGAAAGATACTGAAAAGAATATACATCCCTAGAAATCATGTTAGAGGAAGTATCTTTTAATAAGCCATTCACTATGAACCCCAAAAGAGAACTGATCTTTTTGGGGTAATTAAAGAATGGCCTACAAAGGACTTTCAACTTCCTGAACAAAATGTATGTGCTAATTTTAGGGGATCTTCTTCCTATATTCATGCTTGACAAGATGGTCATAGCATTCTGTTAATACAAAAATGATGGTTTTGAGGTCTATTTCTTTCTCCTAATTTCTTTTGTTGATAATGTATGTTTTCCAGTCCTGCAACTTGAGACCCTATGAGTGTGGAGGCCATAGTCCAGAACAGCCATCAGCTTTATTTACACCTTTTCGAGTCAACCACTTCTTTCAACTCCCAAAATTATTAACTAAGTGCCTAGACATAGAAGGATGTGAAACCTTATATTTTAACTTAATAAAATCAAATGAAATATAAATGAATCTAACGGAAACAAATAAATTTAACTTCTTCCACAAACACAGGTTTTTAAATCCAGAAAGACCTGGAGTTTATTCCTTATTCTAACACTAAATATCTGTGCAGTGGTGGACACATTGATTAATCTCAATGCCTCAGTTTCCTAATGTTTAACGGTGAGATAATGCTCCATTGCTCTCTTGTGAGTGTTGTGATAAATGAGATCACTTACTTAAAGTCTCTGTACCCAGTGGGCATGAAGTGCTGTGCTGAGAAATGTTACCCTTTGTCTCTACACTCTTCCCATCTCTGTCTACCCCGCTTGTTCTTCCTTATCCCATTTTTCTTTACAAGTGCCTTCTTGAATATTGCTAAAATACGGGAGTTCTCCTGGTCTTTGAGGCCTTAGGAAAAAAGTCTCAGGATTAACATTTGGTTTCTAAAAGGCTTAAACTGTCTCTCAGTGACAGTAGGCTAGAAGGTTTGGAAATCTTGCCAGAGCCCTAGTGATAGCATCAGGGAATCTAGGAGCAGCTAAGCTTAGAGTTGGGGTTAGTGCACATCTGGGGCCCTAGAGAGCAGCACTCAGCACTCAGCACTCAGTTGGTGGACTAGTGAGTATCTAACTCCTGAATGCCCACAGCTTTTATTAACAAGTTAGGATATCCTGTAATTAATGTGTCAAGAGCCCCACCTCGGGAGGTGAGTTGGGAAAATCCATCATGAATAGAAATATGTGGTCGTCATTTTCATAGTCAAAAGTGAACCTCTTTTGCATGTCTACTATGGCAGAGTACCATGCTAAACAAAGGGAGAAATACATTTGAAATCAATGAGGACTTACTATGGGCTAAGAGTAACAATAAGCATCCTATATGGGGAACCTTAATTCCCACAACAACCAAATCAGATAAATGAATCCAGAGCATAGGAATTGTTCACTATTAAGTGCTTCACAGTACGCAGGAGGTGTCCTCGAGAAGGTAGAATTTTAACTGTGTCTTGAGGATGAATACAATTTAGGTAAGTTGCCAGGAGTTAGGAAAATCTATATTAGAATTATTTAAGTGGATAAGAGTAAAATTATCTAAGTGGATAAAAGTAATACTTATTCATTCATCACACTTGTCAAGTGGTTTTGCTTACATAAATGGGATCACACTGTGTTTCATATTGAACCACTTATCTTTTTCAGCAAATACTAAGTTTTTGAGATATGTGTTTATGTTACATCTGGTTGTCTCCTTTAAAACTTGTATGATACTCTTTTGTATACATAATTAATTTTAGATAATGGCAAAACATCAGATGTACCAATTTTAGGTAAAAAGCATCAGATGTTTTGCCATTACCAACAATACTGTAATAGACATTCTTACATGTATATCCATGTATAGAAACCCATAGGTAGAATGGGTGGTAAGGCATTTGTATCTTTAATTTTGCTAGATGCTGCCAGGTTGCTTTTCCAAATAGCTATACTAATTTAAAAGCCACAAGCCATGCATATTGTGTTCTCCTTTTCCTACACATCCCAATACTTGTACTGTAAGAGTTTTTAATCATCTGATGGATGAAAAGTGCTATCTTTGTTTAATTTATATTTTCTCAGTAACATAAAATAAGATTAAATGTCTGTCTAAACATTGATTGGCCATCCAGATTCTCACTCACCTCATCTTCAGTGTTTTATATAATGGGGTTTTGCACATAATTGCAAATTAGAAAAGGATTCCAGCATTTATAAACCATTGGCCTATTGTATATAAGGTATGTTTTAGAATACAGTGTTTCAGGAGTGGTATGGTTTATTAAAAAATATGTTTTATTTTTATTTTTTAAATGAAAGCACAGTGGAATAAGACAGGAGCATCCCTTGGGTTTGGACAGAGAATGCATCATGTTATGACAGGAGTGTGAGACATGATGTCAGGCTTTTTAGCAGGGAAGGGGGCAGGCCTCCACTTTAGACAAGGGAAGGAAATTTCCAGCTGAGAAACAAAACTCTACAGTTGATTAGGGAGATGATTGATGCCTTTGCACTTGGAAAATAAAGTGTAGCAAGAACTAGTCCAATAAAGGTCTTGTTTTCATCAAAGAAGGCTGAGATGCAGGCAGCCCAAACCTGAATGATCTATGGAGAGCAGTTATGCCAAAACCTAGAGGGTCTGTTTATGCCCCAGAACGTTGAGACAAGAGAATCAAGGAAGTAATTTTCATTTCACCACCTCATGATTTTTTTCTACAAACACCAACTGCCTTGTCCTAGGCAATGATATCCATGAATTCACATACTCAGTGTGCCTGTTATATTTGTCCTCACACACATAAAACAAAATCCAAAAATATTAATTCAATGAATTATCAGTATATTGTCTGAAAATTATTGTCTTCCATCAGAACGCTTGCTATACTCTGGTAAACACTGTCATAGAATGCTTTCATCCCTTCTAACTTGAGTAATGGTTATAGTGCTCTAGACACTAGTTCAAGAGAATGAATTGGATGGCTTCACAGGCCAATTTCTAAAGAAAACTGGACTGGGTGGCAACCATATTTATGAATAGGCACCCAAAATGTTGCAAGTTTTTCTCCTGATCCGAAGACCACAGATGACAGAGAAGTTCAAATGCTAGGCATGGTATATTAATGCGCAAAGGATAATGGCCTAAAGCCTTAGGAGCAAAACTGCATTATGCATAATTTTACCACATTCTCTTCCATTTAGTGAGCATATAAGAACTTATCTGAGTGTGACTGACATCATTATGGGGATCAAAACTGTTATAAAGCATATCATTTGAAAATATTTTATTTTATTAGTAGTAACAAATCACATGTGATATCTCTCAAGTATCACAGCATTATTTGGGGAGTAATCACTGCTCTGAATACTCTAAAATCTAACAATTAAGCCAGCTCAGCAGAGAGCAGGCTGCCTCACTGTGGCACATAAAGTGGTCAAGAGGAAGGACTTTGGAATTAGACTGCATGGTTTCTCCACTTCTTAGCAGCCGGAATGAAATTCTCAGAGGCGTTAGGTTCTTTATCTGTAAAATGAAACAATGTACATAAAGAAATCAGCAACTGGGTATGGTTTATAGTAGGTAGTTGGTAAAGTCACACTGTTATAGTGATAATTTCACCAGCATCCTCATCTAATAGGGTTGTCTTGAATGCTAAAAGAAACAGTGCTCACTGATGTTCTTAATATAGTACTTGTTACACAGTAAAGATCAGTAAATATTAAATGCTGCCTTAGCTATTGCTGACGTGTGGTGATGATTGCTGTTATTGCTGCTATTATTGCTTATTTGTAATGGCAGCAGGAGCTATTACAAGTAGCATTATCCTATCATGTTGCTTTTACTAAAACAATAGCAGCTTCCTATCACATTGTTTTTACTAAACTGTGAATGGCTATGATGTCCTCAAACTATATTGAGGAAAGTTAAAAAAAAAAAAGTCATATCCGTTATTCATATTATCTGTTGCATTGGTTTTCAAATAGTAATTCCAGCATCAGCATCATCCAAGAACTTGTTAGAAATGTACATTCTCAGGCCCTTCGCAGAACTACCGGACCAGAAATTCTACAAGTGGAGTCTAGCAATCAGTGTTTTAATGAGCTCAGCAGGTGATTCTGAGGTGCGCTAAAGTTTGATAACCACTTGTCTAGTGTAAGGATATTGTTACATTTTTAACATCTTCTTTTAAGGTACAATTCACCTACACTTACCAGACTGTAACATTTACCCACCATTTGAAGTGTATAATGTGGATTGGGGGTCATAAGCCCCTTCCCAGAGGGGGTCATGCTCTACACTCTTGGGAGAAAGGAATGCTACTATCATGAAAGCTTCCATAAAAATCCAAGAGAATTGTTAGGTTCAGAAAGCTTCCAGATAGCTGAACACACGGAAGCTCGTGGAGGGCAGTTCACCCAGGGAGCACAAGGAAGGTCCGCATCCCTTCCCCATACCTTGCCCTACACTTATCTTCATCTGTAGTATTTGTAATACCTTTATAATAAACTGGTAAACACATTCATTAAAGGATATAATGCAGTAGTTTTTAGTATATTGACACAGTTGTCCCTCTATCACTACAATAATTTTAGTACTTGCTCAGCACTCCTAAAAGAAACCCTGTTTCCATTACCAGTGTCTCCTCAAATGCCGTCCCTCCAGCCCTTGGGAACCACAGGGTTTGCCTGTTCTGGACATTTCATATAAAGAGATTTATATAATTTGTGATATTTTGTGAATGCTTTCTTTCATTTAGCTTCACATTTTCCAGGTGCATCCATGTGGTCACACATTTTTTTTCCCTCTGTAAAGTTCCCTCATTGTGAGTATCCTGTGCAGTCATTCTCAGAGCATTAACATTTGGCTAATGAGTGACTCCCTGCAACCAAACATGTGCATGTGTGCAGATGTGTTTGTCTGGGCTGGAGCGATGTGTGATTGTGTGTATATGTGGGTTTGAATTTTGATTTTGTAGTTTTCTTTTTGTAGAGAATACTAAAAAGCTCAGGGCGAATTTTGTGATTTATCTATTTCAAATGTATAGCATTTCTTTAATGGGCCTTCAGAGAGAGAGAAAGAGAGAGAGAGAGAGAGAGAGGGAGACAGAGACAGAGTGTGTGTGTGTGTGTGTCTGTGTGTGTGTGTGTGTGTGTGTGTGTGAGTATGTGCGTATGGTGGCCTCATTTTTAGCTCCATTTTATGACATTACCCTTGCACGTACTGTTTCTTTCTCACTTTCCTTCCTTATATCTTACTGAATTTGATGTATCCATATAAACTGCCTTAAATTCTTTTTGGAATAAGGCAGGGTATAAATACTCAAATAACAGTAAAATCACATAAACCATTCAGTATATCCTGTGCTCAAGACTCTTCCTAAATTTACTCTTAGCAACCTTCAGTACAAGCTGAAAATACTAAATTTTTCGAACTGCAGAATACCTGTTTTCTTACATCTGAATTTATGTGTTTTCAAAATGATGTCTGTCTTCTCAACTACTTGAGAAAATAATGCCATTATATTTATTATATGCTTTAGAGTTTTCAAATCACCTTGACTGTTCTTTTGTTTTTGAAAACAAAAATTTAATAGATGTCATCTTTTGTTCAGTTTTGTTTCATAATTTAATTTTACAACACAAATTCACAGAATTTTATAAACACTGAGTTTTATTTGATTTTGTAATAAAGATTTTTTCTATTGAAGAAAATAGACTAGAACAAAAGTGAGAAAAAGACATATTAGAGCTGTCAAGGGGCATTATTTTTGCCAGAAAAGAAGGGGAAAAATGCCTTCCACTTCACAAGAATGAGCCGATTTTACAGCAGCTGCTTTTGAAATAGATTTATTGAAAACTTTTGTGATCTGTAGTCTCCATTAAAAGAAAAACCACTTTTCATATAACAAAAGTCCCATATGCATAGGTTCAAGGTACATATTGTTAAGTATTACTTGGTCATAAAATTAAATGGCAACCCAGGCCACTGTGTTTACCTACCATGGGTTCAGCTTGACCACATGAGAAACATGTGGTTGACAGACTGTGGAAGCCCACATCCCAACAAGCATTTGATGAGTTTCATCTTTTTTTCCTCTGTGGTTTGACTACATACCAACCATTTTATTGTGTATGTTAATAACTTAAAAGCTGCTTAGGTATTATGTGGTTCCTGAACAGAGAATTAAGTTGATTTTTTTAATACACTGAATAATAAAAGATGTGATGTTTTGGAAGAAAACAGAGATCATGTGATTACATATAACTTTGCCTCCCAACAACTTTGTAGCAAGGATTTAGTCTTGAAGGTTGAATTATTATAGTACATAGACATTGTACATAATTAGAAATTAATTTTCAATCATGGGGCATAATTTGGGGTGGAAATAAGTCTATTTTCAGAAAATTATACATTTGATATTCACGTAGTCAGTTATAACCTTCCATTATGCAATCCTTAAAGTTTATAAATTAAAATTTCATCACAGAGGTTATGATTTCAGACCATAACAGAAAGTAGAAACTCTGTTGCATTTCTATTTATGGCAAGGTAAAAGAAAGTCACGTTTCTTTGCAGTCTGCTTTATATAGTTTTATCATAAATATGTATATGTGTTTTTTGCTATCTTCGCCCACATCCCCTGAATAACAAAAGTTCACTAATAACCTTGGTACAAGTGCTGAGATGAAAGGAAAATGAAAAATGCCCATTTTTAAAAAAGGCCTTAAGGATTTTAGGATGACAGCATACTAGTACTAGGGAAAATAAATTTGTATGTGTGTAATTTTAAAATTTTGAGCTCAATTTGAAAGTTAGTAGTTGCCCTTTGACTATCCATATCTCCAACTAAATGTTAAAATGGTATTAGCTTCCTTTGTCAGTATGCTTCTGAACATGTTCTCTCCTGGAGTTTGAAGTACTGGAAGCGCAATTTCAATGTAACTAATTTATCACAATCAAGGAGAAAACAAAGGAAGAGAGTCTTGGATGTATCTGGACTTGTGTGTGTGGAAAACTAGAAGAGAAAAATAAGCTTTTTAATTCATTTAGGATCTGACCAGGTAAAAGCATGTGTGAACTTCCCTCTAATTCTCATGGCTTGGAATTCTGGCCAGGGTGGATAGTATTGGGTCTGCAGACAGGTAGGGCAGTATCTTTCCTACAAAGGTACGCTTTCTGTCAGGCAGATCATCTGGACTATTTCTATCAGTAGCTAATAGAGAAAGTAGTCAGCACTCCTCATAGATATTGACTTTTAGGAAATGTTTGGCAATCTGATTATTTTTGCCATGTCCCTGCAAAAAATAAATG
This sequence comes from Sapajus apella, assembly GCF_009761245.1. Taxonomy (NCBI): domain Eukaryota; kingdom Metazoa; phylum Chordata; class Mammalia; order Primates; family Cebidae; genus Sapajus; species Sapajus apella. The sequence goes on from NW_022437001.1 coordinate 10,656,427, forward strand.
TTGAATCAGCGTTCTTATGTATAATACAAGGCTTTTGCATCTTTATCCTTATATAGCTTTATATCCCCATTGGTATCAATAAATCTGAATTCAAGGTTCAGCATTTCAACGTTAGACAAAAATTATATTGAAGTGCTTACAAAAGTATAGTTAACATATTTCCTCATTTCTCTCAGAATATGTACCTGAGGTCTATAGATACGTGTTTCTGTTGGATTAGTGTTGAAAGGCAAACTAGATATCTTCTGGTCCAAAACTTCACAATATCTTATGTTAAGGAGTACATTCATCTAACAAAGTAATTATTTTATAATCTGGATATTCTTAACTCTATACTATCCCTTCAATTGAGTTTTGTGGTAGATTTTTCAGCTGAAGACTCTGCACTTTGAACCTAATGTGAAAGCTCTATGATTCTCCCTGGTATGATGGTGTGATGGTGTGGTGCTGTGATGATGGTGTGGTGGTGTAATGATGTGATGATGGTGTGATGGTGTGGTGCTGTGATGGTGTGGTGCTGTGATGATGGTGTGGTGCTATGATGATGGTGTGGTAGTGTGATGATGGTGTGATGGTGTGGTACTGTGATGGTGTGGTGCTGTGATGATGATGTGGTGGCGTAATGATGTGATGATGGTATGGTGGTGGTGTGATGGTGGGCAAGAGTAGAAAGACTGAATGCATAGGATGTTCCCTTTATGCACCTGAACTGATTCCAGTGCCAGAAGATATGATTCTCTGAGCAACAGCGATAATTTATATAGCATTACTAGAGAAAGGTTAGATCTCTGTGTTTGAGGAAAGTGTAACTAAAGCAACTTCAGAGAATCACTTTTGTTTGACAAAATGAATTTGGCATACTTGCAAGACTTGTGATTCAAATGGAGAAGTAAATTGGAATGATTTTTTTCCTATTACTTTTTTCCTTGCTTTGGAGGCCAAAGTTACAGACAGTAAATGCCCTCTCTCTCTCTCTGTGTGTGTGTGTGTGTGTGTGTGTGTGTGTGTGTGTGTGTGTATATATATATGTGTGTGTGTGTGTGTGTGTGTATGTGTGTATGTACATATATATGTACATATATACATTTATATGACATTTTATATATCATACTATATATTGTATTTAGTACATAAAATATATAAAAATTATTTAAATGCTCTTTTTGCTTAAAGCTAATTTGATCATGCTTATAAACTGTTTTAATTCAAATGACCCAATCGTTGTGACTTTTGAGATATATGTGTATTCTTATGCTATCTCTTCAGCCACTAAATTTAATATTTTTTAATTCCAACATTTGTGTATCTCATTAAAATAAGACAAATTGAGAAAAGAATAGCTATAAATTAACTTTCCCCAAATATGTCAGACTATATACTTTGCTCTTTATTTTCATAGGGTAGTAAAACGTCACAAGTTTTTGGTAACAGAATAAAATGTCTATTCACACATTAATTGTTACTCTCTTAAAAGTCAATTTTCAAACTCCTTCCGTTTACATGTACTTGTAACTTTTCTTTGCTAATGGTATTTTAAGACTGCAGCATTTGGAAAGGACCTTAGAGATTACTTGGTCACCCTGCCAAGTAAGGCAGGGATTCTTTTTACAACATCCCTGACAGATTGTCAGCTAACCTTTACTTGCACATGTACAATAGCAGGGAGTTTGTTACTTTGGGTATCAACCCATTCCATTTTTGGACAGCTATATGATTTTTAAAACTTATCTTCTTGTTAAGCTGAAATCTGTTACCCCATAACTTCCAATTATTAATCCACTCACCTGCCTGGATCAACCATCACCTTCCTTAGGTCAGCCCTGTCAAATATTGGAAGATGGTTTCTGTGTTCTCCTTAAGTTTTAAAATTCCTTTAAGAGGTGAAAGCCGGTCCAACTCCTGCTCTTCCTGAAAGACATTGCCACCATCTCTCAATGCATTCTTCATTTTAATACTATTTATAAGTAATTATAAGCAAAAACCAAATATCATCTTCTAAATTTAATATGAAGAACACAGAGTAAAATAAGGCAAAGTTTTGCCTGCCTTTTCTTCTTTCCAGTTGTGTAGTGCTTGCTAAGTAGCAAGCACTTTTCTAACTTCTTTACAGACATTAATTGCTCTAATTCTAATGGCTGGGACCCCTTGGCCAGAGTAGATGGTATGGGCTCCAGACAGGCAGGGCGTTATCTGTGAATTAAATCTTCTAACCTGTGGATTAACTTTGTGGATTTTTAACCTTATGGGTTAAGTCTTAAAATGAAAAACAGCCACAGAGGGGTTAACTGGCATGCAGAAAGCCTTACAGCTACGACGTGGTGGAACCAGACCCTCTTACTCTAAGTGCTAATTTCTAAGAGCCTAGGCTGATACATTTACATTCATCTCTTTATGCCTGGATCCACAAAATGCATGGCCTTTTTAAAGGAATTTTGTCTCACTATGTAATAAATTTGAAAGTGTAGTCCTTTGTGGTATATATTGTCATTTGGCAAGGTTTCTGCCGTTTTTCTGGGGTGCTTGATATTGTACAATGAAATATAAATGAATACATTTTATTCTCATTGACTCTAGCCATCAAGGAAGTACAGTGGCCTAAATGGGCATTATATGTTACATATTTCCTTTGCTTTAAGAAATGGGGCTGAATTTTGTGATAGGATATACTTATACCTAACGATAGATAATTAATAAATGATTTTGGGCTCTGCAACCCAACACTTATATAAATAAGTAAATATATAAATTTTTAAAACAGAAATTCCATGGGGCAGTTTCTTTGGGCAGCGTGAGATGCCTGCATTGAAAAATCATGGAAGGTGCAAAACCAAAAATCAGTCACATGTATGTAGCAAGTAGCCATTCTGTAACTCAAAATCTGTCAAGAGAGAATCACATACAAATACATAATGATAGATTAAATCTTTTAGGATATTAAGTACAAACTACTTAATGGAAACAGAATTTCTGCTTTTAGAAACAGAAATAAGAGAGTGATTAAGCAAGTAGGAGGGGTAAGAAAAGTTTAGGGCACTGTCAGGGACTGCAGGGAGAAAGGGAACTTTAAGCTGGTATTACTACCAGATAGGTAAGTTAAGAAAGAATGCCTTCCACCCACCGGAGACATTGATGATTCTTATTTTTTAAAAGTTATTGCTTACTCTAGAAATTTCACCGTGCTTTGCTATATGTCTATGATTGGGATGTATTGACAATAAATATCAAATAATCTTAAAAGTAGATTACTTTATCAAGTTATATTCTCTGAGAAAGTAATGACCTTAAGAAAAATTAGAAAAGTGACTAAATACCCAGGGTTATAAATGCTTATCTCCCTCCACAAATACATTGATTTGGTTTTTAGGTGATGTCTAACCTGCCTGCACTTTTCTGCTTTATAGGTGATTGGTTTTATCAGACAAAAGCAGGCAAGATTATATTTGGGTTAGAAATCTGTGTAACAAAAACATCATCTTTCCCATTAGTTTCAATTTTAGTTGAACACCTCTCAATTGTTGTAAACACCATTACTACTCAACCCAAACTAATCTCAGTCTTTTATTCTTAGAAATAGGGAAAACTATGTCAGAACTGTACATCTTACAACAGATAATTATAAATTGATTTTGTCCAAGAATCCTCCTCACTAGTTTTAATATTGGATTACAGATTGGCAGTGATATTAAAAATATTACTTCTGAAAAGTATAATTTTATTTGTTTCCTATTTTGTTTTTAAAAGTCTTGAACCCTTCCCATTTCTAAGTATTTCATTCTAATTGTCGAATGGTATATTAGAGTGGTATATGAATCCTGTAGTGACTTAAATGTAATATTGAACTGGAGAGTGTCTAGTCTCTTGTACTACCGTATGCTTTTGGAATAGACAACTGAGTGGACCTGAAATTGCTTCCTTAAAGTTGCTTTCAGGGAAAAAGAAAAAAAAAACACACACAATCTGAGAAATAATGGCACAGTAATACTGTGCTGTGTGTTTTAAAACCATTTTTGAAAATGAGAGTTTTTTGAATGAGTCAAAAACACCAGAATTGTTCCTTGATTTTAAGGCTTAATATTATGATCTGATTAAAATGTCAAATCAGTATAAAATACCAAATAATGATTACCCTCAATTTAAATATTGTGATCATAAGCTTCTGATATTTACTAAGATGTAATGCATTTATTTATGGAGTAAGTAGCATATGCATGACCCAAATATAGGCTACTCTTAGAGAATAGCATTTTGATCCCTTAGAGGACCTTGACTCATGTGGTATTTTTATATACGATCTTCAGTATATGGCACATTAGGTAGATAAAATATGTTGTTTGCCCTAAACTAACTCCGGTCTAGTAGAGGAGGCAAGATGCACACAAATGGAGAAAATGCAGGGCTACATGCTGTGAATGCCATCTGGTTTAACCCAGAAAGTGCAATACATGTTCACAGGAGGAAGCTGACACCCTCTGATGCTTTCTTTGCCTGGAGCATTTGAGTTGGGTCTCAAGGAATAGTAGACTTATGTGTATAATTACATATATATTTATTTATATATAATTATATATAATTGTGATTTTGTCCGAGAATCCTCCTCACTAGTTTTAGTATTGGATTAAAAATTGGCAGTGATATTAAAAATATTACTTCTTGTAAATTTCATTTGCTTCCTATTTTGTTTTTAAAAGTCTTGAACCCTTAAATTTGCATATATTGTATAATTATATAATTTTTGCTAAAATTGTAGGCACTGTAGATTCTCAAAATGTTAAATAAGGAGCAGAAAGGGCACTGCACAAAGAGGTAATGGATTTGCAGAAAGTTTTAAGGAGTAAAAAAGCAAATTTTGATATAATTTTAGCATGAATAGCTCAAGGAAATATAATATTACCAGTTCTGGATTCCATGTCTTCACTGTTTACCTGTGAATATGTGAGAATATCCATAATCTTTATACACAGGCAAATTAGAAATGGACTAAACTATTTCTGATTTAGCCTATACGTCTTTGTCAATGTTCATATCAATACCAGCTGACCAGTATGTATGTCAAACTATCTTTTAAAATAGCTACTTAGACTTTATCTTTTTTGAATCTTAAGTGGAAATACATAAATTCAGCTACTTGCTTGAATGAAGGTTTGCCTTATTCTCATATTCCATCACTAACCAATACTGCAGAGGAAGAATAACAAAAACTGTGTTAAGTGGCAACTGATAAAGAACTTGATGACAGGCTAAGTTTCTGTAACTTTAGACTGATATAAACAGATAAAGTACTGCAGAGAGAAAAGGCTTATAATTTTTAAAATCCTCCCATTAAAATGGACTGTTTGTTACAGAAGATCATATGAAATGTGCTACTACATTTCCCAATTTTTAATTTGTTATGTGATGAGATATTTGTATGTTCCCATCTTCTCCCAATGTAATTATTTCCATGGTGCCTTTCTTTCTGGAATATGAGTACTCTGCCATCACAGAGTACCGTACTCTAAAAGAACAACTTGTCTCCTTAGCATTTAGCACAAATGACCTTTCCACCATTTGTATGGTCCACAGATGAAGGGCAAAAACTCTCTGATCAGAGCTTTCAGAGTTCCCAAGCACCAGGACAAGAGACAAGGTATATTTGTCTTGCAAAATGCAGCTCAAAATTGATGTCTCCTTACTTTACTCTTGTCACTACTATTGTTCAGATTCCTAAAGGCAACTAGAGGACAGTAGACCTCCAAGTTAATGAATGTACCCTATTATAACCGTGGACATCAAATATTAATGTTACCAACCCTTTGCAGATTTAGATTTTCCAATTTAGCACTTGAGGCTGTTCATTTCCTTGTAAAACATGTATGTGTTTTTAGGCTTAGCTGCTTCCAGATATTTTTGGCACTTTGCTACCAGCCAAAACATCTGACAAGTAGCTTCCTTCTAGGGACTGAAGCTTATGTTGTTCTGGGAATCAAAAGTTCTCGAGGCTGACTTTCTTCATGTTCCTCTCACTTTCTTCATTAATGAGATTAAATGTTTCCAGGTAACACAGCACCTTGTTATATTTATATAGCCTCTGTTAAGTAAACCAATGTGCCTAATTCCCTAATCAAAGGTTTCCCTGAAAGTTTAACATTTAGAAAAGGGAGACACAACTGAACATTTTACTAACTTTTTTAAACTTTATTGTTTTCTTTGAGACAGAGTCTGATTCTGTCACCCAGGATGGAGTACAGTGTCATAATCTTTGGCTCAATGCAACTTCTACCTCCTGGGTTCAAATGATTCTCCTGCCTCAGCCTCTCGAGTAGCTGGGGTTATAGGCACCTGCCACCATGCCTGGCTAATTTTTGTATTTTTAGTAGAGACGAAGGTTCACCATCTTGGCCAAGCTGGTCTGAAACTCCAGACCTTGTGATCCACCCGCCCCAGCCTCCTAAAGTGTTGGGATTACAGGCATGAGCCACCATGCCTGGCCTGAACATTTTATCTTCTATAGCTTGAATTTCTTTTAAAGTCCGGTTTACTTAAGGTAACAGTGTTTAGAGAATTCAAGCCTCTCTCACCTAAAAGCCTATTCAAATACCAATTTCTTTGGTTTTTGCTATCTTGGTTTGGTTAAAGCAGGGGTCCCCCACCCCCAGGAGCCCATCTGTGGCCTGTTAGGAACCAGACCCCACAACAGGAGGTGAGTGGTGACAAGTCAGCAAAGCTTCATCTGTATTTATGGCCACTCCCCATTGCTCACCATCTAACTCTGCCTCCTGTCAGATCAGCGGAGCCATTAGATTCTTATAGGAATTCAGATCCTATTATGAACTGCACAAGCAAGGATCCTCGGCTGTATGCTCCTTATGAAAATCTAATGCCTGATGATCTGTCACTGTCTCCCATCACCCCCAGATGTGACCATTTAGTTGCAGGAAAACAAGAGCTCAGGGCTGCCACTGATTCTACATTATGGTCAGTTGTATATTTATTTTATTATATATTACAATGTAATAATAGAAATAAAGTGCACAATAAATGCAAAACACTTGAATCATCCTGAAACCATTGCCCCCACCCCCAGGTCAGTGGAAAAAGGGTCTTCCATGAAAACAGTCCCTGGTGCAAAAAAAAATTTGTGGACTGCTGTGTTAAAGGATCCTTTTTACATTCCATAAACACAACTTTCTGTAAAAAAAAAAAAATTATATAGAAAATTAAGATTATACAATGTTGAACAAATGCTATTTACAACACTTAAGATTTAACATAAGCACTTTATGATTACATATCCTGATGCCCTAGGATATGCCATATCTATCAGAATCCTTTGAGTTAATTCAAACACTGACTTAATTTCATTTTGTAGCATTTTTAAGAATTTAATGAAAATTATCTAATTTTAAAGTACATATAAGAATCAGATAAATGATGGGAAAAAACTTTCCTATTTGACAAAGACCTGCTTTGCTCTGTGAACTGGGTATATATGATTATATTTACCACAGCCTATTCTGCATAGTAAGTTCAAAGCCTGTCTGCACCTCAGATTCATGTGAATCACTATAAATGACAAGAACAAGTGCAGTGTTTGCATCTGTTTTTAGGTGGTGCTTTTAAGAAATCAGTGATTATCAATATTAATAGTGGTTTATTTAACAATCAAACTAATGTACCACACTGTTGAAAGGGGTGTACTTGCTTGTTTTCCTCCATGCCAATCAGTTAGTTTCATAGTTATTACTTTGGAATTATAAATGCACAAAATAGGTCCACAAAAATTATTAAAGTAGTGAGTTAACATCAAGAATCTTGAAGTTTCAAACTAGTAAGTGGAGTCTAGCATACACACACACACACACACATACATACACATGTACAAACCTACCCACTCTTAATGTCTCTCAGTAGGCAATCTTTAGTGAATGATTATAGTTGAAATTGACTGATTTTAAAGCAGCCACACAAGCTGAGTGGAACACATCATTCTGAACAACTTAACACAGATATAGAGTCCTTTATCTATTCTGCTCTCACAGGCACTACATAATAAAGATTAAATGTCCTTTATGTGTATTGTTATCTCCCTCTCTCAAATACTTAATGCCCAACAATGCCATTGGATGTCAGTGGATGTATTTCAGCATGATATAGGAATCTTTTGTGACTATCCAGTCTGCTATAATCACAGCACTAGTCTTAGCAATTGATCAGAAAATATTAAATGTTGTAGATCCATAATCCAGTCAAGCAGTTACCCACAATTAAGTCAGTTCACAAGAAAGAAAATATGGGACCCTCTGGACTTTCTTTGGAATTATCTCACTTTTATATTATTGTGTGTGTGTATGCCGAGAACTATCCAAAATGCTGTTTTCAGCTCCAGTGCAATTATTCTCTCTATCACCATGAAGCATGTTTTTCTAAGCAGCACAAGAGGGATAACAAAACCCATTTCAGTCCCAATTTAAGTTTAATTCCCAGGTGGAACTTGAAATGAGGCTGCAATGAACTTGAACTTGCAGGAGGGATTATTTCATACATGCATATAAAAGTGTTCAGATACCGTAGTGGTGTTTCCAGATGCTAAAGTCACTTACTTCTTCAGAAGCAGGTAAAAAGTAGAGTATTTTGGTTAAGCATATTGTTACATCGAGCATGGGACAGTCAGCTACATATTGTTTTATTTTACTTTATACTTAACAAAGGTTAACAGAGCAGCATACAGCAAGATCATATATTTTTAAATGACCTCTATAAAAATATTTCCTTCAGAAGTTTCCAAATTAATGCATAAAACAGCAATGTTTTCCAAAGAAAATATGTGAAGGTGAGGGTTGATTACAATTATAAAATATTTCTAAGAAACAGAGCAGATCTCCCCAGTGTCCTAAGAATTCCCTAAAACCATTTGGGCTTTTAGGAAAACAAACTCATTCTTTCAGCTGTCCTATTTTATTTTAAAACACTAAATTATATTCTGTGAGCATGAATGATACATTCAAGTGGAAACAGATTAGGCTTCAAGTGGACTAGAGAATAGTCACTGGAATCTATGCTGCTGATAAAAATCAGCCCAAGAAATCAAAGAAGACCTGAATTGGGATTGTTATAACATTCTTGCTCTCTGGTAGAGGTTAGCAATTAGCAACTTACTACCCTCCCAGAATTTTCTAGGTCTAGATTATCTTTCATAGTTTCTTAGAGAAAAATTGGGGGATTCAGGTTAATTTTGAGTTAAACACTCAAGTATATCTAAATTATTTTCCGAATAGGTGGGCCATGACTACAGGTACAATTTTAACTTTTCTTTGTGTGGGAATGTGGTAGCCACCCTTGGGACAAAGGACATAAGTCAGGATGACAGTTTTTCCCAGCAAAACAATGACACTGGCATCAACATCACCAATGTTGATAAAATGTGTATTATTTCTTTTCTGTTAATGACACAATGCTATCATCCACTTAACGTTTTTTGGTAGATCCAGCCTCACCATCTCTCTTCAGATTCTGTCTCCTGATTGCCTTCTGGAAGGCTGGCCTTTTTGTTGGCTTTCCAAATTCATGTTTCAAAAATACATATCTGATCTGTGCACCAGCTGCTTAGGAACAGTTCAGTGGCCTGTCACATGGTTCCTTGTCCATCTACCTCTCCTTTTCCTTCTTGACAATTTTGTCCTCCCAGCCAACCCTCAGGGTCCTTGAAGTCACTGCCTGCCATGTCCTCCCCACTTCTCTGCCTAATATACTCCCACATCTTTGTGAAGTCTCTCCCAGACAGTACTTCTTCTGTGATGGTTCATTGTTCCTTTGTCTATGGTTGAATGTCACTGTATGGACATTCATGCTGAGACTGATGTTTTAATACTGATTTGGGTATCATTTCTCCCTTTAGTCTTTGAGCCCTGAAGGCCAAAACTTTGTCTTTGCAGCTTCTAGTACAGTGCCTGGTACATGGTGAAGGAAGAGTTAGAAATTAAGAATTAGAATTTGACAAGCAAATATAGAATTGCTCAAGTAGAATAGACTTTAGGCTTAGAGAGAGTACCTAGGGCAAATCTCTCAAATAACATGTTAGTAAGTCAAGTTTAAGTACACACTGCTAGTCAGTGAGAGCAACAAGCTCAGAACCCACAACCCTGATGTTTCCTTTACTGCTCTTTTCTTTGCATAAGTATGGTTCCCATTTGCCAAATCCCATTGTTTTTAATACTTTTCCTTAAAAGGAGGCTTTTTCCCCTGTATCTGTGATTAAATCTCATCAACAGAGTTCTTACCTTAGTTAAAAAGCTCTAAAATTACTATATGGAGAATTTATAGAAAAATCTGGGGAAATAAGTTATTTGTACATGTCTTGTCTCTTGGAGATGTTTTATGTCTGTGTTTCCAAAAGGGTAATATACAATACTTATTTAGCACAGCAAAGTTAATGTCATGTTTTTTAGAAATATATCTAAAGAATAACAAAAATGGTTTATACTTATTAACATGTAACAACATGGGTTATACTTCAGTATTCAGGCAGCACTTTTTGAACAAATTTTAAGTATGTAATTCTTCAGGAATAAATAAGCTAGTTTAATAAAAAGAGCAATGACATTTCTCTTTAGAAATCATTGTTCAGATTAACAATTTATTCTGCATCCAATCTCTTTAATCTTCATTATCTAAATTATAAGAAATTGAATATTTAAAGTTATTAAAGGTATAAATTTTTGGACAATTTGTAAAGTCTTTTTTGTAAAATAGTTAAAAGGTATTTAAATATAATGGTAGTCTGATAAAATAGTCTATTCTTGATCAAAAAAAGACTTGAGTGTTGGTTCTAAGGAAGCCAGAACATTTCGTTTCAGTCTAATGTGTCATTTTACACTTTTTGCAAAGTAAAACCATCAAACAAAAATGAAGACATGAGGACAGTGTTATCTTTATTTGTAATTATAAGGAGTCCATATTGCTTTCTTGTAATGATAGGTTCTAGACCCATAAGTTTTTAAAAGAACCCTAGATTTCTTCGTGTACAAAGTGAAAAGAAAACTAAACATTTATTCAGGTCAAAAAACCAAACAAAATATTTAATCTAAATACATACATATAAGAATAATGAATTTTTGTAACAATTATTTAGACAAATTGAATTGATTTTCTACTTAGCTTTGTGAGCCATCACAATCTTGGTATGTGGGTATCTATTTAGGTAAATTGTTTGTTTTCTAATTAGTTGGTGGATTTAAACTTGTTTTAAAGCCCTTGTAGAGCAACACTGATGTTAAATAGTGCTCCAAGAGAAAAATATTTTTAATCTATATCCTTAGAATATCACAACATACATTATGACATTTTTATGTATTTCAAGTGAATAAAAAATAGATGTGCATTTCAAAAAAAATTACACAGCAAAAACCTGTGAAACCACCACCCAAGTCCAAGAAATAGCATGTTGGTAGCTCCCAGGAGACTCATTTATATTTTAAAGTCTTAGAAAAACTCTACCATAAAGAAACGTAACTTTTGTTAACCCAGCATATAGTATTCTGTAACAATATTCATGGAATACTACATGGAAAAGTCTGTCTTGGAAAATTAGGCAATTTAAGCACTATGAATTTTAGCGAGTAAAGTGATGGCATTATGTTCAAAACAATGTTTAATTAAAGTATTCAATATATTCTTGGCTATAGCATTTTTTTTGAGGATTAATGTTCTTTTATAAATATGTGTTTGTTTGTGGAGGAATAGAGGGAGGAGACAGAAACCTATATATGTAACTTCTATAAATATGCAATTTCTCTAGTTTATATATCTCATCACAGAAGAGCATGTATTATACTCAAGTAAACAGGCAGCAATTTCTGGAGAAATAAATGTTAAATAAGTAATTCCTAGGGAATAAATTATTTAGTTTAACAAGAGCAACAACTTTTTTTCTTTAGAATTCATTATGCATGTTAGTAATTTATTCTGAAGATAATCTCTTTAACAATTATCTGTATGTAATTAAATCTATGGGTTCCTCATCATATGATGGGTGGTTGATTGTATCTGTGGACACAGAGGGCCGACTGTAAGGCACTTGAGCATCTCCAGATTTTGCTATCCATGGTGGTCCATCCTGGAGCCAATCCACCATCCTGCAGATACCAAGGGATGATGGTATTTAATATATGCCAGGCATGCTAAAGATTCTGTACATATTCATGTTTTTTGTATATACAAATTTAACTTTCACATTAATCTATGTATGATGATATTATCATCCTCATTTTAAATATTACAAAATGAATCTTTAGCAAAGTATAGCTTGTCTAAATAACATAGGTGGGAAGAGAATAAGCCTGATTCAGACCTAGGATTGTCTGAGTCCCCAGTAGATAAGCATTACATTATAAGCCTGCATACCATGGAGTTGAGAATCCCATAATATATATAGAATCACTGTGTGCTGTGTACAGTGCTGTCTACTGAAAATTTCTAAAAACCTAATATTTATAGAATTATAAGAATCTACTGACTAATAATCTATAATATTTAAAAAATTATTCATTTCATTAACATTTTTCCAATAAGTATTTCAAAGTAGTGAGAGAGACAGCTAATTCTTTTACCAGCATGGCATCCTTTGGTTACAATATCATAAAACAAAAGGTTAAGAATCCTGGTAAATTTTACCTACAGATTGGTACGGAAGTATATCTTAGGTAACTACTAGATTGGATTCTCATTTGTACTAAGTCAATACTTCCCTATCCCCCAGCCAACTTTTTGGCAGCAGTCGTCAGTGACTTTTTTGCTTTTATTTAGAAAAAATGAAATGAAAAAATAAAACCATTCAGTCATGTGATGCTGGAGCCTAACAACAGTAATTCATCACCTGATGAAAAGTCATAAAATCAGCTTCCAATATCAATGGTATTTTACATGGATATGAACACAGACTGTTAGTTGATTGTTTTGTGATTTTGAGTAATGAGTGCCTGAATTGCCTTTCATAATTCTTGCTACTTTGTATTTCAGTGTATTTTACAAATTGCCACTTATTAATTTGTCATAAAATGAATTTCTGCTTATTCATATATTCATCTTTCTGGAAAGAAATATATTTAGTGCCCACCACATGCTCACATTTTAGCCAAGTGTATCTATTGTACCAAGTCTTGAGTACCAATCATAGATGATATGGTTTTATGACTTGCATTTCTTCATTCCTTTTTTCTTCCTTCAGAATTTGACATACACAATATATACTTCTTGATGCAGTCACATCTACTTACTGTTGTTGCTTTTTGAGTCTATTTTCTTCCTGTCCCTTTACAGTTTTACTTCTAAACCACCAGTCCGCTTAACCTGTACAGTTATAGATCACAGATAACTACCTTCTTGTCAAAGCCAGTGATGTAGAAAATAACCTTATTTGTATTAAGCTTCGATTTCTCAACTTGAGTCATGTATAGACCTCTTTAAGGAAAAGCAATTATTGCATAACTTCCTTTGGATATAAATTATCTTTATTATAATGTTTCTTACAGATATACAAATATAAAACCAGAAATAAACTTTCTGCGTCTTTAGTTTTCATGCAACTATAAGCCAAAACAAATATACAAATTGCATAGAACAAAATCAACAAAATTTGAGTTAGCACGATTCATATAACATGATACTGTTTTGCTGAAATTAAAATACATGCAACAACAGGTCAGATGGCCTATATTTTTTTTTACCTTTTTAAAAATTACTACATTACCTGTTTAAAAATTACTATAAAATACTTTCTGGTAACGTGCTATAAGTTTGGTTTGCTACCTCTTAGCTCCAAAGCTTCATCTCTGCAGTAAGCCAGCTTCTTGTATTCTCTCACTACCTGTGGTGATAGCATCTCAAAGTTGTTGACAATGTAATAGTAAACGACAACTTAAGTCTTAATTACTTGTCTGTTGCCCAAAATTCTGCCATTTCTTCCTTCTCAATGTGTCGTTTGGCGTTAACACATTTTCTCTGACACTCTGGTTCTATTTGTCTTACATCTTGATTATTTCAGTATTCTTTGCAATAATCTCACTGGCTTTTCTGCTTCCAACTGCTCTGCTTCAATCTACCCTGCATAGTACTTTCAAGCTAATATTTTAAATCCAGGTATACCACATGTAATTTATGATTTATGATCTTGCAGTGGCTTTTCTTTGCCTGGCTCTCAAGCTCCGTTTGCTTCTGCTGGTTACCCACCTCATCTGCCCATCCCTTTGTCAGATCCCCACCCGCCCCCATTTCTCTCTCCCACTTATCTTTCACCCTTAGTTCACATAAATACCAGCCCCCTCCTACTCATACGGCAAACATGTAACACGCGAACATAACAAACACCACAAATCCTTGCCTCTCTTTTTTTCCTCTTTTTTAATGCTATCATCTTTCACCAGATGCCCTTCTTCCATCCCTCCATGTAAATCCTACTGGGACAATAGGCATGAACTGGGGCTATCACAAGTCACCCTAAGACTAAGCCCACTCTGATAATTCTTTAGGTTCAGAACATGTATTTCATTTACAGAGAATACTACCTATTACTCTCTAAATATTCTGAGTGTGTTGAGCTGTCCTGCATATTCTGTAAGGCCATGTGTGCAAGTACTATAATCGACAGAGTTTCTTGTACAATGGAGAATGCAGAAAAAGAAAGTACAGCACAGTTGTTAAGAGCACAGAATTAGAAGTCAGAAGAAACTGAATTCAAATGCTCTATCTCTACCTCATACTTTGCCAGTGTGCGTTTGGACATACTACTTAATATCTCTTGAGTTTTCCAATTTGCAAAATGGATCTTTGTACCTACCTCACATGAGTGGTATGAAGTGATGAGCATTGGTAAAATAGTCAGTGCTTAATACATAACTTTTATGATTGACTTTTTATGAATTTAGTTGATGCTTTCTGAGTGTTAATTTCCTTTCTTCTATATCCTGGAATTCTTATTGGCTTATAAATTGGTGCAACAGCAGCCACAGTGGCAGCTTCAGAAAGACTAATTTCATACTATAATTGTCTAGGAAAAGGAAGGAAAATATCCTGGGGATTTCTGGGGAATAGAGATTTTGTTTCATATCTGAGCTATCTCTGCCTCTGCTCCTTGGCAATCCCTGGAAGTATTTCTGCACAGGAATGCCTCACAATATATAAAAACTGAAAAGTAAGAAAGCAACTCTTTCCTCTCTGTTACAGACAGGCACAAGAGGAGAGATTCTGCTTTATTATGTGGGAGTTGAAGAGTATCATTAATCTAATTGTTCTACACATAATCTCTACTCCACACCCCATGGACTACTAATGAGATCTTCGTCCTTCTCCGGAGGCCTCTGCTTTTTCATCTGAAAAATGAAGGGGGTTGGACCAGGTGATCTCTAAGGGTGCCTTCTAACTCTAACAGTCTGAGTAGAAGTAAAGCTTTAAGCTTTTAGCAGTTTGGCAGAAGCCTAAACAAAAGAGTCAGAAAAAAAAAATTACCCGTTTTCCAAGCTCCGTGTCTTCATGTCTTACTCAATTGAACAGGATAGTCAATACAGAATGTCATTTCTGACTGATGTGCAACAAAGCACAAACCAAATGGATAGAAAAAGAAACTGGGGTGCACTTAGAATTCTCTTGGCTCTACTAGGATAAAACTACTGAAACACTCTTTATTTTTATCAAAAAAGTTAACTCTGAGCAAATTACCACTATTGACTCCAAGTGATATTTTGTACTCTCCCTGATAGCCGTCTTCCTGACAAACAACTAGCCATTTCAAGTATTATTGCAGAGAACTGTTGCAAGTGTCAGAAGTGATGGCTCTGTTAGACCAAGTCTGATTATCTGCTTCTGTGTAGTTATAAGAGAGAGGGAGGGAGAGAGAGAGAGGAGAGAGAGAGAGAGAATAAAGGGAAAAAAAGTATCTGAGATAAAATACTGTCTCCTCAGTCTTGGAGTTTTTAATTGCTACCTTTGTCTATAATCCTCGTAAAGTGAGCTCTCTAAGATGCTGATTCACTCACTCCCATCTCTAATACGTGGTCTCTCATTCATTTCCATTTCTCTTGCCTTACTCCAGACCTTTATGACTTTTCACCCAAACCACTGCAGTAGTCACTTAATACACTTTTCTCTAGTCCTTTATCTTCCAATCTACTTTCCACATTCCCATAAAGGAGTAGTTTCTTAAAGTTCAAAAAAGATATTTCTCCCCACTATATACAGAATAATTTTTAAATTACCTAGAATTTAGGGGGCCTCTGCCATTTCAGGATTGATCATCTTTTCCAACCTTATCATCCTTTCCTCTTTTAACTCTAGCCTCTATTCAGTTTGGATTATTCATAATTCTCTGTATATGTCTTTAAATTTTCTTTATTAATACCTTTGTTCATGCTGTTCTTTCTTCTGAATTGATTACCTACCTCCTTCAACTCTACTGCATTCATTCATCTTTCAGGCACCAATTTGGCTTCCACAGGAACCCATGGAGATGTCCATGAATTCCCAAGGCCAAGATAATCTCTTTCTCCTCTGGGCCAGCACTTAGTTCTGTTGCTCTCATCAGTCTTTGATTATAGTTGATTTTAATTTTAACAAAGGTCTAAAATATCATATATGCTCAACAAATACTCTTTCTAAAACTAAACTGGCATTCCAGGTCATCTTGTCAAACTCGTTCCTCAGCTTACAATAAAAGTTTAAGTTGCCATAAATAACATTTTTCTTATTATACAATGTTATTAATAGAACCCAGATATGGAAAGCTAGAGGACCACAGAATTTTGGTCCTTCTCAAAATTTGTAGAATATTGGTTCACATTTTTTTATCACCAATAAAAAAGTTGCAGGTGAAGTAAGTATTGGAATGCTCCTTTTCTTGCTCACTCCCTCAAAAAAAGGCTTTCCTTGATCAATTTTATTGGAAAAAAAAAAAGCACTCACCCCTCACTGCTTTCAAGCCCTTTATTCTGTCTTATTTTTCCTCTGGGCATATTAGCTAAAATAATACATATATTTGTTTGCTTACAGTGTGTGTTTTTGACTAGAATATAAGTTTCATGAAAAGAGGAAATTTATCTCCTTTAATTTGTATCCATGTTACTTGAAGCCTAGCACAATGCAGATGCTTAATTAATATCTCTTGACTAAATAAGTAAATTAGAAGTTCTGTTTGAGTTTTCTAACAGTTTCCAAGCTTATTTAATTACAAATAGTTTGGGAAATATTATGTCATGGAGTTTTATCTCCTATTCTTAGCAGGGTTGAGAGTTAAAGATCAAAAATGGAAAGAAATTAATAAAAATTCACAGCCAAGTCACTGTAACTTTCAGTGGGACAGTACCAATTTAAAAAAAAAAAACACTCAATATTAGAAAAATAAGAGGAAGTAGCCATCTGGAAACTAAATGGACAGTTTTTTTTTTTTTTTTTCTTTTTATTATACTTTAAGTTCAAAGTTGCCTATCCAGAACATGCACGTTTGTTACATAGTTAAACCCATGCCATGATGGTTTGCTCTATCCATTACCCTGTCATCTACATTAAGTATTTCTCCTAATGCTATCCCTCCCCTAGCCCCCAGCCCCTCAACAGCCCCTGGTGTGTGATGTTTCCCTCCCTGTGTTCATATGTTCTCATTGTTCAACTCCTACTTATGAGTGAGAACATTCAGTGTTTGGATTTCTGTTGTGTTCGTTTGCTAAGAATGATGGTTTCCAGCTTCATATCCCTGCAAAGGACATGAACTCGTCCTTTTTTACAGCTACATAGTATTCCATGGTGTATATCTGACACATTTTCTTTCTTTCCACATTTTTTCTTTCTTTTTTTTCCACATTTTCTATGTGCTCAGTCAATCATCGATGGGCATTTGGGTTGGTTCCAAGTCTTTGCTGTTGTGAACAGTGCTGCACTAAACACATGTGTGCATGTGTCTTTATAAAAGAATTATTTATTATCCTTTGAGTATATACGCAGTAATGTAATTGCTAGGTCAAATGGTATTTCTAGTTCTAGATCCTTGAGGAATTGCCACACTGTCTTCCACAATGGTTGAACTAATTTACACTCCCACCAACAGTGGAAAAGTGTTCCTATTTCTCTGTATCTCCCCCAGCATCTGTCTCCTGACTTTTTGTTGTTGTTGTTGTTAAGACAGAGTCTTGTCCTATCACCAGGGTGGAGTGCAGTGGCACAACCGGCTCACTGCAACTTCCGTTTTCTGGTTTCAAGCAATTCTCCTGTCTCAGTCTTCCCGAGTAGCTGGGACTACAGGCATGCACCACCACGCCTGGCTAATTTTTTTGTATTTTTAGTAGAGACAGGGTTTCACCATGTTGGTCAGGATGATCTCTCTGTCTCCTTTTTAATGACCACCATTCTAACTGGCGTGAGACTATTTCTCATTGTGGTCTAATGGCCAGTGATGATGAGCATTTTTTCATATGTTTGTTCACTGCATAAATATCTCCTTTTGAGAAGTGTCAGTTCATATAATTTGCCCAGTTTTGATGGGGTTATTTTTTCTTGTACATTTGTTTAAGTTCTTTGTAGATTATGTATATTAGCCCTTTGTCAGATGGGTAGATTATAAAACTTATCTCGCATTCTGTAGGTTTCCTGTTCACTCTGATGATAGTTTGTTTTCCTGTGCAGAAGATGTTTAGTTTAATGAGATCTATTTGTCTATTTTGGTTTTTGTTGCCTTTGCTTTTGGTGTTTTAGTCATGAAGTCTTTTGCCCATGTCTATTTCTTGAATGGTAGTGCCTAGGTTTTCTTCTAGGGTTTTTATGGTTTTAGGTCTTATGTTTAAATCTTTAATCTATCTGGAATAAATTTTTATATATGGTGTAAGGAAGGGATCCAGTTTCATCTTTCTGCATATGGCTAGCCAGTTTTCCCAACACCATTTCTTAAATAGGGAATCCTTTCCCCATTGCTTGTTTTTGTCAGGCTTGTCAAAACAGATGGTTGTAGATGTGTGGTGTTGTTTCTGAGGCCTCTGTTCTGTTCCATTGGTCTATATATCTGTTTTGATACCAATACCATGCTGTTTTGATTACTGTAGCCTTGTAGTATAGTTTAAAGTCAGGTAGCCCAATGCCTCCAGCTTTGTTTTTTTTTTTTTTTCACTTAGGATCGTCTTGACTATGAAGGATTTTTTTGGTTCCATATGAAATTTCAGGTGTCTTTTTCCAATTTTGCGAAGAAAGTCAATGTAGCTTGATGGGATCTATAAATTACTTTGGGCAATATGGCCATTTTCACAATATTGATTCTTCCTATTCCTAAGCATGGAAAGTTTTTCCATTTGTTTTTGTTCTCTTATTTCCTTGAGCAGTGGTTTTTAGTTCTTCTTGAAGAGGTCCTTCACATCCCTCGTTAGTTGTATTCTTAGGTATTTTATTCTCTTTGTAGCAATTGTGAATGGCAGTTCACTCATGATTTTGCTGTTTGTCTGTTATTGGTGTATAGGAATGCTTGTGATTTTTGCACATCAATTTTGTATCCTGAGACTTTGCTGAAGTTGCTTATCAGCTTAAGGAGATTTTGGGCTGAGATGATGAGGTCTTCTAAATATATGATCATGTCATCTCCAGATAGAGACAATTTGACTTCCTCTTGACCTATTTGAATACCCTTTATTTCTTTTTCTTAACTGATTGCCCTGGCCAGAACTTCCAATACTATGTTGAATAGGAGTGATGAGAGAGGACATCCTTATCTTGTGCTGGTTTTCAAAGGGAATACTTCTAGTTTTTGCCATTTCAGTATGATACTGGCTGTGGGTGTGTCATAAATAGCTTTTATTATTTTTAGATATATTTAGATGGACCTCTTTATTATAACTCTGAGTAGATACTGAAGTTCTGGGAAGCCAGGTGTAAGGCTTTCCCAATGACCATAATGAGAAACAGTATGTTGGATACAAAAACTAGTTCCAGACAATTAAAAATTCTTAGGGTTATTAGAAATTAAAAGGCAGTACAAAGGCATTTTGGTATAGTCATTTTGACTGTCATTGGTGTTGATAAAAATGTTCCTAACTAGTCGTGTTGTGTTTATATGTTCATTAGAAGGCTTTAAATCAAATAACTATGTGAAGAAGGAGTCAATTCAGGAGATGTATACACTGCATTAACATTTATATAGGTACGTACACTCTTGAGAACTTCCTAACATTGGGCTTTAAAATTATATGCAAAGGTGCTACTTCAAACCCACTATCAGCAGCACAGATGTTCTCATTTATTTTGACATTAATGGTTAGGTGCTCAGAAATTTAATTTTGGCTTCATTTTCTTACTAAAGGACTAAGAATATTTTGCAAAAATTTGATTATGTCACAAAATGGAAAGGTGGGTTTTCTAACTGGGTTATTTGTCTACATTACCCACATCCTGTCCCTAAACACCTTTGTCTTCAGTTTCACATTCGGATGAATTGGAGAATACTTTGTGGTTGTGGACTCTGACTTACTAAGGATTTTTTCATAAACAGTAAAACTTATCTATTGTATGACTAAACTTTAACTCTGAAATATTTTTTGCTCTCCTGAGAAACGACAAAAAGGTGGTGAAATATTCCATATCATACTTGGATCTTCCATATTTATCTCTTTCTCTGTGCCTCCAAACATACTCATGTCATATATCCCAAAACAATTCCATCAATCCTGTTGGCTAGGTGAGGTTCTGTGCTGTCTTTTTTTTTTCTTTTCATTATCAGTGTTCTGAACACAGCCGTTCCATAGAATAGAATGCTGCCTTCCATTCCTTCATCAGCTGCTTGTAACCTAATCCCTGTTCCTAAAATTTAACTGCAAGTCAAAGGCTACAAGTCACAAAATCAGGCGTCAGGTAACCTTGTTTCCTTTGTAACCTCCTTGCTCCACCTGCGGCTTTGACACATACTTACAGAGTAAATCTTTGAATCTATGACTGTTTTTCATGTCACTGCTTACCATCTGCCTTCTTCTCTAGCCAAACAATGTAAGCATCCTCCAAAAATTTTGCCCTCAGCCCTTGTCTATGTGATATATTCTCTGTGTGGGTGATTTCATCTAATTAACCTATTTTTTTGCTTGAAATATAAGGAATAGAGCTATGGCATAGATCCTGTCCAAACCTACCTTTTCATTATCCATCTCTAACTAAAGTCATGCACCACACTTAGCATGTTTAAATATATTTTGTCTAAAACCTGAAAATTATTTTTTTAATTTCTCTTTCTGATCTTCTACCTAAAATCTTAATTGTACTCTATTTTTATATTACTTCTGTTTCGGAATCTGTTTAACTTCCTCACCTTTCCTCTTCATCCCCGGTTCAAGCCCTCACCATTTCTTACTTATACTTTTGCAGTAGCCTAATTGGTCTCCATGTCTCTAGTTTATTCCATTCTTGTGCTTCAGTCCTGGCTTAAGCCACCCTACTTATTCATGCTAGATGCCATCCTTCAACACAGCTAATCACATGACTTTGCTGCTCACGATTCTTCAAGTATTTGCCCACCCTTCATCTACAGAATAATGTCTAAGTGTTTGTCATCAACCACAAACATTTACAACATAGCCTCATCTCATTTTATTAAAGTTCCTATAGCAACTATATTTTAGGAAATGTGTAAAATAGAAAAGCAACAAAAAATATCCTAGTATTTAATTTTCCGTTTTTCATTGGTTTCTTTTCTACCTTACTATAATCAACGCTAGCAGTGGATCATTCCCAAATATATCTGTCAATCTCCTTTCCAGGCCTTTCCCTGTTATTTATACCCCCTCTATCTCACCTAATTTCTAATCCTTGAAACCCTATTCGACCTTCACTATACATCACAAAATTCTATTTCTCTAAAAAAACTTCCCTGATGTTTCAATCTTTGTGGAATAAATTAATGATATATGTAAAGCATTTTTAGTTACACCTTGAAAATTCTTCTTCTTTGGTATATTTTATATTTTACATTTTTCATACTCATGTAGCTGCTGCATTATTTTTTGTTTGTTTTGTTTTAGCAATGTACATGTTATTCCAAAAACTAAACCTTAAGATTCTTAAATGTATCTTATTCTCTTTCTCTAGGATTTGCATCACTTCCAGGAGTTGATAGCATAAATTGTAGTAGCATGATGTTTGTATGGTATAGTGGAATTAAAGAGAAAAATTAGGAAATAAAAGTGGGAAAAGAATAAAGGTGGAGGAAAGGGAGAGATCCTATCCTTTTAGGGAAGGTGATGAATGCTCTAATACTTCCTAGAACAAAAACTCCAAATTGATTCTTTTGGAAGATCTGACTCAAATAATCAGTCGAGGTTAATACTTGAGAATATACAATACTGGGAATCCTGGTATTTGATGCTGAACCAGTTCATAGTTCGCTCCATCCTTTTCAGGTTCAGCAAAGAACAGAAGCAAGATTCTGTCACTGAGAGAAGTTGGTAGGATTCAAACCTAATAGAATTGTCAGTGGAAAGGGGGGTTGAAAAACTTGAGAAACAATTTAAAAAATAAGAGATTGTGCAAACAGTGCAACAGTGTAGATAAACTTCCTCCTTGAGATTCAAGAGCTTCAATCTCTTCCTGATGAGCAGTTGAAAATATTTCCACTTCCCTGCAGTTGGATGAGCACCACTGCTATTTTGACAAGCTTGGCTCCCTGTATATGGCTCCCAGCTGAATTTTTATTCCAGGAAAGCTCTTTAAGAAGTATTTTTACTATACCACTAGCATTGCACACTGGTTGCTTTGCCATGTGTCTAAATGGATATATTAGGAGTTAATGAAACTTAATAGAGGAGTAAGCATGGTAAAAGACAGGAAAACAGCTTCTGACAGTAGGAGAACAAGTGACGGCAGATGACAGGCAGCAGTGAAGATCTTGCCAAGTGGTCTGACTTGTTGACGGATGACTGTGAAGTGTAGAGAATACAGAAGCATCATGGAGGACTGAGGTGTTTGTTTAACACAGATGTCTGAGAGTGGGTGAGTGTTATTTCCTGTGTTAGAAAGAAAGGGAAGAGCTGATCTGAGGTGGCAGCAGAGTAAACAGGACTTGTTATAACGTTTTAGCCTTGTTACCTAACGTGTCTGTTAGACAACTAAGTGGACATGCAGTACATGTGTCTGTAATGCAGCATAAAATGACATTAAAGTCATGGAACTGTTTTAACTAAAGAAAATATATGTAAAACCAAAAGATGCTTTCCTGAATCCTGGGGTACTTCAATATTAGAGAGAAAGAAAAAGAGCCAGAACTGAGCAGTGGCAAGGTACTCACTAGCTGTGTAAGACCTGAGATTTGGCACGGGAAGGGAAACAAAAGGGATATATATATATGTATTTTTTTTTTTTTTTGAGATAGAGTTTTGCTCTTCTTGCCCAGGCTGGAGTGCAGTGGCCCAATCTCAGCTCACTGCAACCTCTGCCTTCCTGTTCCAGTGATTATCTCGCCTCAGCCTCCCGAGTAGCTGGGATTACAGGCACCCACCCCCACGTCCCGCTAATTTTTGTATGATAGTAGAGATGGGGTTTCACCATGTTAGCCAGGCTGGTCTCAAACTCCTGACCTCAGGTGATCCACCCACTTCAGCCTCCCAAAGTGCTGAGATTACAGATATGAGCCACCGTGCCCAGCAAAAGGAATTTTTATTTTTACTATTGACTATGTTCTAAGTGTCTTTATATAATCCTCATAATAATTGTATGGGATGGATGTTAACATTCCCATTTTAAGGGAAGGAACTTCAGTCTTATTGGAGTTAGACAATACGGAGATGAGCTACTTTTTTTCATGTTACTCATGTCCTAATTTTTTTGTTGTTATTGATTTCTGCTACATTTCCCAGTCTACTTTCAGAACTTAAGCTGTACTCTAAGGTATATATGGACTATTTTATATATTTTTATTTGTGAGCTCAGAGCAGCCCTGGAGTCAGACTGCCTTCTCAGCTAGGTTTCCTTGCTTCACCAGGGAAACCAGGTGTGGTGATGAATTTATCTCCTGGTCTCTGACTAGTGCTTATGAAGAATAGAATCAGAAGGCTTAAACAGTAATTTTATGTTGATGTCCTCTTAACTTGGAATTAAAGTTATTCTAAATTCCAGGACAGTGACAAACTAGAGCAGTAAAACATGGCTGTTTGCATTTTAAAGTGTTTTTGCAACAAACACACCTGCAGAATGTTTAAGAGACTAGTCTCCTTCCTTTTATCTGACTGTTATTTTCAAGCAAGTAAAACTAAATTATCTTGTTGGAGTTTCTGTACAGAGAAAAGCGTAATTACATAGTATGGGAACCAGAAAATGAGTTCTAGATATACATCTATATCTACATACCTATTTCTTTGTAGAAGTCACCTATTATATGTCAGATGTAATGTTTTCTTATTATTATTCTTTGTGTTCTGGGGTATATGTGCAGAACGTGCAGGTTTGTTGCATAGGTATACACGTGCCATGGTGGTTGGTTGTATCTATCACCCTGTCGTCTACATTAGGGATTTGTCTTAATGCTATCCCTCCCATACCCCCCCACCCAAACCTCAATAGCCCCTGGTGTGTGATGTTCCCCTCCCTGTGTCCATGTGTTCTCACTGTTCAACTCCCACTTATAAGTGAGAACATGTGGGGTTTGGTTTTCTGTTCTTGTGGTAGTTTGCTGAGAATGATGGTTTCCAGCTTCATCCATGTCCCTGCAAAGGACAGGAACTCATTTTTTTTTATGGTTGCATAGTATTCAATGGTGTATATGTGCCACATTTTCTTTATCCAGTCCATCATTGATGGGCATTTGGGTTGGTTCCAAGTCTTTGCTATTGTGAACAGTGCTGCAATAAATGTGTACATGTATTTTTATCGAATGATTTATAATTCATTGGGTAATGTGATTGCCAAGTCAAACAGTATTTCTAATTCTAGATCCTCAAAGAATCACCACACTGTCTTCTACAATGGTTGAACTAATTACATTGCTGCCAAGAGTGTAAAAACATTCCTGTATCTCCACATCTGTTGTCTCCTGGTTTTTTAATGATCCCCATTCTAACGGGCATGAGATGGTATCTCGTTGTGGTTTTGATTTGCATTTCTCTAATGACCAGTGATGATGAGCTTTTTTTCATGTTTGTAGGCTGCATAAATGTCGTCTTCTGAGAAGTGTCTGTTCATATCCTTCACCCATTTTTGATAGTTTTTTTTTTTCCTATAAATTTGTTTAAGTTCTTTGTAGATTTTGGATATTAGCCCTTTGTCAGATGGATGGACTGCAAAAATTTTCTCCCTTTTATGTAGGTTGCCTATTTACTCTGATGACAGTTTCTTTTGCTGTGCTGAGCTCTTTAGTTTAATGATAGCCCATTTGTCTACGTTGGCTTTTGTTGCCATTGCTTTTGGTGTTTTAGTTATGAAGTCCTTGCCTATACCTATGTCCTGAATGGTTTTGCCTAGGTTTTTATGGTGTTAGGTATTATATTTAAGTCTTTAATCCATCTGGAGTTAATTTTAGTGTAAGATAGCAGGAAGGGGTCTAGTTTCTGCTTTCTGCACACTGCTAGCCAGTTTTCCCAACACCATTTTTTAAATAGGGAATCATTTCCCCATTGCTTGTTTTTTTCAAGTTTGTCAAAGATAAGATGGCTGTAGATATGTGGTGTTATTTCTGAGGACTCCGTTCTGTTCCATTGGTTTATATATCTGTTTTGGTACCAGTATTATGCTGTTTTGATTACTGTAGCCTTGTAGTATAGTTTGAAGTCAGGTAGCTTGATGCCTCCAGCATTTTTTTTTTTTTCTTAGAATTGTCTTAGCTATGTGGGCTCTATTTGGTTCCACATGAAATTTAAGGTGTTTTTTTTTTCCCAATTCTGTGAAGAAAGTCAATGGTAGCTTGATGGGAATACCATTGATTCTATGGATTACATTGAGTAGTATGGCTATTTTCACAATATTGATTCTTCTTATCCATTAGCATGGAATGTTTTTCCATTTGTGTCCTCATTTCCTTGAGCAGAGGTTTGTAGTCCTCCTTGAAGAGGTCCTTCACATTCCTTGTAAGTTGTATTCCTAGGTATTTAATTATCTTTGTAATAACTGTGAATAGGAGTTCACTCACAACTTGGCTCTCTATTATTAGTGTTTATAGGAATGCTTGTGCTTTTTGCACATTTTGTATCCTGCAACTTTGCTGAAGTTGCTTATCAGCTTAAGATTTTGGGCTGAGAGGATGGAGTCTCCTAAATATACAATCATGTCATCTGATAATAGGGACAGTTTGACTTCCTCTTTACCTATTTGAATATCCTTTATTTCTTTTTCTTGCTTGATTGCCCTGGTCAGAACTTCCAATACTATGTTGAATAGGAGTGATGAGAGAGGGCATCCTTTTCTTGTGTTAGTTTTCAAAGGGAAACCTTCCTGTTTTTGCCCATTCAGTATAATACTGGCTGTGGGATGGTCATAAATAGCTCTTATTATTTTGAGATATATTCCATCAATACCTAGTTTATTGAGAGTTTTTAGCATAAAGAGCTGTTGAATTTTTTTGAAGACCTTCTCTGCATCTATTGAGATAATCATATGGTTTTTGTCTGTTTATGTGATGGATTACATTTACTGATTAGCCTCGTATCTCAGGGATGAACCTGACTTGATTGTGATGGATAAGTTTTTTGACGTGCAGTTGGTTGGTATTTTATTGAGGATTTTCACATGGATATTCATCGGGGATATCGGCCTGAAATTTTCTTTTTTAGTTGAGTCTCTGTCAGGTTTTGATATCAGGATGATACTGGCCTCATAAAATGAGTTAGGGAAGATTCCCTCTTTTTCTATTGTTCGGAATAGTTTCAGAAGGAATGGTACCAGCTCCTCTTTGTACCTCTGGTAGAATTCGGCTGTGAAACCATCTTGTTCTGGACTTTTTTTGTTGTTAGGCTATTAATTGCCTCCTCAATTTCAGGATTTGTTATCGGTGTATTCAGGGATTGGACTTCTTCCTGGTTTAGTCTTGGGAGGGTGTAAGTGTCCTAAAAATTTATCCATTTCTTTTATATTTTTTGGTTTATTTGCACAGAGGTGTTTATAGTATTCTCTGGTGGTAGTTTTAATTTCTATGGGATTGGTGGTGATATCACCTTTATGATATTTTATTGCATCTATTTCATTCTCCTCTCTTATTAATCTGACTAGTGGTCTATTTTGATCTTTCCAAAAAAACAGCTCCTGGATTCATTAATTTTTTGGTGGATTTCTCATGTCCCTATCTCCTTTAGTTCTGCACTGACCATAGTTATCTCTTGCCTTCTGCTAGCATTTGAATTTGTTTGTCCTTGTTTCTCTAGTTCTTTTAATTGTGACATTAGGGTGTCAGTTTTATATCTTTCCCACTTTTCTTGTGAGCATTTAGTGCTATAAATATCCATCTCCAAACTGCTTTAAATGTGTCCTAGAGATTCTGGTATGTGATATTCTTTGAATCCAGTGAGAACAAAGACATCTGTATTCCTGCCTTCAATTCGTTATTTATCCAGTAGTCATTCAGGAGCAGGTTGTTCAGTTTCCATGTAGTTGTGGAGTTTTGAGTGAGTTTCTTAACCATTTGAATGCACTGTGGTCTGACAGACTGTTATGATTTCTGTTCTTTTACATTTGCTGAGGAGTGTATTACTTCCAATTATGTGGTCAGTTTTAGAATAAGTTTGATGTGGTACTGAGAAAAAACATATATTCTGTTGATTTGTAGTGGAGAGTTTTGTAGATGTCGATTAGTTCAACTTGGTCCAGAGCCAAGTTCAAGTCCTGGATATCCTTGTTAAATTTCTGTTCCATTTATCTGTCTAATACTGACAGTGGGGTGTTAAAGTCTTCCATTATTATTGTACGGGTGTCTAAGTCTCTCTGTATGTCTCTAAGGACTTACTTTATGAATCTGGGTGCTCCTGCATTGGGTGCATATATATTTAGCATAGTTAGCTCTTCTTGTTGCATTGATCCCTTTACCATTATGTAATGCCCTTCTTTGTTGGTTTAAAGTCTGTTTTATCAGAGACTAGAATTACAACCTTTTTTGTTTTTCCTTTTCATTTGCTTAGTAAATATTCCTTCATCCCTTCATTTTGAGCCTGTGTGTCTTTGCACATGAGGTGGATCTCCTGAATATAGCACACCAACGGGTCTTGACTCTTTATCCAATTTGTCAGTCTGTGTCTTTTAATTGGGGCATTTAGCCCATTTACATTTAAGGTTAATATTATGTGTGAATTGATCCTGTCCTTATGATGCTAGCTGGTCATTTTGCCTGTTGATGCAGTTTCTTCATAGTACCAATGGTCTTTACAATTTTGTAAGTTTTTTTTTGGTGGCTGGTACTGGTTGGTCCTTTCCATGTTTAGTGCTTCCTTCAGGAGCTCCTGTAAGGCAGGCCTTGTGGTGACAAAATCCCTCAGCAGGTGCTTGTCCATAAAGGATTTTATTTCTCCTTTGCTTATGAAGCTTAGTTTGGATGAATATGAAATTCTAGGTTGAAAATTCTTTTCTTAAAGATGTTGAATATTGGCCCCCATTCTCTCTGGCTTTTAGGATTTCTGCTGACACATCTGCTGTTGGCCTGATTAGCTTCCCTTTGTGAGTAACTCAACCTTTCTCTCTGGCTGCCCTTATCATTTTTTCCTTGATTTAATTCTTGGTGCATCAGATGATTTTGTATCTTGGGGTTGCTCTTCTCGAGTAGTATCTTGGATACTCCTGTAGTTCTTGTGCTGTGTTTTTCAGCTCCATCAGGTTGTTTTTATTCTTCTCTCAACTGGTTATTCTAATTAGCATTTCATCTAACCTTTCTTAAAGGTTCTTGTCTTCCTTGCATGCTCCTTTACCTTGGAGAAGTTTGTTATTACCCACCTTCTGAAGCCTGCTTCTGTTAATTCATCAAACTCATTGTCCATCCAGTTTTGTTCCCTTGCTGGTGAGGAGCTGTGATCCCTGGAGGAGAAAAGGCATTCTGGTCTTTGGAGTGTTCAGCCTTTTAGCACAAGTTTCTTCTCATCTTTTTGGATTTATCTACCTTTGTTCTTTGAGATCAGTGACCTTTGGATGGGGTCTCCAAGTAGACATCCTTTTCGTTGATGCTGAAACTATTTCTTTCTGTTAGTTTTCTAATAGGCCCTTCTGCTGCAGGTCTGCTGAAGTTTGCTGGAGATTCACTCCAGATCCTGCTTCCCTGGGAATAACCAGCAGAGGCTGTAGAACAGCAAAGATTGCTGCCTGTTCCTTCCTCTGGTAGCTTCGTCCCAAAGGGGTACCCACCACATGCCACCAGAACTGTCCTGTATGAGGTGTCTGTCGGCCCCTGCTGGGAAGTGTCTCCCAGTCAGGATACATGGGGATCACAGAGCCACTTGAGGTGGCAATCTATCCCTTTTTAGAGCTTGAACACTGTGCTGAGAGATCTGCTGCTCTCTTCAGAGCTTCCCAGGCAGGGATGTTTAGATCTGCTGCAGCTATACCCACAATGACCTGTTTTCTGAGCTGCTCTGTCCAGGGAAGGTGGGGGCTTTATTTATTAGTCCCTGACAGACTCCTGCCTTTGTTCAGACACGCCCTGCCCAGCAAGGACATTTAGTGAGACAGTCTGCCTGCAGCTGCTGAGCTGCATTGGGCTCTGCCCAGTTTGAACTTCCTGGTAGCATTGTTTACACTGTGAGGAAGAAACTGCCTACTTGAGCCTCAGCAATGGTGGACACTCCTTCTCCCATCGAGCTCAAATGACCTCAATTGAGCTCAAGCTGCTGTGCTGGCTGTGAGAATTTCAAGCCAGTGGATCTTAGTTTGCTGGTGTCTGTGGGGGTTGGACCCACCCAGCAAGACCACTTGGCTCTCTGGCTTCAGCCTTCTTCCCAGGGGAGTGAATGATTCTGTCTTCCTGTTGTTCCAGGCACCACTGGTGTATTAAAAAAAAAAAAAAAAAAAAAAAAGGAAGGAAAACCTGCTGTGGCTAGTTCAGTTTCTGCCCCAACGGCCACCCAGTTTTGTGCTGGAAACCCAGGACCCAGGTAGTCATATGTAGTCATATAGGTTTCCAGAGGGAATCTCCTGGTCTGGGGTTGTGAAGACCTTGGGAAAAGCATAGTGTATGGGCTGGAGTGCAGAAAACAGTCCTGAATGGCTTCCCTCGGCTAGGAGAGGGAAGTTTCCCAGCCCCGTCTGCTTCCTGGATGAGGTGACATCCCACCCTGCTTTGGCTCACCCTCCTTGGGCTACACCCACTGTCCAACCAGTCCCAGTGAGATGAAGCAGGTACCTCAGTCAGAAATGTTGAAATCACCCGTCTTCTGCATCGATCTCGCTGAGAACTGCGCACCAGAGCTGTTCCTACTTGGCCGTCTTGCCTGAGACCAAATGTAATGTATTTTTGTTTTAATTTCTTTCCAAAATTTTCTTTCAACAAGCTTCATTGCTTATTTCAAGCTCCTAACTAGCCAAGCTGGTGGAAAGTTAATCTCTATTATTTTTCCACTCTTGCAGCCACAAGTCTTCCCTTGCATTGAGCTTTGAGACTTTTCTATATCAGTCATTAGCCGCTGATGTGCCCATTTCTTATACATCAAGGTACCATCAAGCCCCTTCATTAAACTACATCCAAGCCTAACTCAGTACAGGGGAATCTTTGGAGAAGCTGACTAATGAGCAAGGGTCAGCCATGCATCCTGCAGCATTCCCTGCTATTGGGCTCCCTCACCAGGCAAGCAAACAATGAACAAGGCTTCACCCTCCTGGCCAAACCCTGCCCCTATCTTCTCCCCTGTTACTGCTATCTCTGTGTTTCTCTATCTCCAAATATTCTTTTATTCTGTATTACCCTCCCAATGGAAACCTCAAATTTTCTGTCGTGAGTAAAGGACAAAGGTATATAGTTCAGGCAGCTATTGATTCCAGTACTGCTAAGATTCCCTTGGGCACACATTTTAATTAATAGCCTAGAATAGTATGAAGAAAAAAAAAAGCAGAACAAAATATAAATTGACATATCAAAATTTTACCACAACTTACATATATTTAAGTACAGTGATCATATCACGTATTAGCATTCCTTTATGCAAACAAAACTAACCTTAATCACTTCCTCATATGATTTGTTTCTTCTCAGTCCTTTAATCATTTGTAATATTTCTCTGTGGACTTGATCCAAATATTTTCCTTTCTAAAATTCAAAGATCAAAACTGGAATCAGTTCTTTGAAATGATTTAATGGAAGCAATTATACTGTTAACTCATTATGTCTCTCTTTATTTATCCTTTTTTTTTTTAAGTAAGATACTTTTTAACATTTCATACCAGGCCACTTTTCCAATTGTTCTGGAGTTATAATTCTGGCCATAGGTACTTCCTTTCTCTTCGAAGCAATGTTTAGACATCCTTTGAAAATATTATTACTTGGTGTCTGGCTTTTTCTGATGAGAGGATATTTCTATTTTCTAGGGATTTTATAAAATGAAAACATTGAAAGGTAAAAAAGGGTGTAAAAAGTGATAGCAGGGAAAAATTAAATTAATACATTTAAATATATTCATTTTTATTTTTAATGTTGAACTTGAAAATAGATAAGGCAAAGCATGAACAATTTTAGAGACCAAATACAATTTCAGCATGCCGTGTATTCTTTGACTTTGCCCCAAACCCCACTATTTCTTATTGAACGCTCAACTATTCTATTAGTAGAAAAAAATATGCATCTCTGGAGTACTGCAGTTATGTTTTTGTAGGATCAAAGAATCAGAGAAAGGTAAAGATGAAAGTAATTTTAGAGGTCACTGAATCTAATGTTACAGCTGACAGGAAACCACATCTCCCTGCTTCTGAGAGGTAGCAGAAAACCTGTGCTTAAGGGATCTCAATCATGAAGTGAAAGGAATGTTTTTTTTATTAGACAGGCAGGGATGAAAACCCTCATCTGCTACTTGATCAAATTTTGAAATCATTTTTAGCTTATGCAGAAAATAATACCAAGCAGTATGACTGTTTATAATAAATAAGTATCTAAAAAGATGTCATGTTGCACGATAGGACCTGATATATAGGTGATCTCTCCCTACTTCACACACTTCCCGCTGCTTTCCAAGGAGGCTAGGCCTTATACTACATGTCATTTGATTATTTGAAATCAACAATCACTTAATCATAAATTTTCCTCTTCTCCAGTGCAATGAATTCTTCTTATTTTCAATGTCTTTAGTCTTTCCTGATATGCCAGGTTCCCAAACCCCACTATCATCACCCTGGTTACCATGCTGTGCTATCCTCTAGTTTACAGAAAGTCTTTCCTTAGAATACCATGTCAAGAAAAACACACATATGGGCAGAACTCACACCTCCCAGGAGTGGCCATTTTGCTTAATGGTGCCCAAGATTGCCTTTTCTTTTGTAGCAAACTTGTCCATAATCACCAGAAACATTCTATGATGTTCAAAGCACTGACACTGTCTTATGTCTTTTAATTTCCTCATTTAGGGGCTTTTCCTGTGATTTACATAATATATTCTAAATTACATTCTGAAATCCAGTTAGAAAGGAGAGAAGACAAGTTAAACATGTCTGGGGATCCCATGGCCACATAGGCTACATTTACATCAAGTCCAGTGGGCATTATCTGACTGGTGATATTCATTTATTAAAATTTCTGCAACATTTAAATAAATGCAATTTTTGAAAAGTTCTGAAACTCTTTAATATTCGAATTATAATCTTTGGAAACTTTAGGTAGATAATTTGTTATCTAAGGGTATTTCAAGTTATTTAACTTCATGGACATTGATCTAAACTGAAAATAAAAATCCTTCTTTATTTATCCTGTCAGACTGTGATATAAGCAAACTGTGAACCAGGAAAACTTTATTCTGAAGAATCTTTACTATTTATTGCTATGGAACCATAAGAAAGACCTTTAAATTTATTTGCTCATCTATAAAATGTGTACGTTCAACTCATTCAAAGACATTTTAAAGCCATTTTTTACATATGAGAACCTAAGATTCTGTGAGTTCTTGTGCCACTCTCATAGCTCCCATTGATACCAGACCCATTATATCCATTTTTACACAGATCTGCAGGGTTTAAATCTGATACAATTCAACAGTCCAGGGCCTGAAACATGGTGCTCTATTAATATTGATCCATCAGATAAATGTGGAGTCAAATAAAGCTCTGCAAGATATTGGCTGTAAAATCCCGGCTCGTAATTTCAGGATGGTATGCCCATAGCTTCAATCTTGAAGCATGTAATTAAATGTGAAATGGTTTCGTTTTATCATGGGAGGAAATCAGGTTGGTGGTCAGAAGGAAAGATTTTTCGATTCAGTTTTAATTGGTAATTTTCCTTTGGGAAGCTTGAAGAGCTGTAGTTAAAGGAATAAGATATCAAGTAGCAAAACTATTAATGAATACCCAAGCAAGAGAAGATAGGAAGACTCTGACTTTTATTTTTAGAAGTCAAAAACAATTTGAGAGAATGTCTGTGATGGGTGACTTGTGATCTAGGATACAGCATAGTTGCTTGCAGAAAAGAAGGGGAAATAAGCGAATATCATCAAGTCATGCACGTTGGATTATATTTAAGAATATATCTCCTCATGAAGGCAGTGATGTGTTTAGAAGTGAGACATTTCTTTTTACTTATTTCTATTTTAAGTGATTGCTTTGACAGGTCTTTGAAAAAAAAGATCACTTTCTATCCTGCAGATTTAGTAACTACCCTTAAGTGTCTGATCTTGCCACATTTTCAGTGGAAACAACATTGTGATTTGCTTCCACAGTGATCTACCAGTCAGTGATGGCCAAAACTAACAACATTGGAAGGTCAGAGTAACTTGCAAGCTACCGATTAATTATTTGTCATAATATCCTCATGAGGAAGTTACTAATGTTATTACTTAAAACATCCTTTGCATTTTGTACTTGCAGGGAGCTTAAATATTCACTGGTGGCCATGAAGACATGACCATTTGTACTATTCTTAGTAGGAAGCAAGGAAGCAGTCCCAGGGTCACCTGTGTCTACTGATACCATCATGGGCCTCAAGCTTTAGGTTCTGAAGCAACCTCCTAGGCCATGTTGCTTTAAATTCTAGCTGAATAAGAGGATGAATATGTGTGAGACATGTTTAATGTGTTATTCTAATCTCCAGAGATGGACGTTAATAAACCAAAAAATAATTCCACTATAAAACTGCCCCTCCACAACAAAAACAAAAGCCTTTGAATTTAGTGATTTTCACTTGGAAGACATATACAACATGCAGACTGGAAATTTTTAAGTATGCCCTGGGAGTTGTAGAAAATAAAGCCATCTGGCATAAATTAGTCCCCTGTATTTGGAATAAGGACCATTCTAAGACACTTTCAAATTACTTTTCAGATTTTTGAATGCTCTACCCCTCAGCCAGGAAGAATATGTGTAGGATGGCTTCACTGAGAAGGACAGTATTTCTTTACTGGTACATTGAACAATTGTGGCTAATAGGTTAAGCTAAATTTATAATTGGCATGTGATATTTATACTATGATTATTGATTGATTGGTTGATGCATGATTTGATATTTATCTCCTAACAGGAAACACTGAAGAGGAATCAAGATTTTAATAGTTATTAAGATTTGCTATCTAGCCTTCACCTTAAAACTAGACAGATTAGGAGGTAGTAGTAGGATAATATTAATGATGATAGCAACCACAATACACAAGAAAAGAAAACCACATACCCTGTGTTTCCACTTATAAGTGAAACCCTAAACATTTAGCACTCACAGACATAAACTTGGGAACAATAGACACTGCATACTATTAGAGGGGAGGGGGAAAGAGGGGATAGTGGTTGAAAATCTACTTATTGGGTACCAAGCTCACTGTCTGGGTGCAATATACCCATATAGAAAACTTACTTATGGGCCCCTGTTATCTAAAATGAAAGTTGAATGGTTTTAAAAAACTTTATCTTGGTCCCTCTTGCCCCCTCCCTGTCTCCCCACCACACACCTGCACGAGTGCTGTGGCTGACCGCCTCCACAGCTGGGTGTGGGTGGAATGAACTTCTTTGAAAAGTGTTTTCTCCTCATTGCCAGAATTGTTCAAGCATGAGATAGACCAGTTATTTTCAATTATTCTTTGCAACCAGACCATACCATGGTTGATCTGGTGTCATTCAGATTGCTGTGTCTTCTGCTTGAAATAATTATGACTTTTGTCTTCTCAAATGTGGCTTGGAGTGGTACATAAATAAATTCTTCCGTAGAGATATAAACAAACAAGTACTGTTGGTAAGATCAATCTGCGCATCCTGGCCCTCTGCCCCTCCACCCACCCCCTGGCACACCTGCTTTTGAGCACCAGTGGGTTAGGTCAGTGGCTTGCAACCTTGTTTGATTATACATCTCTACCAGTAAAAAGAATTCTAGGTGACTAGTACCTTTATCTAGTTAAAAAGATTCTAGAGAAATAGATTTTAAGAGGTGCCAGTGCAGGTGCACAAAAAATCTTGGCTCGCAGCATCTGTCCCATCCAACCCACCTCTGGGACTTTGCAAGCCAGCGCTTTTTGTGCACCTACATTGGGATGATCTCATTCATCCTAACCTCGCTTTCCAAGACGGGAAATGGAGGCTTGAAGAGACAAAGCAAATCTCTCAAGCAGGCAGAACTAAAAGGCCAAGTAGAATATGAAGGCAGACTTGTGGGCTCCAGATCCCTCCTGTTTGTTTAGCCAAGTGAGGCTGCTGGCCTGCCACCTCCTGTTGATGTGAACCTTAGACAAATCCTCCTGTGCCAGGTTTGATGCTGACTGCTTCTGAGAGGTAGAAAGATGAGCAAGACAGGGAGACACAGACACAGGCTTCAGGCTATGAGAGCTTAGGGCCTGGAGGGATCCAGGAGGGCTTCCTGGAAGCAGTGGTACTTGATGGAGCTATGCAAGAAGTGTGGAGGGCAAACAGGTCAGAGATGGGGTGTGTGTGTTCCAGGGGACATATTGCTACACATAGGGTCGAAAATGCCCCAGCCAGGAAGGTTCAACTTCATCATCAGGCCGAGAAAAGCCATGGAAGCTTTCAGCAGGGAACTGATGCTACTAGAGCCATACTTCAGAAAGCAAAGCGGAAGTTAGTTATGAGTCAACAAGGGTGAGAATGAATGTGACTGGAGCGGCTAGGAGGAGATGCTTGGTGCTCTGAGCGGGGATATCATAAAGCACATACATAGTTTCCTGCCCAAAGTGCCCTGGATATGAGGGATGGAGTCCAGTGTGACTCTTGATGCCTGTGAAGGTAGACTAGCAGGGACAGAGGAAGGGTGGCAGTGGTGGGCCAGGCTGTGCAGGCTGTGATCAGTCAGGCTATGGGGAACGGGGAGCTGCAAGGGAGTTGGGTATTGTTTATGGGGAATGCATGAGTAATAGGATTCCTGACAGAGATAGGAGATGTGATAAGAGGGGATCTTGGGGGGCAGAGCCAAGTATGAAATACAAAGAGCCAGCACCCAGACTCTCTTTTATGCCAGCAGTGACATTCAGGCCAGATGACTGATTGTGGCAGGGGCCGTCCTGTTCTTACAGGATATTGAGCAGCATCCCTGGGCCCCACCTACTAAGATGCCACTAGCAACACCCCCACTCCCATAGTTATGACAACCAACGATCTTTCCAGACATTGCCCAGTGTCCCTGGGTAACGTCACTTGGTTGTAAACTACTGCCTTAAAAATAAATGATAAAAAGCTTAGATCCATAGAAAGGTTATAGTTAATATAGATATCTAGAGAGAGTCTCATGTTAAAGCAGGGTCTCTCAGCCTCAGCACTGTTAATATTCGGGGCTGGATGTTTACCATGGACTGCACAGTAACCAAACTATTGATGCTCTTCCCTGAAATGTTGGCCGAATGGCCTGATTAGTAGAGTATATCAGTACCAAGGAATGAACCGGAGGCCAGGCACAGTGGCTCATGCCTGTAATCCCAGCACTTTGGGAGGCTGAGGCAGGAGGATTGCTTGAGCCTCGGAGTTTGAAACAAGCCTGAGCAACATGGTGAAACCTCATCCCTCTTAGAAAAAAAAAAAATAGCTGTGCATAGTCCCAGCTACTCAGGAGGCTGAGGTGGGTGGATCACTTGAGTTCGGGAGATAGAGGCTGCAGTAGGCCATGATCATGCCACTGCTTTCCAACCTGGGTGACAGAGAGAGAACCTATCTATCTATCTATCTCAAAAAAAAAAAATTGGAAAACTTAGGAGATAAAAAAGAAGCTGCAGGCATGCTCTTTCTTGAAAATCTATCAGATCTGGAAAAAAAAACCATGTATGGAAGTGACCCAAAGGAGGTTGACGAATACACAGAATGACCTCTAGAGGCTCCTTTCAGCACTAATGATCCCTGAAGGAGACCTACAGACCCTCATGAACTGACCCCCAACAGGTGTTGGCTTGCTGCTTTTTTCCCACATTGGCAGGTGCCGTCACAACACTCACTACAGCAACTCCTTCCAGCCCCGCCTTGCCCTCGGCCTCTGCTGCTGGAAGTGACCACTGGCCCGTGGGGGTGTGGCTGGCACAGCAAAGGGAGAATGTACCTGACTTGTACATAAAGGCAATGGCTGGGAAAGACACACAACATGGGCAGGACCGACTTTATAGACCAGCCTCTCATGTGAAATTTGACTTTTTCCTCTTTGCTGACTTGGCCAGGTTAACAGGTTACCCCTGGATTACAGGAAGCACATGTGCTGCAAAGTCTCCTCGGAGACCCACATGGCCCTCAGATGAGCAGCTGTTCAAATTTCTTTTCCTTTTCTATGGGAATAAGAGTTCCTCTGCAAAGTACATGTTTTAGGCTTTTTTTTTTTCTCTTGCTATGCCCAAGGGCCTGGTGATATTTTTCCTTACCATGCATTAAACAGAATCTGGAGTCCTTGTGAAAACAATAAAAGGCAGGGGGGAGCCTACTAGTTAAAAAGTTTCTAGGTACACTTCCAAGATATGCCAATTTATTGATATACAAATGACATAACAATAAATTATTGAATGCATGCTATGGGCATTCTCTGTTCCAAGAACTTTAAGTATTGACTTACATGAGTTACTTCACAGCAGTTCTATGAGGTAGGTACTATTATTATGACCACTTCACAGATAAGGAAATAGACATGACATAATGACATGTTCAATGCCACTCAACTAGCAAGTAACAGAAACAAGCTTGAAACAGGTGGTCTGACTCCAGCGTCTGTGCTCTGATCTACTGTGTTTTCACATGTGCTATTCTACTAATATATACTTTTTGTAATACATGAAAAACTAATTTTAAAAGAATGAGATACATATTGGCAATATTAAAGTTATCATACTTTTCTCCTCTGTTCCAATTAGTCATCTAGAACCACTTCTGAGATCTGTGTGCCTTCCTTCCAAGATCATCTTGGGGGGTTCTTACAGGGGAAATTCAAACTGCTGCCCTCTGGGTCTTAGTGTCCTTGTCTCGATTTGGATTCTATAATGAAGTGGGGTCTGTAACTGTAGAGGCTCTCCTCCAGTTGGTCTGCCATCCACTAGTTCAGGTCACTTCCTTCCCTACCTCCCTGCTTTCCCACTGAGACCCAGCCAGCAGCAAACACCCTCACAGTATTCTTTCATGTCGCTTTGTCCTCCAGCCTAAACTTGCCAGTCCCATTCTATCAGGAAGCTACTAGATGATGCACTAGCTCAATGAAAAATTAATTTGAACATCCACGTGACTCCTTCCCCTTCTATCTTCAATCTGTGATCACATGAGAACTTCTCTAACCTATTTAAAATTCACACACACACACACACACACACACACACACACACCTCCTTTCCTGCTTTACTTTTCTCCATGGTGCTTTTGTCAGATGTTATTCTTATTGTTCTACTCCACCTCCTCCAACTCAAAAGTAAACGTTATGAAGGTAGAAATCTCTATCAGATGTATCCAACCTTGTATTCCCAGTACCTACAGCAGCCATTGGTTCATAGTAAACACTAAAAACTTTGGGTTGAAAAAATGAATAAACCATTTTTCTGGGATTCACAATTTAGGAATTTCAAGCCAACAGAATTAGTAATATAAGACAAGGGAACTTTTCTTAGTTACATTAAAAAGTATCAGTGCCTAAAATACTGGATATTTTTTACCTGGTATGCTGGAAAAAATTGAACAGTAACCAAGTTACTCATACAGCTGACAATAGGAATTATGCAAGCCCAAAACAAAACCCCTTTTGTTCAATAAACCATCTGTTTTCCAGACAATTTACATAGTTCTTTGGTCCTACCAAACAACGAGGATATAACAGAGCATAGCACAACGTGGTTGATTTGGTGTTTTAAACTAATTCAGATTATTGTTTGAAATATAATTATGACTGATATTTGTCTAAATGCTTACACTGGTGTGGTCAATTCCTGGTTAAAAGTTTCTGTATAGGAAGTGTTCAGGGATTGCAAAGGGCTGGAGATCAGCCACGGCTAAGGAGCTTCGTCAGAAGTTTCCTTTGCATGGCACATTTTATAAGACTGAGCCACAACCAGTTTTTTGCTTGAAAATGCAGAAGAGCTAATAGAGATTAAACCACTCCTAACCACTGAATGTGACTGAAATTCTTAATACTCTGAATACTAATGAACTAGAGCATAGAAAACAATTTTATTTTCAATTTGTATCAATGTGGTATATTTCAGACAGGCCATAATTGGAGTTTCTTTTAAGCAGAATTATAAACTAACGCCTACCTTTTTTATTTACACAGAAAATAAATCATCTAGAAACTAAATATTTTATTTTCTGAGGTATCACTCTGTAAATATGGATCTCGTTTCAGATCAGATGTCCACAGGAGATAGATTTGGCCCTATCTAAGGCAGATAAGTAGGAGACAATATAATTTATGAGCTGAACAGAAGGGTGCTGAGTTGGATTTTATTAAACTAATATTATGGCTGGCAAGGATGACATGTCAGATGTCTCATTCATTTTAAAGACCATGCCATTTCAATAAATCATTTTTATAACTTTAAATACATTATATAGGTGCAATGCAAGTCGAGGGTGCGTTTAAATATACCAGACATATTTGTTTGCTTCACTACATCCTGTGTTGCTCATTTCATTTTCTAAAGGTGCAGTTATAAAGATTACATCTAAAGACGTAATCTTTCTAAAGGTTTTCATGAGCTAATCTACATTTTCGTTGTATTCATAAAGTCTTGCTTTGGTGCTGTTATTCTTACTGATTGTTTCTTGTACACAATCAACCCATGTGAACATCATCAGTGTTTCTCTCTGCCTTCTTGCACAAAGAGCAAAAGGAATCTCCTGTTTCAATACCTTTGCTCACGTAGTACGGTGAGAAAACAATACACAAGATGCATTTTCCATAAGATTTCATCTGAATCAGTTGTGTTGTGTAAGATGATGGATTGTATTTCAGAATATTTAAGGTTGAATTCTTTTTTACTGTGTGAACTCTATACTATTTTCTTTTCTCCCCTAACTTCCCCCTGTTTAACAGCAGACAAACCCAGGGAGCACTGAGTGAATCCGATGATCCTGAAACAGGCTGTCTAACTGATAACAAGCCAACTTCTCGACACTTCTATCCTGTCGCCTTGCTGCTTGTCAGCTCACACCTGCTAGTTGTGTGGCTTATTTTAAGTCTGGCGTTACTATTAGCCAAATACCAATAAGTTTTATGTTGTATCCCTTTTTCTTTTCTATAAATGACAATGAACTTTATGGGGACAATGCTGTAATATTTTTACATTTTCAGATTCACGGAATTTAAAAAAAAGTGTTTAAATTGTGTTTTTGTTTTTCCTAAAATCTAAAAATCAAAAAGTACTATGCATTAAGTGGTTTATTTTCCTCTTTTGTTCATGGAAAAGTGTTTCC
The DNA here is from genome assembly GCF_009761245.1 of Sapajus apella. Lineage (NCBI taxonomy): Eukaryota > Metazoa > Chordata > Mammalia > Primates > Cebidae > Sapajus > Sapajus apella. The sequence continues at coordinate 10,697,347 of NW_022437001.1, forward strand.
CACTGTTAACTAGCTCAAGAAGAATTTTTAAATGACTGTCTTTGGAATAAGACAAAGAACAGAATCCTGAAAGCTTGAAGTTCTGAACCTCCTGTCCTCATCCCATTAAATTTATTAAAGAAATTAAGACTGAATTTGCACAAACACTGAAACCCTGAAACAAGTTCTAGAGAGAGATATGGGAGGTTGCAGACTTTATTTCCACTGTGCTAATATCATAGATGCCATCTGCTGATAGAAACTTCTGTGTTTTTGTTTTTGTTTTTTAACCTGTTATTTTACTTCTTTGCTGCAATTAACTCTTTTCTGTCAAGTAACTTTATGGAGAGAATGGCTATTTATGTTTTGTAATTAAATTACCTGTTTGTATCTCTTGTTTGGGTTGATTTGGCTTTCAGAGAATTTTTCTATTCTTTTTAACAAGGTCCTACTTGTGTCTTGATGTACCATTCCTAGCACTTGTGACTTTTGTGCTGTCCATGGACAAGCACTCTTCCTTTATAAAGCTGAGACTTGGCCCAGGCTGCTTGGAAAGCCATTTTCTCTCTTCCTTGCACAGCTAAAATAATTAAATTAAAATAGAGATGAAACTTTTCTTTAAAAATCTATAGGGCCAGACTTAATAAATTAAATGCCTTATTTCTAGAACCTGCATCCTTAGGGCTACATATAGATTTTAATGTGTTTTAAAGAGACTGAGAAATTAATTTGTGGAAATGTTATAAAAAGGCAGATATATTTAATAAACTAAAGTGGCACTGTATTGTGGGGCAAATTATATTTAAAGAGTTTATTAAACTTTAAATGTCTGTTAAGAGTAAAGAGACTTTAGTCATCTCTTTCAGAGGGCAATAATGGTATTGGGCCTGGCCTAGGATTTAATTTTGTAAGATGTATCATCACTTGTGGAAAAAAAAAATGTAGAGTTGAATCTTTGTTATTTTTACTTGGACTGTTGCTGCAACTCTGCATTAAACAAATAAAGCATATTTATTTATTCTGTGTTTCATGAAGTTGTACTTTTTCCCCTTTCACCAGAGAAGGATGCCGCATAGAGAATGTACTGAAGAATATCAAATGCAGAAAGTATGCTTTCAACATGCTACAGCTGATGGCTTTCCCCAAGTACTACAGACCTCCAGAGGGGACTTATGGAAAAGCTGACACCTAAGTTTACCAACATGTTAATAAACAGGAACACAAATACATTTCAGTTGGATAATCTTCACGTTGGTCTTTTTTGTTTGTTCTTATTGTCATGAATTTGTGGTGGGGAAGATGATCACAGATGTTTGCCAAAATCTAAAAACTACTTGAATTCATTATCAGCATATTACTCTGAAAGAAATCCATTTTAAAAAATCTTTCTTACAGGATGCAGTCCTATCATCTCTAGTTCTAAGCTTCTATGTGTTGAGCCTAGCTGATTGAGATTAGTTCACAACGTGTAAATTTCATTCATGAGTATTTAATTGTTTCTGAGAAAACATGAATGATTTCAATAGGACTAGAGGTGTTTCAGAGAGCACCACTCTCTGTCCGACTGAAGGGAGGAGAGGGGAAAAGGAACAGAGATTTTTATGATACTGCTCAACAGCCTGTGAGAACACAGTCAACCTGAGAATCAATACCAGGGGATTAAAAAAAAGACATGTAGCCGCTTATAATTAGGTAGAGTTAACTCATGATCTGGAATACTGAGGCAGTTTGCAAGTGTGTTCCACAGTGATCTCTATCATCCAGTGAGGATGTGACTCATCCTCTTGAACAGGTATATGCATAGAGTGAGTAAAGCAGTCAACAGACCTTTCAAAACCATGGCATCTTTTCAGAACTCTGACTTGGGCTGTGTGATCTAGCTGTGGAAGTAGCAATATAGAACATTTAATAAAATGATAGGCAAAACACTGCAATAATCTAAAATTGCAAGGAAAATAAAAATGAACATGTTGATACCCAAAATGTGAGGCTGAGGTGGGCGGTTCACCTCAGGTCAGGATTGCAAGACCAGTCTAACCAACATGGGGAAACCCAGGATCTATTAAAAATACAAAATTAGCCGGGCATGGTGACATATGCCTGTAATCCTAGCTACTCGGGAAGCTGAGGCAGGAGAATCACCTGAACCCGGGAGATGGAAGTTATGGTGAGCCAAGATTGCCCCATTGCACTCCAGCCTAGGCAACAAGAGTGAAACTCCATCTCAAAAAAAAAAAAAAAAAAAAAAAAAAAAAAAAAAAAAAAAAAAAAAAGAAAAGAAAAGAAAATCCCATCAGCCTGAACTTTCTGACTTTATGTTATGAAGTGTCAAAGGGTCTCTGAAATGTTTTCTAGCAGTCATCTTGGCGTAAGCATGCAGTATGGCATAGGTTCATATACGTTAATAAGCCTTTAAAACATATGCAACCACAACAAATGATCAACTAAAACAATTATTTTCTGTTACCCAAATTTCAAACTTGCCCTTACTCAGTAAAATAATAACATTGTTAAGTTTTCCAAAATCCCAGTGTAGAAGTTTCCTTAAATATCATCTTGTATAATACCATTATTCAAAAATGGATAAGGTTAGTCACCCCCCAATCACCTAGCAAGATAACTGCAGAATTAGAATTACAATCCCTTCTTACTTTCCTAGTCTGTGGCTTGTTCTATCTCTAAATTGCTCTGCTAAATATGCATGAAAATTGAGAAAGAATGCTAGTTAGTTAAAAAGAAATTAGGATTTATCACTGGAATTGAAGCTAAGAATACAAAAGTCTGAATGAATGAAACTTTTTTCTCCAAATTTTAAGAATTTATTCTTGTTCCTTTCTCAACAGAAGAGCATGGCCAAAGCATAAATCTCCCTTGAAAATAACAGAGGCTTTTTAAGCCCTCTCTTAGCTTGATCAATGGATAATATTAGCTCCTTGCCTAAGAGTCCTGTTGAAATAAGGATTCCAAACACGTTTCTAGCCCCATGTCAAGTTTTTCAAATTATTACAAATTTTAGATAACTATTTGGGGCTTTTTACACTAGAATGATCAATTTTTTATTTTAGCTAATTACCTGTGGGCATTACACTTGAGGCAGGTACTAAACTACTTACAGCCTTTTTAATGAAAACGTGCTGTACACTTTGAATCTATTCATAGACAAAATTACCTTGATGTCCTCTTTTATTTTACTGATTAAATACAACCTTTGAGTGGTAGGATTTGTGGTTATTTTCATTACCCCATTGGATTTAAGATAAAGAGGCTGGGATGACAGAGGCCTCCTTGAAGAGCTGTGAAGCCTCATTCAGCATATCAAATGGTAGTCTGAGTTCCTAGAAACCTTAGTAATTTATCATCCTGTAAATACTCTTATAATTTTTATTTGTATTTTAAAAAAATGAAGCCACTTGACTCAAATATGGAAAAATATTAACTAGAAAGCCAACGGTAGGGTTTCTATTTTTAAAAACATTTTAAGAATTTTTACAAATAAATACTAATATAGAAGTCTCAAATAATAGAGTTTACTGTAAAACAAATGCTTATGAATTTTCATTTATTAGCATTGTCATCTGCATTTCCTGGTAGAAAGCCTGTACTGGTACAAACTTCAAAAAGTAGATTTCATCAAGAAAATGTGTTTCATAGAGACAATATTGCTCCTTTCCTGATAGTTCAAATTCTTGAACAGCCACTTCACTACTTATGAAGTTATTAAAGCTAAATCAAAGAGCAAATGTTAAAAAAAAAAAAGTGTTTAAATCTCCCTTGAACAAACACAACCACAGTCATACTATTCTGTCCATATTTTCACTTAAAAGATAGACCAGCAGACCTATTTCAGGTCATACTGAGCCAAATATATGAACTGAGCAAACAACATTTCCAAAATCTTTACTCAAAAATAATATGTTCTCCTCTGATATTAAATGCAGATATCAATTCTAGATTAGCTATTTACTGAGCACTAGGGAAAACATATTTAAAGACCAGGAAACCATTCATTTACATCTCATATCATTGTTTTCTCTTATAAATATTGCCTTGAGTTTTGTCTACACTCTGCCAAAACAAGCCCTGAACAGAGTTTGGTGTCTCATAATTCAGTGAGTCGAGCAACCATTTGATCCAGGTGATACATTGTACTAAATGACAAACTGCCCCTTCAGGGAAGAGCTCCATGGACCCAGCCACCAGGCCTTATAAGACTAACCCCTCTTGCGAAAATCTCTGAAGGCTTAAAAAGCAAGAGCTTGGATGGAGGATACTTCCTTGTTATCCTTCAACTGTGTATGGCATTTTACATTCAATAAGAGGTGAAAAAGGAAAGAAACTGATTTGTATAAGTAATGCCTTTCTTCCCAAGCAAATCAAACCTCTCCCTATGTAAAAGTTGATAGTGTACCAAGAGACACATTACCACTGGTGGGCTGGAACTTGTCTGACTCATGAACATTGATAATTAAATTATCAGAAATTCTGTAAGCTAGTTGTTAAACCCAACCATTATTAAATATGAAATTATAAAATGCAATGGAATACATTTTAGAAAAAACAAAGATAATAATCAAAACATACTACTTCCCAATTATTTTACTACCTTATACTATTTATCAATACTCTTGAGTCTATTTAGGTCTACAGCATCTTTATAGTGAAAACAGGATACAGGAATGTGCTACTTTGGGTCTCCTGCTGACTGCAGATTCAAAAACTCATGTTGGTAGCTTGAAACTGTCCACAGTGGGAGTATTTACACCATAGAAACTGGCAAATGCTACAAACTAGCAATTTTAATTCTTAGAAAGGCAGTTGTTAAATATTTACCAGCACACAGTGAATGCCATCATCTTTTTTCCTATTAGGAAATACATTATAGGAAGCAATATAAAATTATTAAAATGGTATTAAATGCAATCCCTTTTCTTCAGATGGCTATAATTTTGTTTTGGTTTTTACCTTATTTAACATATCCTATTAGATTAAGAGTCATATTCGATGCTTAGATTTTATCCATAATTAAATTATTAAATCACATTTTTCTCTTGATAATGCTTTGCAGGAGAATTCTTAGCAATTCAACTATAGTCTAAGCAATAACTCAAGGCTAAATTCAGGGAAATGTTAGCCCAATCAGATATCACTGAAATTCTACTTCACCATCTATTTTGGAGTTTATAATTTTGGCATTTACTAAAAGTAGAAAAAACAGTAACATATTACTGTGCCCAGATTCTAATAAATATAGCTCAATTGAAACCTAAGCTGTTACATTAAACAAATTACACTTTGGCAGTATGCTAAATCACCGCAGATGTTTTAGGTGTTTAATTTCCAAGCAGGACGGTGTATCATTTGTTTAGTTCAATATACAAGACACCATTTGTAGTCTTTTAGGAAATAAATTAACTTTTATCACAGATTTAGGAAACCTGTCTAAAAAAACTGTGATCATCAGTTACAGAGGGATGCAAACATATTGAACACAAGGCATTGGAGTAGCTGGAGGCCTTACAAATTATACATGACTAAAAAGAATGATTTGGTGAGAAATGTATAGTTGATTTGACAATTTTAGTGTGAATTCACATTAACTCAACTGCAATCTACATAAGCTATGCATTTTTCCCCCATATTTATGTTTCATAGCTTATAAAGTCCCAATATATTATATCTTTTGTTGCTTTGACAGTTTTAAATTAGAGCTCTGCATTCACAGAGAATAGCAAAAACTATCTTTAAGAACAGGAAAATAAAATGAATGTTTTAGATAAAATATTGCAAGCCATTAGATGTAGAGTTAATATATGGAAATTAGCATTTGTTTTCTTTCTGAATCATGGCGCCCATTAATCACTCACTGAATTTTATTTCTAAGCAAGTAAGAGAATCAAACATTTCTAAATTAAAAGAGACATATGTCTTGTTATTAATAACAAGGAGACAGGAAAAATAGTAAGGTAAAATAAACAGAAACAAGTAATGAAATTAGCTATGCTGAGTTGGAATTTTTACAGACTGCATGCATCCTTCGAATTTTAAATTTTTAAAAAGTTTACAGTTGAATGTGGTACCCAGAGAGAGTGAAGATCAAGGGAAAGAAGACCTAATAGAAGTGATGTTGCCTGATAAATCGTATCTTGCCAAATATATATATATATATATATATATATATATATATATATATGTGTGTAAATGCAGTTTTTTTAGGAAGAAAATATTGCCCTTTCACACTCACAATATAAATACATTCACAATATTCCTTAAATAATCTAAGTTACCCCCAGATCATGAAATATCATGATCCAACTGTTTATCTTCAGTGATGACATACTGCACTGACAGGCAACATTGATTTAAATTTTGGCAAGATGGCTATATTATCTAGATAATTCTTGTGATGTTTTTATGTCACTATCAACATTAAAAATATTTTATGTTAAACAACTATGAAACTTTCAAAAGTTTGACTGCATAAAACTCTGTGGGCACTCTCATTTCACTGCAAACATACAATACTTTGTATACATACACTTTTCATGTAGATAGTTTATTATTTTATTAAACCTAACATTTAACTTTCAGATTTTTTTGGTACTCATCTGAAAGGTTGGCATTTGTTCTCTTTTTATGTTAAATATATATTTTAGATGAACCAATAATGTGTATTCCTAGAAAATAGGAATTTTTTCTAGGCACAAATAGATTACATCATTTTATATTGGCATTTGAAGACATATCATTTTTGTTTTATTGTTCTGTGTAAACCATATTCATTGTACACTGTGTGTATATTTTTGTTTAAATAAATGTGATTTTTATTTTTTATGTTTCTGTCTTTTTCTCCCTGTGATACATTGTTTTCATTTTCATCACTATAGAAATGTTTAAACTTTAATTAAAATATTAGAAATGTAACATAAACAATATTCTAATTTCTAGCTAATTTTCTGCTGGGCTGCAATTACAGTGAAAATTTTTCATTGATGCTAGGTTAATCTCATTTTCACCAGAAGAATTTACTTTTCAGGGTAACTATCCTGTGGAAGCAAGATCAATCATAGTTTGGCTGGGCATGGTGGCTCACACCACTTTGTGTAATCCCAGCACTTTGGGAGGCTGAGGCGAGTAAATTACTTGAGACCAGAAGTTCCAGACCAGCCTGGCCAATATAGTGAAACCCTATCTCTACTAAAAATACAAAAAAAAAAATGGTTGGGCATTGTGGCTTGCACCTGTAATCCCATCTACTTGGAGGCTGAGGCAGGTGAATGACTTGAATCTGGGAAACAGAGAGGCTACAGTGGGCCAAGACTGTGCCACTGCACTCCACCCTGGGTGACAGAGCAAGACTTCATCTTAAAAAAAAAAAAAAAAAAAAAAAAAAAGATCAACCACAGTTTTAAGAAGGTTCAGGAACCAAGTGTTAATGCTTTAACATGGAGCAAATCATTAATCTTTGTTGCCAAGATTATCTGTAGAGTCGGTTAAACACACCCAAGTTAATTTTTCCTTACAGACTATAAAGATCTAATCATTTATAACTTGTTATAGCAATAGAAGGCAATTTCTAAAGAGTGTTAATTAGATTGTGTTGCAGAGGAATTAACCAAATAAGGCTCCTGCTTGCATGCAATGAAAGAAGGAATTTTTGCCACCTGGAGATTTTCAAAAACATATCTGATCCTACCCCGGCCTGCTGCAGGATATTCTTCTTCTGTAATGTCTTCATCAGTAAATGTTAATATTAATATTTATATTAACATTAATATTAAATTATTTAATATTAATATTAAAAACAAGTTTTTCTATATCTGAGCAGGAATAATGCTGGAGGTAGCTCAATGGTGAAACAATGCATAGTGAATTCTAGCAAAATGCCCCCTGCTATGAAACCAGAAGAGTAGCCCGAATGAAGTAATAGTACTCCTAAACATCCATGTAAAGATTCCTTGTGTTATAAGGGAATGACATTCCACTCAAAATCAGAGTACATCAAAGGACTCAAAATTTGCCTCAAGGCTATAATGTGGTTTTACCAGAGAGTAGGATAAGGTGAGTGGGTAAATGTGGCTGGAGTTTGTCAATCTAGAGTCTATTTTCAGCCAAAATAGCCACGTAGGTATTACTGTAACTCTATAACTGCATGGAACAACACACACTGAGTTCTCTGTTCTCTCAATGGTTTTGATGCATAACGGGAACTCAGGAACCTAAGTCTTTTAATAAACTTTAAGTCCAAAGAGAAGGAGATTGGGAAAGCACATTTGGATAGAACAGCAGGAATGTGGTACTCAACTGCTAAAAGCTATCTTCTGTCTCTTAATTCATTATGTGATTTTCACCATGGCCCTCAAATAAGTAAATACAGCACTAATACTCCTATTCATATTAACAGAATTACCTGCCTTTTGCCTAGTATGGTTCCTCTGTTCTTAGACGAACCGACCATCGACTATCATCTCCTTTATGATAATTCACCTCCTTTGAGTATGATACACACTTCCAACACTCGCTAGTCTCAGCTACCACTTCTGCTCCCTTTCCTTGTTTTTTGCATTTAGGAACTGCCCCAAAACCTAGACTTGGTGTTCTTTGCTCAGTTAACATTCTTTCTTGAGGTCTACAGCTGTCATTTCTAAGGGGAAAACTCCAGCACAGGGCTAAGCAATGTCAGCTTTTAAGTTAGAATGCCTGGACACAAATCTTGGTTCCCACACTGATTAGATGTGGATCTATATCAAATTCCTTAATGTTTTTATATCTTCACATTCTTATCTATAAAGTCAGTATAGCAATAATATGAAATATTATTTCTTGGTGAAAAGTAAGTGAGAAAACATGTGTATAGTTCTTTGTGCAAGGATAATTGTGCTTCATCTTCTCTGCCGGCACTCAGCATCTTTTCCAATTATATTTTATGTGCCTGCAGTCCCAACACTGAAAACTCCCTTTCCCTAGCACACTTACCATGAGAGTTCATGATATGCTATAGGGTCTGCCAATGAGATCCACTTATACCATATTTGGAAGGCAGAAAGGAGTGGGAGGCTATTTGTTTTTACACCAGTGTGCACAGACAAGTATATTCAGTAGAATGTAAGCAGCAGTTAGACTCCCATATCTATTGTCAACCTACGAGGTCATCAGTTGAGGTGGCTATGACATCAGCAGTGGTGGCAACCATAGAAGTAACATTTTCCTGACCTCTAGCTAGCAATAGCACTTCCTGGCAACTGGATGAGAGATGTTTGAAGCCAGAAGGCTGTTCACAGTTCACTTACAATATAAGGTTCCTCCATGTTTTCCAATGATTTTATAAACATCTAATTTCCTGTAATAAGTTTTCTAAATTACTTTCTTCTAGCAATAACCGAACCTTATTTTATAGCCATAACTGATACTCTTAGAGTATATACTCAAAATTTGAAAGTTTTTGCTGATTAACCTTTTAATCTTCTATTTTTATCTGGGCTCCTGCATTACCTTTCCAAGTATCTGCTGGCTATCTGTGAATGTATTAATGTATGTATTTAAATATTCATAATTTCATTGCACAGACAGTCCCCCAAGTTTCCCCTCTCTGCTAATGGAATCTATGTCCTTGTCCCAGAGGTTCACAAGTTCGAATTGGTTTTGACTCTGCCATCTCTGTTGACATAGTCTATTTGTCACTAAGGTTGTCAATTTTACCACAACCTCTCCTCATACCTGTTACTGTCTTATTCCTTTGGCAAAGCAATTTCCTTTCTACACATCCTTTATTACTTTTATAACTGTAGTTCCATCCAAACTAAAAGTATAATTTCATCTCTCATTGTCTGGTAGGCAATGAAATTGACAGTTTGGCCTGACTTTCCCTCTCGAGGCTTGTTTTCCATCCCCTGTGGTTTTATCCTCCACACACATCCATACTAAGAGTCTATGTACATGATAAATATTCCATAATTCACACACACACACACACACACACACACACACACACAGTCTTTCAGGTTTTCATTGAGGCCATTTCCTTTCTTTCCACCATTATTGAAGCTATTGATCAAGGATTAACACATATGCCTCTTATTCCCAAGCAATCTTCCCATATCACTCTAAATGGAATTATTTTCCATTGTTTTAACTCTTCTATATCATGCCCTGTATAATTCATTTATTCATTTGTATACTCATTTGTTCATTCAGCAGATATTTCTGAGTGTCTGTGTAGCTAGTACTGAAGTAGACACAGGATGTTAAGTAGAAAAGAAGTAAGTTTCTTCCATTCATGGAACTCACAGTCCAATCTAGAGATGGAGCCAGGCGAAAAAAGAAAAAACGCAAGTAAGTGACAGATAATCATTAATTATCACATATGATATGAAGTACCTGACCTAAGAGTTTTGACAGAGAACCATGATGTTGGTCAGGAATTACTTGCTTTAGGTAGGGCGGACAGGATTGAGCTCCTGAGGAGATGTAACTTAAATTGAGATATAAGGGAGAAGAAGCATCTAGCCAACGAAAGAGAAGGGGCAACAGAGGGGCAGCCTGTGAAGAGGGCTAGGGTATACACCACATAGTTTGGTGCTGGAGGAGAGACAGTATTAGAATTATCAAAAATGTTTCAGACCATAAAAAAGAATTCAAGATTTACCCTACATGCAATGGGAAGCAAATACAAGGTTCCAAGCAGGAGACTAGAGTGACCTAGTTTCTATCTTCAAAAGGTTATTCTAGGTGCTGTGCAGATAATAGATTATAGGGAATCAAGCCTGAAAGTGGTGAGGCAGTTGGAAGGATATTGTAATACAGTGAGTGATAGCACTGTCTTGGGCTGAGGTTGAGAAAGTAGGAATGAAGAGAAGTAAAAAGATTCATGTAACTTTTGGGAAGAAAGAGTGGCAGGTCTTGCCGATGGAGTTGGAGGACAGTGAGAAGAATCAGATAATCAAAGTGAGTTTCAGCTTTTTGCCAAGCAACTGAAAGGTAGTAGTAACTTACTGGTATACAGAAGTGCAAAGCAGAAATAGGTTTTGGAGGAGAATTAATTGTTCGACTTCAAACATGCTAGGTCCAGCTGTCTCTGTGTCATCTAATCCAAGCAGAAAGTCAAATACATTCACAGATATGAATCTAGAGTTTAGAAGAGAGTCTAAAAAATGAGAATGAAATAGTGTAAGCTGTCAACAAGTGTGGATGAATAAAAACATAAAATAGTAGTTAATACTCGTTAGGTGAAAGTGACAAAAAAACTAGATAAAACAAAAAAGCAATTTCTTGGCTCAAATTGAAAAAGAATAGAGGTTGAGTTTAAGGCACATCTGCTGCATGATGGTTAAATGATATGAGTTCTCGTTGTCTGTCTCTCTATGATACAGTTTGCCTGTGTTCCCACCCAAATCTGATCTTGAATTTCCACATGTTGTGCCAGGGACCTGATGGGAGGTAATTAAATCATGGGGGCAGGGCTTTCCTGTGCTGTTCTTATGATAGCGCAAATAAGTCTCATGAGATCTGATGGTTTTATAAATGGAAGTTTCCCTGCACAAGCTCTCCTCTCTTGCCTGCTGCCATGTGAGATGTGCCTTTTACCTTCTGCCGTGATTGTGAGGCCTCCCATCCACGTGGAACTGTGAATTCATTAAACCTCTTTCTTTTGTAAATTGCCCAGTCTTAGGTATAACTTAGCAGTGTGAAAACAGACTAATACACTCTGTCTCTGTCTCCCTCTCTTCCCTAGGTCCAATTTATTTGTCATTTAGTTGTGTTTTTTAATGTCTCCCTCACTAGATTGGACTGTATGTGTATAATATTATATACTATGTGTGCTACATATTTAGCATTTGTTGGCTATGCTTTCCTCTCTTCATGCCATTTTACAGAAAGTGCCTGCCAGCCAGCTCCAGGCTTATAGGGTACTTTCAGCTTGTGCCTTACAAGGGAAAAGAAATTCTCTCCCATCTATCAATCGTATCAATCCCTAAAAGGACTCTGCTCAGTCGGTGTGTGTGGAAGGATACTCTAGATGGTCCCAGCTTGGGCCATCTGTCCACCTCTGTGGCAGGTAAAGCGGGCATTTAAATGGTAGCGCCACCGTGTCTTATGGCACTGAGAAGGAGCAATTCCCAAAACGACAGGACAGGAGAAACAGATATCCACTTCATATAGGGAGCAAGTGTCATGAGAAAGATGCCTGAGATCAAGCTTGCAGGGGCCACAACATTGAAAGGTTGGGTTATAGGAAAAATGGCCCGCTTTTGGTAAGCATTATTTTACTGTGAATTTGCATTTTACTTAGAGTCTAAAGTTTCTAGTAGGAGAAAAATAAAAAGCAATTTCACTGACTGAGAAATAAATGTAACTAAGGAAACAGCTATAATCCTACAATGAGAGGCAAGAGGTCTAAGGGTGTCTTATTTTGCCATGAACCCTAAATGAATCTGTTCACTGTTATTTTCCATTTTCTAAAATGTAAACTGAAGATAATGTAGCATTTTCTGTGCCTGCCCTTTGACAGCTCCATGAACAAGTACTGAATCCTCTTAAATTCAAGGATTCTATGAAACACACATTGTCTCTTAAATATGGTTTCATTTCAAAGGTCCCCGACTTACTTGTAGAGAGAAGTATGGATTTAAATTTATTTTTAAAGGAAAGAAAATGTAATGATAAAAATCCTTTTATCTCCATTTCATGTTCTAAGTGACGAACAACCTCTAGGATAAAATTTGTGGTCTTTCATGACACATTACACAACTAGCCATTCACCTAGGGACTTACTTGACTGGCAAATATGGGAAGAGAAACTGCACATGCATAGGTTACCCACAATCTTTCTTCCTTTTTCTGATATTTACCAACCTAGAGATTATATTTTCTTTTAGAAAATTGAATAGGACGGCATATTTTCCAACTTATTTGATGAGACCATTTTTACCCTGATATCTAAATCAGACATTACCAGGAGACAAACTGCCAACCAATATTATTTGTGAAAAGATGAAAAAATACAAAAATTTTAGCAAATCAAATTCAACAAGTGGGGCTATCGCAGGATAATATGGTTTAACATCAACGTAATTTATCACATAAACTAAAAATGAAAATATGATAATCTCTATACAGGTATTGATCGCCTTACGACCTATGCAACTTACGACCATTCGACTTCATGACCACAATCACTAGCCACGACTGCTCCGCGTCTGGCAGCACAAACGTTGCCCAGTTGGGCATACGACAGTGAGGACCAGCTTCCGGCAGCACTACCATCTCTGTGTGCACCATTTCAACTGTACATATAGCCTACTCAACTTATGACCAAATAGTGTTACGACCGGTCTGCCGGTCCCAATCGTGGTCGTAAGTCGAGCACTAGCTGTAGATATGTAGAAAGCATTTAACAGAGTCCAAAATTTATTTCTGACAAAAACTATTTAAGAAAACTAGAAGTAAAAGGGAAACTCCTCAACTAATAAAGAACAGTCTATGCAGGCTAAAGTGAACAATTTACTTAAAGGGAAATAATTCTTTTACTCTGAGATCTGGAACAAGACAAAGGTGTCTACTTTTATCACTTCTATTTGACATTGTACTGAAGGTTCCAGCCAGATCAATAAGGCAAAAAATGACAGACATATTCAAAAGAAAGATGTTAAGTTGTATTTATTTGTTGACAATGTGGTCTACTGTGTAGAAAATCCAGTAGAATTTCTGTAAAAGCTGGAAGTAACAAATGGGGTAACAGGGTTGCAAAGCATAAGATCAATATACAAAAATTAACTGCTGAAGGGTAGAGCAAAATGGCAGAATGCTCCACCAGTTGTCTCTACCACAAGGATATCAATTTAGCAATTAGCTACACACACACACACAAAGACAACACCTTCATAGGAACCAAAAATCAAATAAGCATTCACAGTACCTGGTTTTGAACTTTATATCCCTGAAAGAGACACTAAAGAGGTAGGAAAAACAGTCTTGAGTCACCAACATACCCTTCATCCATCCTCCAGCAACAGTGACATGGCCTGGAGAGTAATACTATACACTAGACAGAGGGAGATTACAGCAACTGTGAGGCATTGAACTCAGTGCTGCAATGTTATAGTAGAAAGCAAAACGAGTCCAAACTCAGCTGACACCCACCCATGAAGGGAGTATTTAACCCTGGCCAGAGGAGAATTGCCAAGCCTAGAGGTCAGAGCCTATGTGCCCACAAATCTTGCTGTCACAGGCTACAGTGCTCTGGTGCGGAAAATAAACTTAACAAGCAGCCTAGGACACAAAGACCACAACTAGCCAAATCCTAGTGCTGAACAGGTCCCAGGGCCAGTGGACTAGCGGGGCAGGCAACCTACTAAAATACTGTCTGGGGCAGCTAAGGGAGTGCTAGCTTCACCCCTCCCCTAATCTCTGGATACACAACTCATGGCTCCAAAAAAGGCCCCTTTCTTCTGCTTCAAGACAGGAAAGCGAAAAGTGGGGAGGATGTTGTCTTGAACCTTGGATACCAGCTCAACCACAGCAAAAGAAGGCACCAATCAGAGTTATGAGGCTCCCATTCCATGCCCTACCTCACTAGACACACCCTGGGCCAGAAGAGTCCTGGCAGGATTAATCACCTGCTAACTGATGAGCCATTGGGTCTTGAATAACCAGTAGCAATACCTAGGAACTACAAAGAGGACCTTACATGAGACTCTGAGACTTGCTGGCTTCTGGTAAGACTTAGTACATTTTTAGATGTGGTAGCTATGGTGTACAGAATCTTTCATGCATAAGAAAAGCAAATGATAAAGTAACAGGGGCTTTGTCTTGAACTTGAAATACCAGCTTGGCCAGAGTTGGGTAGAACACCTAGTGGGCCCTTGAGGCCTCTAATTCTAGGAGTTGGCTGTTGGACAATATTTATGAACCTGTCTTGGGCCAGAGAGGAGGCCACTGCTCTGCAAGGTGAGTCCCAGGCCAGGCAGCATCAACCACAAGCTAACTAAAACACCCTTGGCTTTAAGGGAACCTTGGTAGTAATCTGGCAATTCTTCCTATTGGCCTTCAAGGGCAATGGCCATGAATTGAGGCTCCACTGCCTTTGGAAAAGAAAAGAAGATGAAAGAGGACTCCTTGTGGCTTGAGTGCCAGCTCAGTGACATTACAATAGAACACCAGGTCGACTTCTAAGTTTTTGTTTCGTTTTGTTTTAGATGAAGTCTTCATCTGTTGCCCAAGCTGGAGGGCGTGGTGCAATCTCGGCTCACTGCAACCTCTGCCTCCAGGTTCAAGCGATTATCCTGCCTCAGCCTCCCAAGTAGCTGGGACCACAGGTGTATGCCACCATGCCCAGCTGATTTTTTGTATTTTAGTAGAGATGGGTCTTCACCGTGTTGCCAAGGCTGGTCTTGAACTTTTGAGCTCAGGCAATCCACCTGTGTTGGCCTCCCAAAGTACTAGGATTACAGGTATGAGCCGCCATGCCCAGCCAACTTCTAAGGTTTTTGACTCTAGTCCTTGGCTCCCAGATGGTATCCCTGATGGGGAGAACACACGTCTGGCTAGTTTTTCCTCCTGCTGATTATAGAGCTCCAGGACCTTGAGTGAACATAGACAATAGCCAGGGAGTGGTTAAAGCAGACCTTGAACAAGACCCAGTGCAATGCTGGCTTCAGGTCTGACACAGCACAGTCCTAGTCATGGTGGGCACGGAGGTGCTTCTGTCACTCCATCCACAGTTTCAGGTGACTCAGAACAGAGATAGAAAGAAAGACTCTATTTGTTTGGGAGAAAGTAAGAAAAAAGAACAAGAATCTCTTCCTAGTAATCCAGAGAATTCTTCCAGATTTTGTCTAAAACCATCAAGGCAGTACCTCTATGAGTTCACAAGAACCACTGAGTTACTGGGCTTGGGGTGCACTCTAAAGCAGAAACAGCTTAGATCACAACACTCAAGTCCTCCTGAATATTTAGGAAGCCTTCTCAAGAAGGATGGGTACAAAGAAGCCCAGACTGAGAAGAGTACAATAAATACCCAACTCTTCAATGCCCAGATATCAAAGAACATCTATTAGCATCAACACCATCCAGGAAAACATGGCCTCACCAAATAAACTAAATAAGGCACCAGGCACCAGTCATGGAGAAACAGAGACATGTAACCTTTCAGACACAGAATTCATGATAGCCATGTCGAGGAAATTTAAAGAAATGCAAAATAACACAGAGAAATAATTTATAATTGTAACAGACAAATGTCATGAAGAGACTGAAATAATTTAAGATAATTGGGCAGAAATTCTGAAGCTGAAAAGTGCAATTGGAATACTGAAGAATGCATCAGAGTCTGCTAAGAGCAGAACTGATTAAGAAAGAAAAAATTAGTAAACTTGAAGACAAGCTATCTGAAAACAAATTCAGAGGAGACAAAGGAAACAAGAGTGACAAACACTGAAGCATTCTTGCAGGAAATAGAAAGTAGCCTGGAGAGGGCAAACGCAAGTGTTATTGGCCTTAAAGAGGAGGTAGAGATAAACATAAGGGTAGAAAGTTTATTCAAATGGATAATAACAGAGCACTTCCCAAACCTAGAAAAACGTATCACTATTTAAATATAAGAAGGTTATAGAACACCACACAGATTTAACCCAAAGAGGGCTACCTCAAAGCATTTCATAATCAAACTCAACAGTAAAGGATAAAGAAAGGATTTTTAAAGCAGCAAGAGAAAAGAAACAAATAACTCAGAATGAAGATCCAATACATCCAAGCAGCTAACTTTTCAGAGGAAACCTTACAGACCAGAGAAGAGTGGCATGATACATTTAAAATGCTGAAGTAAAGAAAACTTTGATCCCAGTATAATATATCCGGTGAAAATATATTTCAAACATGAAAGAGAAAGAAAAAGTTTTGCAAGTTGTACAAAAGCTGAGGGATTTCATCAACACCAGACATAGTAAAAGAAATGCTGGATTTGGATCCAAGATGGCCGTTTAGGAAGAGCTCAGGATTGCAGCTCCCAGTGAAAGTGCAGAGGGTGAGTGGACGCCGCGTTTTTATTGCCCACAGACTAGGAAATTCCCGGGCGGAGGTGCTCCACGGTCGCCAGCGTGGCTGTTTCGGCCAGCGCGGCTGTGCCGGCCAGCGCCGCTGCTTTGCCCCGCGCGGCTGCTTTGTCGGCGCCCCGGAGCGGCGCTTCTCCGTACAAAATACACTGGTCCGGGGGCCCTTTTGGCTGGCGATTGGAGCCACGGGAAGTCGCCCGTACGCCTGCTCAAAAAGGGGACTGAGCAGAGAACCAGGACAGTAGATTCCAGGGGAAAAAAACAAAAAAAAAAAGCGCCACAAACCTCAGTGCCGCTGTTTAAGCCAGCGCAGTGAGTGGCCGCAGGGGAAAACAGACCCCGGCACCTCTTCAACAGGCGACTGGAACACCAACTTAAAAAAGGCTCTGAGGCAGGGAGCCAGGTGATCAGGCTTGGCTGGCCCCACCCCCACAAAAGAACCGCAATCAGAAACTCTGGATTGAGAGTTTCACAGCAAGCGCAGCTGAACTCGGGACGGTCAAGCTCTGTGGGGGAGGAGCGTCCGCCATTACCGAGGCAGCCCGCCATTGCCAAGGCAACCCGCCATTGCTGAGGCAGCCCACCGTTGCCAAGGCAACCCGCCACAGCAGAGACTCCGCCCCAACAGAGGCGGGCCACCATCACCAAAGAGGTTCTAACTACACCCATATAAACAGGACTGCAGGGAAGTTCACTCGGCAGCTGGGCGGAGCCCACAGCAGCTCAGCAAAGCTGCTATAGGCCGACAGTGACTAGGCTGCCTCCTTGCTGGGCTGCGCAGGTCAGAAGGAGGAAAAAAAAAAAAAAAAGAAGGCGGCAGCATAACAGAAACTCATAAATAAAGCCCTAAATCCCTGGGACAGAGCACCTGGGAACAAAAAGCAGGTTATGAGTACTGCTACAGCAGACCTAAAAGTACCTGCCCAGCAGCTCTGAATGAACAACAACAGAGCTCACAGCTCACCATTTGAGCTCCTATAAAGAAGAGACCGTCTCCTCAAGCAGCTCCCTGACCCCTATGTCTCCAAAAAGACACCTCATAAAAGAGAGATCAGATTAACACTAGGCAGATATCCTTCTGGGACAAAGATAGCAGAAGAAGAAAACTGCTAACAACCCTTGCTGTTCAGCAGCTGCTGCAGGTGAACCCCAGGCAAGCAGGGCCTGGAGTGAACCTCAGCAGACCTACAGCAGAGGGGCCAGACTGTCAGAAGGAAACCAAGAAACAGAAATAACCTCATCATCAACAAACAGACCGTCAATCTGAAAGATTTGAGACCCAATCTGAAAGCCAACAACCACAAAGTCGACAGGTGGATAAATCCTTAAAGATGGGAAGAAACCAGCGCAAAAAGGATGAAAACACCCGAAACCAGAACACCTCTCCTCCTAAAAGGGATCACAACTCCTCACCAG
This sequence comes from Sapajus apella, assembly GCF_009761245.1. NCBI lineage: Eukaryota > Metazoa > Chordata > Mammalia > Primates > Cebidae > Sapajus > Sapajus apella. The sequence continues at coordinate 10,715,787 of NW_022437001.1, forward strand.
CAAGGGAACAAAGTTGGAGGGAGAACGAGTGTGATGAAATGACAGAATCAGACTTCAGAAGGTGGGTAGTAAGAAACTTCTGTGAACTTAAAGAACATGTTCTAACCAAATGCCAAGAAACTAAGAACCTTGAAAAAAGATTGGACGAAATGCTAACGAGAATGGACAAAATAGAAAGGAATATAAGTGAATTGATGGAGCTGAAAAACGCAACACGAGAACTTCGTGAAGCATGCACAAGTATCAACAGCCGAATGGACCAAGCAGAAGAAAGGATATCAGAGGTCGAAGATCAACTCAATGAAATAAAACGGGAAGGCAAGACTGGAGAAAAAAGGGTAAAAAGGAATGAACAAAGTCTCCAAGAAATGTGGGACTATGTGAAAAGACCTAATCTACGTTTGATAGGCGTACCCGAATGCGACGAAGAGAATGAATCCAAGCTGGAAAATACTCTTCAGGATATTATCCAGGAAAACTTCCCCAACCTAGCAAGGCAGGCAAACATTCAAGTTCAGGAAATACAGAGAACACCACAAAGATATTCGTCAAGAAGAGCAAACCCAAGGCACATAATCGTCAGATTCACCAGGGTCGAAATGAAGGAGAAAATACTAAGGGCAGCCAGAGAGAAAGGTCGGGTTACCCATAAAGGGAAGCCCATCAGACTCACAGCAGATCTCTCAGCAGAAACCCTACAAGCCAGAAGAGAATGGGGCCAATATTCAACATCCTTAAAGAAAAGAACTTTCAACCCAGAATCTCCTATCCAGACAAACTAAGCTTCATAAGTGAAGGAAAAATAAAATCCTTTGGGAACATTCAAGTACTCAGAGACTTCGTCACCACCAGGCCAGCTCTACAAGAGCTCCTGAAAGAGGCTCTACACATATAAAGGAACAACAAGTACCAGCTCAACTAAAGGGCAAAACAGCCAGATAGCACCAAAATGGCAGTATCAAATTCACACATAACAATATTAACCCTAAATGTAAATGGACTAAATGCCCCAATCAAAAGACACAGACTGGCAAATTGGATAAAAAGACAAAACCCATTGGTGTGCTGTATCCAGGAAACCCATCTCACATGCAAGGATCCACAAAGGCTCAAAATAAAGGGATGGAGGAAGATTTACCAAGCAAATGGAGAGCAAAAAAAAGCAGGAGTTGCAATTCTCATCTCTGATAAATTAGACTTTAAAGCAACAAAGATCATAAGAGACAAAGAGGGACATTACATAATGGTAAAAGGATCAATGCAACAAGAAGAGCTAACGATCCTAAATATATACGCACCCAATACAGGAGCACCCAGATACATAAGGCAAGTTCTTAATGACTTACAAAGAGACTTAGACTCCCACACAATAATAGTGGGAGACTTTAACACCCCATTGTCAACATTAGACAGATCAAACAAACAGAAAATTAACAAGGATATCCAGGACTTGAACTCAGACCTGGACCAAGCAAACCTAAAAGACATTTACAGAACTCTCCACCCCAAAGCCACAGAATATACATTCTTCTCAGCACCACATCACACCTACTCTAAAATTGACCACATAATTGGGAGTAAATCACTCCTCAGCAAATGCAAAAGACCGGAAATCGTAACAAACAGTCTCTCACACCACAGTGCAATCAAGTTAGAACTCAGAATTCAAAAACTAACCCAGAACCGCACAGCTTCATGGAAACTGAACAACTTGCTCTTGAATGTTGACTGGATAAACAATGAAATGAAGGCAGAAATAAAGATGTTCTTCAAAACCAACGAGAGTGAAGACACAACATACCAGAATCTCTGGGACACATTTAAAGCAGTCTCTAGAGGAAAATATGTAGCAATAAGTGCCCACATGAGAAGCAAGGAGAGATCAAAAATTGACACCCTATCGTCAAAACTGAAAGAGCTAGAGGAGCAAGATCAAAAAAACTCAAAGTCTAGCAGAAGACAAGAAATAGCTAAGATCAGAGCAGAACTGAAGGAGATAGAGACACAAAAAACCCTTCAAAAAATCAATAAATCCAGGAGCTGGTTTTTTGAAAAGATCAACAAAATAGACAGACCACTAGCCAGATTAATAAAAAAGAGAGAATAACCAAATTGATGCAATAAAAAACGATAAAGGGGATATCACCACTGATTCCACAGAAATTCAAACCATCATCAGAGATTATTACAAACAACTCTATGCACACAAACTAATAAACCTGGAAGAAATGGATAAATTCCTGGACACTTGCCTCCTGCCAAGCCTAAACCAGGAAGAAGCCAAAACCCTGAACAGACCCATAACAAGGTCTGAAGTTGAGGCAGCAATTAAGAGCTTATCACCCCAAAAAAGCCCACGTCCAGATGGTTTCACAGCTGAATTCTACCAGACATACAAAGAGGAGCTGGTACCATTTCTTCTGAAACTATTCCAAACAATACAAAAAGAGGGAATTCTTCCCAAATCATTTTATGACACTAACATCATCCTGATTCCAAAACCCGGCAGAGACTCAACAAGAGAAGAAAACTTCAGGCCAATATCCATGATGAACATAGATACAAAAATCTTCAATAAAATACTGACAAGCCGATTGCAACAGCACATCAAAAAGCTTATCCACCATGATCAAGTAGGCTTCATCCCGGGGATGCAATGATGGTTCAACATACGCAAGTCTATAAACGTAATTCACCACATAAACAGAACCAAAGACAAAAACCACATGATTATCTCAATTGATGCAGAGAAGGCCTTTGACAAAATTCAACAGCCCTTTATGCTAAAAACACTCAATAAGCTAGGTATCGATGGAACGTATCTCAAAATAATAAAAGCTATTTATGACAAACCAACAGCCAATATCATACTGAATGGGCAAAAACTGGAAGCATTTCCCTTGAAATGTGGCACCAGACAAGGATGCCCGCTCTCACCACTGCTATTCAATATAGTATTAGAAGTTCTAGCCAGAGCAATCAGGCAAGAAAAAGAAATAAAGGGCATTCAAATAGGAAAGGAGGAAGTCAAATTGTCTCTATTTGCAGACGACATGATTGTATATCTAGAAGACCCCATCGTCGCAGCCCCAAACCTCCTGAAACTGATAAGCAAGTTCAGCAAAGTCTCAGGATACAAAATCAATGTGCAAAAATCACATGCATTCTTATACACCAATAACAGACTTAAAGAGAGCCAAATCAAGAACAAACTTCCATTCACAATTGCCACAAAGAGAATAAAATACCTAGGAATACAACTAACAAGGAATATAAAGGACCTCTTCAAGGAGAACTACAAGCCACTGCTCAACGAAATAAGAGAGGACACAAACAGATGGAGAAACATTCCATGTTCATGGTTAGGAAGAATCAATATCGTGAAAATGGCCATACTGCCCAAAGTAATTTACAGATTCAATGCTATCCCCATCAAGCTACCAATGACCTTCTTCGCAGAACTGGAAAAAACCACCTTAAACTTCATATGGAACCAAAAGAGAGCCCGCATAGCCAAGTCAATTCTAAGCAAAAAGAACAAAACGGGGGGCATCACACTACTGGACTTCAAACTATACTACAAGGCTACAGTAATCAAAACAGCATGGTACTGGTACCAAAACAGAGATATAGACCAATGGAACAGAACAGAGGTCTAGGGGGCAACACAACATATCTACAACCATCTGATCTTTGACAAACCAGTCAAAAACAAGCAATGGGGAAAGGATTCCCTGTTCAATAAATGGTGTTGGGAAAGCTGGCTAGCCATGTGCAGAAAGCAGAAACTGGACCCCTTCCTGACACCTTACACTAAAATTAACTCCAGATGGATTAAGGACTTAAACATAAGACCTAACAGCATAAAAACCCTAGAAGAAAATCTACGCAAAACCATTCAGGACATAGGTGTAGGCAAGGACTTCATGACCAAAACACCAAAAGCATTGACAACAAAAGCCAAAATAGACAAATGGGACCTAATCAAACTCCACAGCTTCTGCACAGCAAAAGAAACAATCATTAGAGTGAATCGGCAACCAACAGATTGGGAAAAATTTTTTGCAGTTTACCCATCTGACAAAGGGCTGATATCCAAAATTTACAAAGAACTAAAACAGATTTACAAGAAAAAAACTAACAAGCCCATTCAAAAGTGGGCAAAGGATATGAACAGACACTTTACAAAAGAAGACATACGTGAGGCCAACAAACATATGAAAAAATGCTCATCATCACTGGTCATCAGAGAAATGCAAATCAAAACTACATTGAGATACCATCTCACGCCAGTTAGAATGGCGATCATTAAAAAGTCTGGAGACAACAGATGCTGGAGAAGATGTGGAGAAATAGGAACACTTTTACGCTGTTGGTGGGAGTGTAAATTAGTTCAACCATTGTGGAAGACAGTGTGGTGATTCCTCAAGGACATAGAAATAGAAATTTCATTTGACCCAGCAATCCCATTACTGGGTATATATCCAAAGGATTACAAATCGTTCTACTATAAGGACACGTGCACACGAATGTTCATTGCAGCACTGTTTACAATAGCAAAGACCTGGAACCAACCCAAATGCCCATCGACGATAGACTGGATAGGGAAAATGTGGCACATATACACCATGGAATATTATGCAGCCATCAAAAACGATGAGTTAGGGACCTTTGTAGGGACATGGATGAACCTGGAAACCATCATTCTCAGCAAACTGACAGAAGGGCAGAAGATCAAACACCGAATGTTCTCACTCATAGGCGGGTGTTGAACAATGAGAACACATGGACACAGGGAGGGGAGCACTACACACTGGGGTCAGTTGGGGTGAAATAGGGGAGGGATGGTGGGGGGTGGGAAGCTGGGGAGAGATAGCAAGGGGAGAGATGCCAGATGTAGGTGATGGGGAGGAAGGCAGCAAATCACACTGCCATGTGTGCTCCTATGCAACAATTTTGCATGTTCTTCACATGTACCCCAAAACCTAAAATGCAATAAAATAATAAATGGGAAAAAAAATGCTAAAAAGAGTACTTCAATCAGAAAAAATGGACTTTATTTAGCAAACAGAAATCACCAGAAGGTACAAAACTCGCTGATAAAAGTACAAAAAAAATCAGAATTTTATAACATTGTAATTATGGTGTATAAACTACCCTTAAGTAGGAAAAATAAATCATGAATCAATAAAAAGTAATAACCACAACAACTTTTTAAGATATAGATAAGATATAAATACAAACAACAAAAAGTTTAAAAGTTGGGGGGTGATGTTAAGGCACAGAGGTCTTATCAGTTTTCTTTTTGCTTATTTATTTGCTTATGCACACAGTGCTAAGTTACGAGTTTACAATAATGGCTATAAGATAGTATTGGCAAGCCTCATGGTAACTTTAAACCAAAAAATGTATAATAGAGACACAAAAACAAAAAGTAAGAGACTAACTCATATCACAACAGAAAATTACATTCACTAAAGGGAAGATAGGAAGGAAAAAAAAGAAGAAAAAGAACAAAACAACCAGAAAGCTAATAACGAAATGGCAGGGGTAAGTCCTTACTTATCAATAATAACATTATACGTAAATAAACTAACCTCTCTGGTCAAAAGACAGATCATCTGAATAGATAAGAAAACAAGACCTAATTATATATTATCTACATGAAACACACTTTAACTATTAAGACAAAAATAGACTGAAAATAAAGGGATTAAAAAAGATATTCCATGTCAATGGAAATCAAAAAAGAGCAGGAATCACTATACTTATGCCAGACAAAATGTATTTCAAGAAAAAAACCATAAGAAGAGACAGAGGGGTCACTATATAATGCTAAAGGAGTCAGTTCAGCAAGGGAATATAACAATTTTAACCCAGTTTGCACCCAAAACTGGAGCACCAAAATATATAAAGAAAATATTATTAGAGCTAAAGAAAAAGAGATGCCAATACAATAATATAATAACTGGAGACTTCATCACCCCACTTTCATTATTAGACAGAACCAGACATAAAATCAACAAAGAAATATCAGGTAATCTGCACCATCAACCAAACAGACCTAATAGATATTTACAGAACATTTCATCCAATGGCTACAGAATATACATTTTTTTTCTTAGCATATGGAGCATTTTAAAAACAGATCAAATGTTAAGTCAAAAATTAAATCTTAAAACACACAAAAAAAAAAAAAAAATAACCACCCTAAAATACTATCAAGTAGCTTCTCTGGAATAAAACTAGAAATCAATGCAAGAAGAATTTTGGAAACTACATAAATATATGGAAATTAAACAATACGCTCCTGAATGCCCAATGGGTTAGTGAATAAGAAGAAAATAAAAAATTTTCTTGAAACAAATTAAAATGGAAACAAAACATAGCAAAATCTATGGGATACAGCAAAAGCAGTGCTAAGAGGAAAGTTCATAGCTACAAGTGCCTATAACAAAAAAGAAGAAAAAATTCAAATAAACAACCTAATGATGTATCTTAAAGACCAGAAAAGCAAGAGCAAAGTAAATGCAAAATTAGTGGATACAAAAAAAATGTAACGAGGATCAGAGTGGAAATAGATAAAATTGAAATGAAAAAAACAATACAAAAGATCAATGAAACAAAAATTTGTTCTTTTTTAAGTTAAACAAAATTGACAAACTTTTAGCGACACTAATGAAAAAAGAACAAATATCTAAATAGAAGCAGAGCTCAAAATGAAACATTATAACTAATACTGCAGGAATTCAAAGGATCACTAGTGGCTACTATGAGCAAGTATATGCTAATAAATTGGAAAATCTAGAATAAAAGGACAAATTCCTAGACACATATAACCTACCAAGATTGAACCATTGTGAAGAAATCCAAAACCTAAACAGACCAAGAAACAACAAAATTGAAGCTGCAATAAGTCTCCCAGTAGATGGCTATACAGGAACAGCTTCTGTGCGCAACTCCCAGTGAGATCAACGCAGTAGGTGGGTGATTTCCACATTTCCAACTGAGGTACCTGTTTCCTCTCATTGGGACTGATTGGACAGTGGGTGCAGCCCAAGGAGGGCAAGGCAAAGCAAGGTGGGGTGTTGCCTCACCCAGGAAGTACAAGGGGCCAGGGAATTCCCTCTCCTAAACAAGTGAAGCCGTTAGGGACTGTTCCCTGCACTTCAGCCCAGACACTGAGTTTTCCCATGGTCTTCACAACTCTCAGAACAGGAGGCTCCCTCCAGTACCTACACAACCACTAGGGCCTTGGGTTTCCAGCACAAAACTGGGTGGCCATTTGGGCAGACACTGAGCTAGTCACAGCAGCTTTTTTTTGTTTGTTTTTTTTCATACCACAGTGGTGCCTGGAATGCCAGTGAGACAGAGCCATTCACTGCCCTGGAAAGGCAGCTGAAGCCACGGAGCCAAGTAGTCTGCTTCGGTGGGTCCCACCCCCATGGAGACCACCGAGCTAAGATCCACTGGCTTGAAAGTCTCGCAGCTGGCACAGCAGCCTGAGCTTGACCTGGGACATTTGAGGTTGGTGAGGGGAGTGGTGTCCACCATTGCTGAGGCTCAAGTAGGCAGTTTCTACCACACAGTGTAAACAAAGTTCAAACTGGGCGAACCTCACTGCAGCTCAGCAGCTGCAGGCAGGCTGTCTCACTAGGTGTCTTTGCTGGGCAAGGCATCTCAGAGAAAAGGCACCAGCCCATCAGGGACTTATAAATAAAGCCCCCACCTTCTTGGGACAGGACACTTGGGAAAAGGGGCAGTTGTGGGTACAGCTTCAGGGGACCTAAACGTCCCTGCATGGCAGCTCTGAAGAGAGCAGTGGATCTCCTAGAGAAGCATTAGAGCTTCGATAAGGGACAGACTGCCTCCTCAAGTGGCTCCCTGACCCCTGTGTATCCTGTGAAGCTGACAGAAACCTTATACAGGAGAGCTGTGGCTGGCATCTGATGGGTACTCCTCTGGGACAAAGCTACCAGAGGAAGGAACAGGCAGCAATCTTTGCTGTGCTGCAGCCTGTGCTGGTGATTCCCAGTCAAGCAGGGTCTGGAGTCAATCTACAGAAACTTCAGCAGACCTGCAGCAGAGGGGCCTGTTAGAAGAAAAACTAACAATCAGAAAAGTTTCAACATCAACTAAATGGAAGTCTACTCAGAGATCCCATCCAAAGGTCACTGAGCTAAAAGGCCAAATATAAATAAATATGAGAAAAAAAAAAAAAAAACAGTCAAAAAAGCCTAAAAATTCCAAAAACAACAACACTGTTCTCCTTCAAGAGATTACAACTCCTCACCAGCAAGGGAACACAACTGGATGGAGAATGAGTTTGACAAACTGATGGAAGCAGGCTTCAGAAGGTGGGTAATAAAAAACTTCTCCAAGCTAAAGGGGCATGTTGTAACCCAATGCAAGGAAACTAAGGACCTTGAAAGAAGGTTAGACAAAATGCTAACTAAAATAACCAGTTTAGAGAAGAACATAAACAACCTGATGGAGCTGAAAAATGCAGCATGAGAACTTCAAGAAGCATGCACAATTTTCAATAGCCAAATCGAACAAGCAGAAGAAAGGATGTCAGAGATTAAAGATCAACTTAATGAAATAGAGAGAGAAGACAAGTTTAGAGAAAAAAAAGTGTGAAAAGAAATGAACAAAGCCTCCAAGAGATATGAAATTATGTGAAAAGACAAAAATCTACATTTGATTGGTGTACCTAAAAGTGAAAGGAAGAATGAAACCAAGTTAGAAAACACTCTTCAAAATATTATCCAGGAGAACATCCCCAACCTAGCAAGGCAGGCCAGCATTCAAATTCAGGAAATACAGAGACCACCACAAAGATACTCCTTGAGAATAGCAACCCCAAGACACAAAATCCTCAGATTCACCATGGTTGAAATGAAGGAAAAAATGCCAAAGGCAGCCAGAGAGAAAGGTTGAGTTACTCACAAGGAGAAGCCCATCAGATTAACAGCAGATCTCTCAGCAGAAACCCTACAAGCCATAAAAGAATGTGGGCCAGTATTCAACATCCTTAAAGAAAAGAATTTTCAACCCAGAATTCCATATCCAGCCAAACTAAGCTTCATAAGCAAAGGAGAAATAAAATCCTTTATAGACAAGCAAATATTGAGAGATTATCTAACCACCAGGCCAGACTTACAAGAGTTCCTGAAGGAAGCACTAAACATGGAAAGGAACAAATGATATCAGCCACTGCAAAAACATACCAAATTGTAAAGGCCATCAACACTATGAAGAAACTGCATTAACTAAGGGGCAAAGTAACCAGCTAGCATCATACTAGCAGGATCAAATTCACACATAATATTAACCTTAAATGTAAACAGACTAAATGCCCCAGTTAAAAGACACAGACCAGCAAATTAAATAAACAGTCAAGACCCATTGACGTGCTGTATTCAGGAGACACATCTCACATGCAGAGACACACATAAGCTCAAAATAAAGTGATGGAAGAAGATTTATCAAGAATATGGAAAGAAAAAAGAAAGGCAGGGATTGCAATCCTAGTCCCTGATAAAACAGACTTTAAACCAACAAACATCAAAAGAGACAAAAAGGGCAGTACATAATGGTAAAGGGATCAATACAAAAAGAAGAGCTAACTATCCTAAATATATATGTACACAATACAGTAGCACCCAGATTCATAGAGCAAGTTCTTAGAGACCCAAAAAACACTTAGACTTCCACAGCATAGTAGTGGGAGATCTTAACACTCCACTGTCAATATTAGACAGATCAATGAGATAGAAAATTAACAGGGATGTCCAGGACTTGAACTCAGTTCTAGACCAAGATGAATTAATAGACATTTACAGAACTCTCACCCTAAATGCACAGAATATACATTCTTCTAAGCATCAAATCGCACTTATTCTAAAATTGATCACATAATTAGAAGTAAAACACTCCTCAGCAAATGGAAAAGAAAGGAATTCATAACAAACAGTCCCTCAGACTACAGTGCAATCAAGTTAGAACTCAAGAGTAAGAAACTCACTCAAAACCACACATCTACATGGATACTGAACAACTTGCTCCAACATGACTACTGGATAAATAAGACAATGAAGGCAGAAATAAAGATGTTCTTTGGTACCAATGAGAAGGAAGAAACAAAGTACCAGAATCTCTGGGACACATTTAAAGCACTGCCCGGATGAAAATTTATAGCTCTAAATGCCCACAAGAGAAAGCAGAACAGATCTAAAATTGACACCCTAATGTCACAATGAAAACAACTAGCAAAGCAAGGACAAATTCAAAAGCCAGCAGAAGACAAGAAATAACTAAGATCAGAGCAGAACTGAAGGAGATAGAGACATAAAAATCCCTTCAAAAATTAATAAATCCAGGAGCTGTTTTTTTTGAAATATCAACAAAATACAGAGACCACTAGCCAGATGATTAAAAAAGAAAACAGAGAAGAATCAAAGAGATGCAATAAAAAATGATAAAGGTGATATCACCATGAATCGCACAGAAATACAAACTACCATCAGAGAATATCATAAATACCTCTACACAAATAAACCAGAAAATCTAGAAGAAATGGATAAACTCCTGGACACTTACACCCTCCCAAGACTAAACAAGGAAGAAGTTGCATCCCTGAATAGACCAATAACAAGTTAGAAATTGAGGCAGCAATTAATAGCCTACCAACCAAAAAAAAAAAAAAAAAAACCTCCAGAACCAGATGGTTTCACAGTAGAATTCTACCAGAGGTACAAAGAGGAGCTGGTACCATTCCTTCTGAAATTATTCCAAACAGAAAAAAAAGGAATCCTCCATAACTCATTTTATGTGGCCAGCATCATCCTAATACCAAAACCTGGCAGAGATACAAATTAAGAAAACAATTTTCAGGCCAATATCCCTGATGAACATCAATGCAAAAATCCTCAATAAAATACTAGCAAACTAAATTGAACAGCACATCAAAAAGCATATCTATCACTATCAAGTCAGCTTCATTTCTAGGATGCAAGGCTGGTTCAACATATGCAAATCAATGAACATAATACATCACATAAGCAGAACCAGTGACAGAAACCATATGATTATCTCAATAGATGCAAAGAAGGCCTTCTACAAAATTCAACCACGATTTATGCTAAAAACTCAATAAAATAGGTATTGATAGAATGTAACTCACAATATTAAGAGCTATTTATGACAAATCCACAGCCAATATTATTCTGAATGGGCAAATCTTGGAAGCATTCCTTTGAAAACCAGCACAAGACAAGCATGCCCTCTCTCACCACTCCTATTCAACACAGTATTGGAAATTCTGGCCATGGCAATCAGAGGAAGAAAAAAAAGTGTATTAAAATAGGTAAAGAGAGTCAAATTGTCTCTATTCTCAGATGACATGATTGTATATTTACAATCATCTCAACCCAAAATCTCCTTAAGCTGATAAGCAACTTCAGCAAAGTCTCAGGATACAAAATCAACATGCAAAAATCACAAGCATTCCTGTACACCAGTAATAGACAAATAGAGAACCAAATAATGAGTTAATTCCCATTCACAATTGCTGCAAAGAGAATTAAATATCTAGGAATAAACAGTCCAAGGGATATGAAGGACCTCTTCAAGGAGAACTACAAACTACTGCTCAAGGAAATAAGAGAGGACACAAACAAAGAGAAAAACGTTCCATGCTCATGGTTACAAAGAATCAACGCTGTGAAAATGGCCATACTGTCCAAAGGAATCTATAGATTCAGTGCTATCCCCATCAAGCTATCATTGACTTTCTTTACATAGCTAAAAAAAATCACCTTATATTTCATATGAACAAAAATAACCTGCATAGCCAAGATAATTATAAGCAAAACAAACAAACAAAAACAAAAATAAAAACAAAGCTGGAGGCATCATGCTACCTGGCCTCAAACTATGCTACAAGGCTGCAGTAACAAAAACAGCATGGTACTTGTACCAAAACAGATATATAGACTAATGAAACAGAACAGAGGCCTCAGAAATAATGCAACACACCTACAACCATCTGATCTTTGAGAAAATTGACAAAAACATGCAATGGGGAAAGGATTCCCTATTTAATAAATGGTGTTAGGAAAACTGGCTAGCCATATGCAGAAAGCTGAAAGTGAATTCTCTTACACCTTATACAAAAATTAACTAAAGATGGATTAAATATTTAAACATAAGACCTAAAACCACAAAAACCTTAGAAGAAAAACTATGCAATACTATTTAGGACATAGGCATGGGCAAATACTTCATGACTAAAATGCCAAAACCAATGGCAACAAAAGCCAACACAGACAAATGGGGTCTACTTAAACTAAAGAGCCTTTGCACAGCAAAAGAAGCTATCTGCAGAGTGAACAGCAACCTACAGAATGGGATAAATTTTTGCAATCTACCCATCTGACAAAGGACTAATATCTAGAATCTCCAAAACTTTAAACAAATTTACAAGAAGAAAACAACCCCATCAAAAAGTTGGTAAAGGTTATGAACAGACACATTAGAAGACATTTATCCAGCCAACAAACATATGAAAAAAAGTTTGTCACTGGTCTTTAGAGAAATGCAAATCAAAACCACAACGAGATACCATTTCATGCCAGTTAGAATGGCAATCATTAACAAACCTGGAAAGCACAGATGCTGGAGGGGATGTGGAGAAATAGGAATGCTTTTACACAGTTGGTGGGAGTGTAAATGACTTCAACCATTGCAGAAGACAGTGTGACGATTCCTCAAGGATCTACAAATAGAAATACCATTTGACCCAGCAATCCATTACTGGGTATATACCCAAAGGATTATAAATTGTTCTATTATAAAGACACATGCACACGTATGTTTATTGCAGCACTGTTTACAATAGCAAAGACTTGGAACCAACCCAAATGCCCATCAATGATAGACTGGATAAAGAAAATGTGGCACATATACATCATGGAATACTATGCAGCCATAAAAAAGGATGAGTCTATGTCCTTTGCAGGGAACTGGGTGAAGCTGGAAACCATCATTCTCAGCAAACTGACACAAGAACAGAGAACCAAACACCACATGCTCTCACTCATAAGTGGGTGTTGAACAATGAGAACACATGGACACAGGCAGGGGAACATGAGACACCAGGGATTGTTGGGGGGGGGCAGGCGAGGGATAGCAGTGGGTGGGAAGACTGGGGAGGGATAACATTAGGAAAAATACCTAATGTAGATGATGGGAAGATCAATGTAGCAAACCATCATGGCATGTGTATACCTAGGTAACAATCCTGCCCGATCTGCACATATACCCCAGAACTTAAAGTATAAAAAATAAAAATAATCAATTCTTAAAATATAAAAAATAAAATAAAATATCAGGGGACAACGGATGATAGAGAGGATGTGGAGAAACAGAAATGCTTCTATACTGTTGGTGGGAGTGTAAATTAGTTCGACCATTGTGGAAGACAGTGTGGTGATTCCTCAAGGATCTACAAATAGAAATACCATTTGACCCAGCAATCCCATTACTGGGTATATACCCAAAGGATTATAAATCATTCTGTTAAAGACACATGCACACATATATTTATTGCAGCACTATTCACAATAGCAAAGACTTGGAACCAACCCAAATGCCCATAAATTATAGACTGGATAAAGAAAATGTGGCACATATACACCATGGAATATTATGCAGCCATAAAAAGGATGAGTTCATGCCCTTTGCAGGGACATGGATGAAGCTGGAAATGATCATTCTCAGCAAACTACCACAAGAACAGAAATCCAAACGCCACATGTTCTCACTCATAAGTGGTGGATGAACAATGAAAACACATGGACACAGATGGGAACACCACACACCCGGGCCTGTCAGCAGATGGTCAGTGGAAGGGGGTGATAAGGGATGGAGGGTAGGTATTAGGAGAAATACCTAATGTAGGTGACCGGGTAATGGATGCAGCCAACCACCATGGCACATGTATACATATGTAACAAACCTGTACATTCTGTACATGAACCCCAGAACTTAAAGTATTTAAAAAATGCCTCCCAATAGAGAAAATCCTGTGACCCTATGAGTTTACTGCTGAATTCTACCAAACGTTTAAAGAACAAATACCCATCCTAATTAAACAATTCCAAAAAATATAGGAGGAAAGCATACTACCAAACTCATCCCATGAGACCATTATTACCCTGATAGCCACACCAAAGATACATTAAAAAAGAAAACCACAAGTCAGTATCTCTGATAAATATTGATACAAAAATTCTCAACAAAATACTAGAAACCAAGTTCAACAAAACAATAAAATGATCTTTTATCATGACCAAGTGACATTTATCACTAGGATGCAAGGATGGTTCAACATACTTAATAAATGTGATACATCATATTAACAGAATGAAAGACAAAAATCCACATAATCTTTCAATTAATGCTGGAAAAGCATTTGATAAAATTCAACATCCCTTTATAATAAAACCCATCAAAATCTTGGTATAAAAGAAACATATCTCAGAATAGTAAGTACCATATATGACAGAGCCATAGCTAGTATCATACTGAATGGAAAAAACTGAAACCCTTTCCTCTAAGATTTAGAACACAGTGATGGTGCTCACTTTCATCATTGTTATTCAACATAGTACTAGAAGTCCTAGCTAGAGCAATTTGACAATATAAATTTATAACAGGCATTCAAATTGGAGAGGAAGACGTCAAATTATCTTTGTTTGCAGATGATATGTTCTAGTATTTGGAAAAGCCTAAAGACCACACACACACACACACACACACACACACACACACACACACACACAAAACCACTAATAGAACGGGTAAGTAAAATTTCAGGACACAAAATCAACATAAAAATCAGTAGTATTTCTACATGCTAATAGGGAACATATCTGAAAAATTAATTTAAAAGTAATCCCACTTACTACAGCCATAAAAAAATTAAATACCTAGGAATTAAAAAAGTAAAAGATCTCTTTAATGGAAACTATAAAACACTGATTAAAGAAATTGAATAGGATACCAAAAATCAGAAAGATATTCCGTGTTTATAGATTGGAAGAATCAATATTGTTAAAAAGTCCATACTACTCAAAACAATCTACCAATTCAATGTAATCCCTATCCAAATTCCAATGTCATTCTTCTCAGGAATAGAATAAAACAATTCTAGAATATACATGGACCCACAAAAGAGCCAGAATAACCAAAGCTATCCTTAGCAGAAAGAACAGAAGTGGAAGAATCATATCGCCTGACTTCAAATTACATTACAGAGGTATGTATATAACCAAAACAGCATGGTACTGGCATAAAAACAGACACATATACAAATGCACCAGAATTGAGAACCCAGAAACAAATCCACACACCAACAGTGAACTTATTTTGAACAAAGTTACCAAGAACATACCCTCGGAAAAATACAGTTTTTCCAATAAGTGGGGCAGGGAAAGCTGGATGTCCATAAGCAGAGGAATGAAACTACATCCCTATCTCTCACTGTTTACAAAATAAAATAAAAATGAATTAAAAACTTGAATTTAAGTCATCAAACTATGAAACTACTTAAGCATACTTTGGGGAAATTCTCCAGGACATTGATCTGGGCAATATTTTTTGAGTAATACCCCACAAGCACAGGCCACCAAGGCAAAAATGGAGAAACGGAACCACATCAAGTTAAATCTTCCACACAAGAAAGGAAAGAATGAGCAAAGTGAAGAGACTACTCACAGAATGAGGAAAAAAATTTGCAAACTACCCATATGACAAAGGAATAATAACTAAAATATATAAAGAGCTGAAACAACTGTATAGAAATAATCTGATTAAATATGGGGAAATATCTGAATAATTTTCAAAAGAAGATACACAAATGGCAAACAGGCATAATAAAACATGCTCAACATTACTGATTATCACATAAATGCAAATCAAAACTATAATAAGATATCATCTCACCCCAGTTAAAGTGGATTATATCCAAAAGAGAGGCAATAACAAATTCTGGCAAGGATTCGGAGGAAAGTAAATCCTTATGCACTGTTGGTGGTAAGTAAATTAGTGCAACCACTATGGGAAACCATTTAGAATTTCCTCAAAAAACTAAAATTAGAGCTGCCATATGACCCAGCATTCACACTGCTAGATATATATCAAAAAGAAAGAAAATCAGTATATCAAAGAGATCTGTGAACTCCCATGTTAGCTGCAGCACTGTTCACAATAGCCAAGATATGGAAGCAATCTAAGTGTTCAACAGAAGAACGGATAAAGAAAATATGGTGCATATACACAAAGGAGTACCATTCAGTGTAAACAAGAATGAGATCTTGTCATTTGCAACAACATGAATGGATCTGGAGGTCATTATACTAAGTGAAATATGACAGGCACAGAAAGGCAAACTTTATATATTCTCACTTATGTGTGATATCTAAAATTTAAAACAATTGAACTCATGGAGTTAGAAAGTAGAAGGATGTTTACCAAAGGCTGAAAAGGGTAGTGGGAGGGTGAGTGAGGGCTGGGAGGTAGAGATGGTTAATGGATTAAAAAATATATACAGAATGAATAAGACAGACAGAATGAATATGATAGGAAACAGGGTACCGTAGTCAATAATAATTTAATTATATATTTTAAAATAACTTAAAAAGTATAATTGTTTATAACACAAAGTATAAAAGCTTGAGGTGGTATATACTTAATTTTCCATGATGTGATTATTATGCATTACCTGCCTATATAAAAACATCTCATGTGTCTCATAAATATTTACACCTACTATGTACTCACAATAAAAAATTAAAAATTAATTGAATTATATTTCTAATAATAATCACTTTAAATAAAATAAAAAAGTACCATTTATAAAAGTGCAAAAATAAATCATTAATTTTTCAAAAAATGATGCTGAAATAATTGGATGTTCATATATAAAAAGTGAACTTTAATACCTCAAATATTATACAAATGTTTACTGATAATGTAAATGTAAAACAATACTATGACACTTTATAAGAAAATATAGCAAAAATATTTTGAACTTGGATTAGGAAGAGTTCTTAGATTTAACATCAAATGTGTAAATCATAAAAGTAAAATAATTTATAAATAAAAGGTTACTGAAATTAGAATCTTTTGCTCCACATTCAACATAGTTAAGGGAAGAAAGATCCTAGCCACAGACTGAGGGAAATTATGTACAAATCACATAACTGGCAACAAATGTGTATTTTCAAACATAAGTAACTCAATATTCAACAATAAGAAAATAAACTATAAAACTAAAAGTTCATAAGCAAAAAAATGTGAATGCACACATTACCAAAGGAGAAATAGTTAGTAAATATAAACACATGAAAAGATGTTCAACATTATTAATCATTAGAGAAATGCAAATTAAAACCACAATGAGATACCATGCGAGGATGTAGAGCAACTGAAACTCCCACACATTGTTGCCCATGAAAATACAAAATTGTATAGCCACTTTGGAGAAGAGTTTGACAGTTTCATATAAAGATAAACATGCTTCCGATATAATAACAGCCAACTCACACTTACATATTTACCCAAGAGAAATAAAAACTTATGTTCATGTAGAAACATATACAAGAATGTTAATGGAAGCTTTATTTATAATTGCCAAAACTGCAAAACAATTTAAATGTCCTTTAGTCACTGGATAAGGAACTAAGGAACTGTGGTATATAAATAGAATTAAAAATGAAAAAATATAAGATTATCTCAATAGATGCAGAAAATACTTTTGATAAAATTCTACTTTATGATAAAAAAAAAAAAACCCTCAAGAAACTAGGCATCGAAGGAACATTCCTCAAAATACTAAAAGTCATCTATGACAGACTCACAACCAACATCATACTTGATGGGCAAAAACTGAAGAGGCATTCCTTTTGAGAAGTGGAACAAGACAAGGATTCCCATCCTCACCAGTACTAGAAGTCATAACCAGAGTAATTAGGCAAGTAAAAGAAAGAAAGGTCATCCAAATAGGAAAAGAGGTGTCAAACTATCTCTCCTCACAGATGAAATGATCCTACACCCATAAAATTCTAAAGATTCTGTTAGAAGCCTCCAGGAACTGATAAATAATTTCTGTAAAATTTCAGGATACAAAATCAATGTACAAAAATAACTGGCCTTTCTATACAGCAATAACATTCAAGGTGAAAGCCAAATGAAGGACATAATCCCACCTACAACAGCCAAAAATACAATAAAATAAAATACCTAGAACTACATCTAACCAAGGAAATGAAAGACTTGTAAAGAACTAAAAAAACACTGCTAACAAAAATCATAGATGACACACAAAAAAATGAAAAAGCATTTCATGCTCATGGATTGGAAGAATCAGTATCATTAAAATGCCCATATTGCCCAAAATGACCTACAAATTTAATGCTATTCCTATCAAACTAACATCATTATTTATATAACTAGAAAAAAACTATTCTAAAATTTATACAGAGCCAAAAAGAGCTCAAATTGCCAAAGCAATCCTAAGCAAAATGAACAAAGCTGACGTTGTCACATTACCTAAATTCCAACTATACTATAAGGCTATAGTAACGAAAGCAGAATGGTTCTGGTACAAAAACAGACATGTAGAGTAATGGAACAAAAAAGAGTACTCAGAAATAAGACTGCACACCTATAGCCAACTGATTGGACAAATTCAATAAAAATAAGCCAAAGGAAAAGGACTCCCTATTCAATCAGTGATTATAAGATAGCTGGCTAGCCATTTGCAGAAGAATAAAACTGGACATCTACCTTTCATCATATACAACAATTAACTGAAGATGGATTAAATATTTAAATGTAAGATATAAAACTGTAAGAATTCTAGAAGAAAACCTAGAAAACAATATTCTAGACATCAGCCTTAGGAAAGAATCTGTAAGTAAGTCCTCAAAAGCAATTGCAACAAAAAAATTGACAAATGCGACCTAATTTAACTAAAGAACTTCTGCACAATAAAAGAAACTATCAACAGAATAACCAGACAATCTACTAAGTGGAAGAAAATATTTGCAACCTATTCATCCAACAAAGGGGTAATATACAGAATCTTTAAGAAACTGAATTGATCAAGCAAAATACAAATAACCTATTTTTTTTAATGAGAAAGAAAACATTGAGAGAAACTTCTTAAAAAAAGACATACAAGTGGAAAACAGACCCAAAAACAAACACAAAAACAAACAAAAAAAAAAACACAACTCCACATCACTAATCATCAGAGAAATGCAAATTAAAACCACAATGAGATACCATCTCAAAGCAGCCAGAATGGCTACTATTAAAAAGTCAAACAAACAAACAAACAAACCAAACAGATGCTGGGGAGGCCATGGAGAAAGGGGAATGCTCATACACTGTAGGTGGGAATGCAAATTAATTCAGCCACTATAAAAAGCAGTTTGAAAATTCCCCAGAGAAAACAGAACTGCTGTTTAACATGCAAACCCATTCCTGGATATATATATAAAAGAAAATAAACCTTTCTACTCAAAAGATACACACTGGCATGTTCATTGAAGCACTATTTACATTAGCAAAAACATGAAATCAACCTAGGTGCCTATTAACAGTGGATTGGATAAAGAAAATGTGGGGAGGGGTTTTCCAAGATGGCTGAATAGAGGCAATTCCAGAGTGCAGTTCCCAGCAAGAGATATGCAGAAGCCAAGTGGTCGTCACAGTCCCAAATAAGGTACCAGGTTCGTTTTGTGGGTCTGGTGGGACAGTGGGTATAAACCAAAAAGAGCAAGTTGAGACAGGACAGGGCACTGCACCACCCAGGAGGCGCATGCAACTGACTGGAGAATCAGGGGCTCTACCCCTCTGGGACTTCTGTTAAGATACTGCATTTTACCCAAGCCCTCCATGACCCACAAAACAGATCTTCACTGGGCTAAAAAAAACCCTGAGAGCTGCCTGAACAGGACTGAGTAGCAATTCCAGTGGTGCCATGGTTGTCAGCACAGATCTAGGTGGAAGCATTGGCTGATGTTGAGACATCCTGCCGAATGGAGCTACCTGCCCCCAGAAAGAAAGGGAACTGAAAGCAGGGAATCAGGCAATACAGCTGGGAGGATCCCTCCCCACAAAGCCCAGCAGGCCAAAGCCCTCTCACTTGAGAGAGTATGGCAGCCAGCACATCAGTTAGAGAGTGAGCAGGGACAATCAAGCTCAGCATGGAGAAAGGTAGCCACCACTGCAGAGGCCTAATCTACCTGAGTAAACAAAAGACACAGGAAATCTATGCAGCAGTTCCACTGAATATGTGGCAGCCAAGCAGCACTTCTGTAGGCAAAGGAAAGACTGCCTCCCCAAGCAGCTACCTGAAATCAAAGCTAGATCAATCCAATAAAATGCAAAGAAGCCAGCAAAAAAAAAAAAAAAAAAGAAAAAAGAAAGAAACCATCAAAGATTAGAATGCCTCACCCCTACCAAGGGAACACAATTTATCACCAGCAAGGGAACAAAACAGAATGGAGAACAAATTTGAGGAATTGACAGAAGCAGGTTTCAGAAAGTGGGTAATAACAATCTTCTTTGAGCTAAAGGAACAAGTTCTAACCCAATGCAAAGAAACTAAAAACCTTGAAAAAAGGTTAGATGAAATGCTAATTAGAATAACCAGCTCACAGAAGAAGATACATGACTTGATGGAGCTAAAAAACACAGCACGAGAACTTCACAAAGCATACACAAGTTTCAATAGCTGAATTGATTAAGCAGAAGAGAGTGTATCAGAAACTGAAGATCAACTCAGTGAAATAAAATGAGAAGGCAAGAAAAGAGAAAAGTGAAAACAAAAGAACAAAGCCTCCAAGAAATATGGGATTATGTGAAAAGACCTAATCTACATTTCATTGGTATACCAAAAAACGATGAGGAGAATGAATCCAAGCTGGAAAAAACTCTTCAGGATATTATCCAGGAGAACTTCCTCAATGTAGCAAGGCAGGCCAACATTCAAATACGGGAAATACAGAGAACACCACAAAGATACGTCTCAAGAAGAGCAACCCCAAGGCACATAATCATCAGTTTCCCCAAGGTTGAAAAGAAGGAAAAAATGCTAGGGGCAGCCAGAGAGAAAGACCGGGTCACCCACAAAGGGGAGCCCATCAGACTTACAGTGGATCTCTCAGCAGAAACCCTATAAGCCAGAAGAGAGTGGGGGCCAATAATCAACATCCTTAAAAGAAAAGAACTTTCAATTCAGAAATTCACATCCAGCCAAACTAAGCTCCATAAGTGAAGGAGAAATAAAATCCCTTAGGGATAAGGAATGCTGAGAGATTTTGTTGCCACCAGACCCACCTTACAAGAACTCCTGAAGGAAGCACTAAATGCAAAAAGAACAACCAGTATCAGCCACTGCAAAAAAGAATGAAATGGTAAAGATCAATGATGCAATGAAGAAACTGTGCCAACCAAAGGGCAAAACATCCAACCAGTAACAAAATGGTAGGATCAAATTCACACATAACAATATTAACGTTAAATGTAAATGGACTAAATGACCCTATCAAAAGACGTAGACTGGCAAATTGGATAAAAAGTCAAGAACCATAGATGTGCTATATTCAGGAGCCCCATTTCATGTGCTGAGACACACACAGCCTCAAAATAAAGGAGTGGAAGATTTATCAAGCAAATGGAGAGCAAAATAAAAGCAGGGAATGCAATCCTAGTGTCTGATAAAATGGACTTTAAACCAACAAAGATCAAAAGAGACAAAGAAGGGCATTACATAATGGTAAAAAAAATAATAAATAAGAGCTAACTATCCTAAATATATATGCACCAGGAGCACCCAGATACATAAAGCAAGTTCTTAACGACCTACAAAGAGACTTAGACTCCTACACAATCAGCGTGGGAGATGTTAAAACTCTGCAGTCAATATTAGACTGATCAACATGACAGAAAATCAACAAGGATATCCAGGACTTGAATGCAGTTCTGGACCAAGGGGACCTAATAGACACCTACAGAGCTCTCAACCCCAAATCCACAGAGTATACATTCTTCTCAGCACCACATTACACTTACTCAAAAATTCACCACATAATTGGAAATAAATCAGCCCTAAGCAAATGCAAAAGAATGGAAATCATAACAAACAGCCTCTCAGACCACAGTGCAATCAAATCAGAATGCAAGATTAGGAAACTAACTCAAAACTGCACAGCTTCATGGAAACTGAACAACTGGCTCCTGAATGTGGACTGGATAAACAATGAAACGAAGGCAGAAAAAAAGATGTTCTTCAAAACCAATGAGAAACAAGACACAATATAGCAGAATCTCTGGGACACCTTTAAAGCAATGTCGAGAGGGAAATTTATAGTAATAAAGGCCTACATGAGAAATGAGAAAATATCTAAAATTGACAACCTATCATCAAAATTGAAAGAGCTAGAGGAGCAAGTTCAAAAAAACTCAAAATCTAGCAGAAGACAAGAAACAACTAAGATCAGAGCAGAACTGAAGGAGATAGAGATACAAAAAAAAAAAACCCTTCAAAATTTCAATAAATCCATTAGCTGGTTTTTTGAAACAATCAATAAAATAGACCACTAGCCATATTAATAGAAAATAAAAGAGACAGGAATCAAATAGATGTAATAAAAAATGATAAAAGGGATATCACCATCGATTCCACAGAAATACAAACTACCATCAGAGATTACTACAAACAATTCTATGCACACAAAGCAGTAAATCTGGAAGTAATGGATAAATTCCTGGACGCCTACACACTCACTCCCAAGGCAAAACCAGGAAGAAGCTGAAACCCTGAATAGACCAACAATAAGGTCTGATGTCGAAGCAGCAATTAATAGCCTACCAACAAAAAAAAGTCCAGGTCCAGACGTGCTTAAAACCGAATTCTCCCAGACATACAAGGAGGAGTTGGTACCATTCCTTCTGAAACTATTCCATACAATAGAAAATGAGGGAATCTTCCATAACTTATTTTATGAGACCAACATCATCCTGATAACAAAATCTGGCAGAGACTCACCTGAAAAAGAAAACTTCAGGCCAATATCCATAATGAACATCAATGCAAAAATCTTCAATAAAATACTGGCATACTGAATGCAAAAGCATATCAAAAAGCTTATTCATCACGATCAAGTAGGCTTTACCCTGGGGATATAAGACTGCTTCAACATATGCAAATCTTTAAATGTAATCTGTCATATAAACAGAACCAAAGCTAAAAACCACATGATTATCTCAATAGATGCAGAGAAGGTCTTCGACAATATTCAACAGCACTTTATGCTAAAAACCCTCAATAAACTAGGTTTCAATGGAATGCATTATAAAATAATAAAAGTTATTGCTGACAAACCCACAGCCAATGTCATACTGAAGGGGCAAAAACTGAAAGCATCCCCCTTGAAATCTGGCACTAGAAATTCACCACTTCTATTCAATATAGTATTGGAAGTTCAAGCCAGAGCAAACAGGCAAGAAAAAGAAATAAAGGATATTCAATTAGGAAAGGAGGAAGTCAAATTGTCTCTATTTGCAGCTGACATGATTGTATATTTGGAAGACCCCATCATCTCAGCCCCAAATCTCCTTAAACTGAAAAGCAACTTCAGCAAAATCTCAGCATACAAAATCAATGTGCAGAAATTACAAGCATTCACATACACTAATAACAGAAAAATAGCCAAATCATGAGTGAACTCCCATTCACAATTGATACAAAGAGTAAAACACCTAGAAATACAACTAACAAAGGATGTAAATGACCTCTTCAAAGAGAACTACAAACCACTGCTCAAGGAAATGAGAGAGGACACAAATAGATGGAAAAACATTCCATGCTCATCATTAAGGAGAATAAATATCGTGAAAATGGTCATATTGCCCAAAGTAATTTATAGATTAAATGCTATCCCCATCATCTACCAATCACCTTCTTCACAGAATTGGAAATAAGAATACTTTAAGCTTCATATGGAACCAAAAGAGAACCCACATAACCAAGACAATCCTAAGCAAAAAGAACAAAGCTGGAGGAATCATGCTACCTGACTTCAAATTATACTACAAGTCTACAGTAATCAAAACAGCATGGTACTGGTACCAAAACAGAGACATAGACCAATGGATCAGAACAGAGGCCTCGGAAGCAACACCACACATCTACAACCATCTGATATTTGACAAATATGACAGAAACAAGCAATGGGGAAAGGATTCCCTGTTTAATAAATGACGTTGAAAAAACTGGCTAGCAATGTGCAGAAAGCAGAAACTGGACAATTTCCTGACACTTTACACTAAAATTAACTCCAGATGGATTAAAGATTTAAACATAAGACCTAACACCATAAAAACCCCAGAAGAAAACATAGGCAAACCATTCAGTACATAGACATAGGCATAGGCAAGGACTACATGACTAAAACACCAAAAGCAATGGCAACAAAAGCCAAAATAGACAAATGGGATCTAATTAAACTTAACAGCTTCTACACAGCAAAAGAAGCAATAATTAGAATGTACCAGCAACCAACAGAAATGGAAAAAATTTTTGCAAGCTACCCATCTGACAAAGGGCTAATATCCAGAATCTATGAAGAAGTAAAACAGATTTTCAAGAAAAAAAGGAAGAAATTTATTCAAAACTGGGCAAAGGATATGAACAGACACTCTTCAAATGCGGACATATATGAGGCCAACAAATATATGAAAAAATGCTCATCATATTTGGCCATTAGAGAAATGCAAATCAAAACCATATTGAGGTATCATCTCACACCAGTTAGAATGGTGATCATTAAAAAATGTGGAGACAACAGATGCTGGAGAGGATGTGGAGAAATAGGAACATTTTTACACTGTTGGTGAGAGTGTAAATTATTTCAACCATTGTGGAAGACAGTGTGGTGATTCCTCAAGGATCTAGAACTAGAAATTCCATTTGACCCAGCAATCCCATTACTGGGTATATACCCAAAGAATTATAAATCATTCTATTATAAAGACACATGCACACATAAGTTCATTGCGGCACTGTTTACAATAGCAAATACCTGGAACCAACCCAAATGCCCATCAATAATAGACTGGACAAAGAAAACATAGCACATATAAACCATGAAATACTCTGCAGCCATGAAAAACGATGAGCTCATGTCCTTTGTAGGGATATGGGTGAATCTGGAAACCATCATTCTCAACAAACTGACACAAAAACAGAAAATCAAACACCACATGTTCTCACTCATCGGCGGGTGTTGAACAATGAGAACACATGAACACAGGGAAGGAAGCAACACACACTGGGGTCAGTTGTGGGGGACTAGGGGAGAAACAGCAGGGAGTGGGGAGCGTGGGGAGAAATAATGTGGGAAAAAACACCAGATATAGATGATGGGGGGATGGAGGCAGCAAACCACTTTGCCGTGTATGTACCTATGCAACAACCCTGCATGAACTGCACATGTATCCGCAAACCTAAAGTACAATTAAAAAAAAATGAAAAAATAATGTGGGACATTTACACCATGGAATACTATGCAGCCATAACAAAGAACAAAATCATTTCTTTTAAATCAACATGGATGCAACTACAATCCATTATCCTAAGTGAATTAACAGACAGAAAACCTAATTCCACATGTTCTCATTTATAAGTGGGGACTAAACACTGAGCACACATGAACATAAAAATAGCAACAATAAAAACTGGTAACTACTAGTGGGGGTGAGAGTGAAGTGAGAAAGGGTTTTATTGGGTGCCTGTCACTGGAGTGACAGGATTATTCATAACCCAAACCTCAGCATCACACAATGTACCCAGATAGCAAACCTGCACATCTACCTCAAAAATCTCAAATACAAGTTTGAAAAGAAAAAAAAAAAAGACAATGTGGTACATTCATACACTAAAATACTATTCAGCAAAATAAAACAATAAATTATTTCTCACTCTTTTTTTTCTTTTTAAGAGGGAGTCTTTCTCAGTCACCAGGCTGTAGAGCAGTGGTGCAATCTCAGCTCACTGCAACCTCCACCTCCCAGGTTCAAGAGATTCTCCTGCCTCAGCCTCCCAAGTAGTTGGAACTACAGGCATGCACCACCATGCAATAAACTATTTCTATACACTACATATCTATCAATCTTAAATTCACTTTTGCTAAGAAATGATAGCCTAAAAGCCATTTACTATATGCTTTTATTATATGGCATTTTGGAAAAGGAAGACTATAGGGAAGAACAACAGGTAAGTAGCTGTCAAAAATTGTGGTGAGAAGAATTCTTGACTGTGAAAAGATCTGGAACTAATTGAACTGCATCATGTCTTGATTATGGTAGCATAGAGAGTACTCCATGTATTTGACAACATCCATAATCTGTATAAAATGAGTAGGTTTAACTGTGTAGTTTTCTTAGATTATGTGTCAATATTTAAATTAATGTTTAATAATTATAATTAATTTTTACAATAAAATGCATACTAAAGAAGAAAGCTGGAGACATCATGCTACCCGACTTCAAACTATGCTACAGAGCCACAGTAACCAAAACAGCATGGCATTGGTACAAAAACAGTCACACAGACCAATGGAACAAAATAGAGAATGCAAAAATAAGACTGAACATCAACAACTATCTGGTCTTCAACAAACATGATACAAATAAGCAATGTGGAAAGGATTTTCTATACAATAAACAGTGCAGGGGTAACTGGCTAGCAATAGGCAGAATATTAAAACTGGATCCTATTTTTACACCATATATAATAATTAAGATGAATTAAAGATTTGAAGGTAAAACCCAAAACTATAAAAATCCTGAGAGACAACTTAGGCAATACCATTCAGGAAATAGTCATGGGCAAAGATTTCATGATGAATATGACAAAAACAGTTGCAACAGAAGAAAAAATATACAAACAGAATCTAAATTAACTAAAGAGCTTCTGCACAGACAAAAAAAAAATAACGGAGTAAACAGACAATCTACAGAATGGGAGAAAATGTTTGAAAATTATGCATTTGACAAAGATCTAATATCCAGCATCAATAACAAATTTACAAGAAAGCCACTGTATTAAAAATGGGCAAAGGACATGAATAGAAACTTTTCAAAAGAAGACATCTATATAGCCAATGATTTTATGAAAAAAAAACCTCAACGTCACCGATCAACTGATCATTAGAGAAATACCAATCAAAACCACAATAAGATATAATCTAACACCAGTCAGAATGTCTGTTATTATAAAGTCAAAAAATAGCAGATGCTGATGAGGTTATGAAGAAAACAAAATGCTTACACTGGAAGTGTAAACTAGTTCAGACATTGTGGAAGACAGTGTGGTCATTTCTCAACAACCAAAGACAGAAATACCGTTCAACCCAGCAATCCCATCCTGCATATATACCCAAAGGAATACGAATGATTAAAGACACATTTACATGTATGTTCATGGCAGCACGATTCACAACAGCAAAGACATGGAATCAACCTAAATATCTATCCGTGGTAGAGTGGATAATGCAAAAGTAATACATATACACCATGGAAAACTATGAAGTCATTTAAAAAAAAAAGAATAAGATCATGTCCTTCGAGGGCACATGGATGGAGCCAGAGGACATTATCATTAGCAAACTAACGCAGAAACAGAAAACCAAGTAGTGCATGTTCTCATAAGTGTGAGCTAATATGATGAGAGCACATGGACTCAGAGGAGAACGGCACGCACTGGGGCCTTTTAGAGTGTGACGGATAGAAGGCGGGAGAAAATCAGAAAAAGTAACTAATGGGTACTAGGCTTAATACCTGGGTGATAAAATAATCTGTACAACGAAGTCCTATGACAGAAGTTTAACTATGTAACAAACCTGCAATTGTACCCCTACCCTTAAAATAAAAGTTAAAAATCAAAAATTTTAAAATTTTAAAAAAGCACAAAGAGATACCACTATATAACCAATCACTAAACTTGAGATTTTACCAATTTTGGACAAGAACATGGATGAATCCCAAAATAATTATGTTGAGTGAGAGAAGCCAGACAAAAAAGAGTTCATACTATACAATTATATTTGTATAAAGTCTATGGAATTACAAAGTAATCTATAATGATATAAAGTAGATCATTGCTTTCCTAGAATGCAGTTTGGCCAATGGAGGAATGGACTTTAAAATGGCATTAGAAAGCTTTGGGAGCAATGGATATCTACATTCCCCTGATTGTGCAGACAGCTTCATTGTATATGTGTATGTACATATGCGTGTGTGTACATTTGTATGTGTGTGTTCATATATGTTTTCATATATATGTTTGCATGTAAATGTGTATATGCAGAGAGAGATCAGGAGGATATCAAAATTAAAAAATAAATAGAGATTCTCAACAAGTGGAGGATGTACCATTATTAAGAATCGTAAGATATTATAGTGTGTGTAAAAGGAATCAAATTGTGCATTTTAGTAAATATTTCTATATGAAAATTATACTTCAATAGAGCTATTTTGAAATGACACCAGTCTTTAAAAAAAGACTATTCCAATAAAGAGAAGAAGGTTGAATGCTTTCCAATAAGTTTTACGAGGCCAGCATAATCACAACTACAATACTTGGCAAAAATAATACAAGAAAGGAAAATCATTGGCCAAGGATTCTGATTAACACAATTACAAATATTCTACTCACAATATTAGCAATGGAACCAATTAAATATTTTTTAAAATGTTCTTCACTCAAGTTGAGCTTATTCCAGAAATACAAGGTTAGAATAACATTCAGTTTTCAGTAAGTATAATTCACCATATTTGGAAAACAAAAGCATAAAACATATGATCTTCTCAATAGATGCCATAAAGTACATATGTAAAAAAATTCAACACCCATTCATGGCAGAAATTAGTAACAAACTAGAAATAGAAGGGAACTTTTTTATCTTATAAAAACTATTTTCGAACTTATACTGAAGGTTGAAATATTCATAATAGGAACATAAAAAGAATGTTCTCTCTCTCTGCTTTAGTATTGTATTTGAGGACCTAATCAGTACAATATGGTATAAGGTGCAATGAAACTATCATCCACAGGCAACATGACTTTTTAAGAGAAAATTTGTTAAAAATTAGATATAAACTATTAGAATTAAGAAATGTATCTAGTCAATTATAAAAGAAATGTAGCAAAAGCAATTCTATTTCCATATACTAGTAACTGAAAAATTAGAAATTCAATTTTTAAAAATACACAATATTAGGATTTTGAATATTGACCCCCACTCTCTTCTGGCTTGTAGGGTTTCTGCTGAGAGATCTGCTGTGAGTCTGATGGGCTTCCCTTTAAAAGGATCAATGCAACAAGAAGAGCTAATGATCCTGGATATATATGCATTCAATACAGGAGCATTCAGATAAATAAAGCCAGTTCTTAGTGATGTACAAAGAGGCTTAGACTCCCACAGACTAATAGTGGGAGACTTTAATACCCCACTGTCAATATTATACAGATTAATGAGACAGAATATTAACAAGAACTCTCTCTCTATATATATATATATAATTGCATTTTAGGTTTTAGGGTACATGTGAAGAACATGCAAGATTGTTACATAGGTACATACATGGCAATCTCATTCGCTGCCTTTCTCCCCATCATCTATATCTGGCATTTCTCCCCTTGTTAGTCTTCCCCAATTCCCCACACCTCTCTGCCCCTCCCCAAGTTTCCCCCAACAAGAATATCTAGAACATGAACTTAGATCTGGACCAAGCTAACCTAACAGACATCTACAGTACTGTCCGCCCCAAACATGCAGAATATAAATTCTTCTCAGCACCACATCACACTTATTCTAAAACTGGCCATGTAATTGGAAGTAAAACAACCCTCAGCAAATGCAAAAAAAAAAAAAAGAAAAGAAAAAAAAGAAAAAAAGAAAATGGAAATCATACCAGTCTCTCAATCATAGTGCAATCAAATTAGAACTCAGGATTAAGAAACTCAATCAAAGCTGCACAATTACAGGGAAACTGAACAACCTGTTCCTGAATGACTTTTGGATAAATAATTAAATAAAGGCAGAAATAAAGATGTTCTTTGAAATCAATGAGAATGAAGTCACAACATACCAGAATTTCTGGGACACATTTAAAGCAGTGTCTAGAGAAAAATTTATAGCACTAAATGCCCACAAGAAAAATGAGGAAAGATCTAAAATTGACACTCTAACATCACGATTAAAAGAACAAAAGGAACAAGATGAAACAAATTCAAAAGCTAGCAGAAGACAAGAAATAACTAAGATCAGAGAAGAACTGAAGGAGATAGAAACACAAAAAAAACAACTTCAAAAAAATCAATCAATCAATGAATCCAGAAGCTTGTTTTTTTGGAAAAAAAAAAAAATAGACCACTAGCCAGACTGAAAAACAAAAAGAGAGGAGAATCAAATGCAGCTATTTACGACAAAACAACAGCCAATATCATACAGAATGAGCTAAAACTGGAAGCATTCCGTTTGAAAACCGGCACAAGACAGGATGCCCTCTCCCACCACTCCTATTCAAAACAGTATTGGAAATTCTGGCCAGAGCAATCAGGCAAGAGAAAAAATAAAATGTATTTATAGTTAGGATAAGAAGTCAAAATTTCTCTATTTGCAGATGACATGATTGCATATTTAGAAGACCCCAACGTCTCGGCCCAAAACTTCTTTAAGCTGATAAGCAACTTCTGCAAAGTCTCAGGATACAAAATCAATGTGCAGAAATCAAAAGCTTTCCTATATACCAAAAACAGACAAGCAACCAAATCATGGGTGAACTCCCATTAACAACTGCTAAAAAGAGAATAAAATACCTAGAAATACAACTAACACAGGGACATGAAGAACCGCTACAAGGAGAGCTACAAAACACTGCTCAAGGAAATAAAAGAGTTACAAACAAATGAAAAAACATTCCATGCTCATGGTTAGGAAGAATCAATATCGTGAAAATGAGCAAAGTAATTTACAGAGCAAAGTAATTTATAAATTCAATGCTATCCCCATCAAGCTACCAATGACCTTCTTCACAGAACTGGAGAAGAACACCTTAAACTTCATATGGAACCCAAAAAAGAGCCCTCATAGCCAAGAAAATACTAAGAAAAAAAAAAAAAAAAAAAAAACAGAGCTGCAGAGCTGGAGGCATCATGTTACCTGACTTGAAACTATACTACAAAGCTACAGTAATCAATGCAGCATGGTACTGGTACAAAAAAAAAGATATAGAACAATGGAAGAGAACAGAGTCCTCAGAATTAATGTCACACATCTACAACCATCTTATCTTTGACAAACCTGACAAAAACAAGCAATGGGGAAAGGATTCCCTGTTTAATAAATGATGTTAGGAAAACTGGCTAGCCATATGCAGAAAGCTGAAACTGAAGCCCTCCCTTACACCTTAAAAAAATTAACTCCAGATAGATTAAAGATTTAAACATAAGACCTAACATCATAAAAACCATAGAAGAAAACCTAGGCAATACCATTCAGGACATAGGCATAGGCAAGAACTTCATGAATAAAATGCCAAAAGCCAAAATAAACAAATGGGATCTAATTAAACTTAAGAGCTTCTGCACAGCAAAAGAAACTATCATTAGGGTGAACTGGCAACCAACAGAATCAGAAAAACTTTTTGCAATCTACTCATCTGACAAAGAGCTAACATCCAGAATCTACAAAGAAAAACAAATTTCCAAGAAAAAACACAACCCATCAAAAAGTGGGCAAAGGATAGAAACAGACACTTTTCTAAAGAATACATCTAAGCAGCCAACAAACGTATGAAAAAATGCTCATCACCACTGGTCATTAGAGAAATGCAAATCAAAACCACAATGAGATAAACTCTCACTCCAGTTAGAATGGCAATCATTAAAAAATCAGAAGACAACAGATGCTCGAGAGGATGTGGAGAAATAGGAACACTTTTACACTGTTGGTGGGAGTGTAAATTAGTTCAACCATTGTAGAAGACAGTGTGGCAATTCCTCAAGGATCTAGAAATAGAAATTCCATTTGATCCAGCAATCCCATTACTGGGTATATGCCAAAAAATTATAAATCTTTCTAAAGACACCTGCACGCATATGTTCATTGCGGCACTGTTTACAATAGCAAAGACTTGGAACCAACGCAAATGCCCATTAATGATAGACTCGATAAAAAAAAAATGTGGCACATACACACCATGAAATACTATGCAACCATAAAAAAGGATGAGTTCATGTCCTTTGCAGAGACATGGACGAAGCTGTAAACCATCACTCTCAGCAAACTGACACAAAAACAGAAAACTGAACACCACATATTCTCACTCATAAGTGGGTGTTGAACAATGAGAACACATGGAAACAGGGAGGGGAACATCACACACCACTACCTGTTAATGGGTGGGGGAGCTAGGAGAGGGATAAGAGAGGTTGGGGGAACTGGGGAGAGGTAACATTAGGAGAAATATCTAATGTAGATGATGAGGGGATGGATGCAGCAAACCACCATGGCATGTATACACCTATGTAACACTCCTACAAGATCTACAGATGTACCCCAGAACTTAAAGTACAAAAAGAAAAAAAATAAAAAGAGCAAGAGGAGCAAGATCAAACTAATTTAAAAGCTAGCAGAAGACAAGAAATAACTAAGATCAGAGCAAAAGTGAAGGAGATAGAGACAAAAAACACTAAAAAAAAAAAAAAAAATCAACGAATCCAGGATCTGGTTTTTTCAAAAGATCAACAAAATAAACTTCTAGCCAGGCTAATAAAGAAGAGAGAGAAGAATCAAATAGACACAATAAAAAATGATAAAGAGGATATCACCAGAAATCCCACAGAAATACAAACTACCATCAGAAAAAAGTATAAGTACCTCTATGCAAATAAGCTAGTAAATATAGAAGAAATTGATACATTCCTGGACACTTACACCCTCCCAAGACTAAACTAAAAAGAAGTCCAACGCCTGAATAGACCAATAAGAAAGTCTGAAATTGAGGCAGCAATTAATAGCCTACTAATAAAAAAAAGTACAGGACCAATGAGTTCGCAGCCAAATTCTACCAAAGGTAGAAAGAGCAGCTGGTACCATTTCTTCTGAAACTATTCCAAACAATAAAAAAAGAGGGACTCATTTTATGAGACCAAACTCATTTTATGAGACCAGCAACATCCTGATACCAAAACCTGGCAGGGACACACTAAAAAGAATATTTCAGGTCAATATCTATGATGAACATTGATGTGAAAATCCTCAATAACACTGGCAAACTGAATCCAACAATACATCAAAAAGCTTATCCATCACGATCAAGTCAGCTGCATTCCTGTGATACCAGGCTGGTTCAACATATGCAAATCTATAAATGTAATCCATCACATAAGCAGAAAAAAAGACAAAAACCACATTATTATCTCAATCGATGCAGAGAAGGCCTTCAACAAAATTCAACAGTTCTTTATACTAAAAACACTTAATAAACTAAGTATCCATAGAACCTATCTCAGAATAATAAGACAAACCCACAGCTAATTTATTTATAACAAACCCACTGCCAATATCAAAATGAATGGGCAAAAACTGAAAGCCTTCCATTGGAGAACTGGCACAAGACAAGAATGCCCTCTCCTATTCAAAATAGTAAGGGAAGTTCTGGCCAGGGCAATCAGGCAAGAGAAAGAAATAAAGGGTATTTAATTAGGAAAACTCTATTTGTATATGACATGATTGTATATTTAGAAGACCCCATCATCTAAACCCAAAGTCTTCTTAAGCTGATAAGCAACTTCAGCAAAGTCTTAGGATACAAAATCAATGTGCAAAAATCACAAGCATTCCTGTACATCAATAACAGAATCAGAGAGCCAAATCCTGAGTGAACTCCCATTCACACTTGCTACAAAGAGAATAAAACACCTAGGAATACAACTAACAAGGGATGTGTAAGACCTCTTCAAGGAGGATTACAAACCACTGCTCAAGGAAATAAGAGAGGACACAAACATATGGGAAAATATTCCATGCTCATGGTTAGAAAGAATCAATACTGTGAAAATGGCCATACTGCCCAAAGTAATTTATAGATTCAATGCTATCACAATCAGGCTACCATTGACTTTCTTCATAGAATTGGAAAATACCACCTCAAATTTCATATGGAACCACAAAAGAGCCCTTATAGCCAAGACAATTCTAAGAGGGGTTAAAAAAAAAAAAAAGCTGGAGGCATCATGCTACCTGACTTCAAACTACACTACAAGTCTACAATAATCAAAACAGCATAGTACTGGTACCAAAACAGAGATATAGATCAATGGAAGACAACAGAGTCCTTGTAAGCAATGCCACATATCTACAACCATCTGCACTTAGACAAACTTGAAAAAAACAAGCAATAGGGAAAGGATTCCCTGTTTAATAAATGGTGTTGGGAAAACTGGCTAGCCATATACAGAAAGCTGGAACTGGACACCTTTCTTATACCTTACACTAAAATTAACTCCAGATGGATAAAAGATTTAATCATAAGACCTAACACCATAAAAACCCTATAAAAAAACCCTAGGCACTACCATTCAGGACATAGGCATAAGCAAGTACTTCATGACTAAAACACCAAAAGCAATGGCAACAAAAGCCAAAATAGACAAATGAGTTCTAATTAAACTAAAGAGCTTCTACACAGGAAAAGAAACTTACCATTAGAGTGAACTGGCAAACAACAGAATAGGAAAAAGTTTTTGCAATCTACCCATCTGACAAAGACTTAATATCTAGAATCTACAAAGAACTTAAACAAATGTAGAAGGAAAAAAAACCAAACGATCCCATCCAAACATGGGCTAATGATATGAACAGACACTTTTCAAAAAAAGACATTTATGCAGCCACTAAACATGAAAAAAGTTCATTATCACTGGTCATTAGAGAAATGCAAATCAAAACCACATTAAGATACCATCTCACACCAGTTAGAATAGTCATCAATACAAAATCAGGAGGCACTAGATGCTGGAGAGGATGTGGAGGAATAGGAATGCTTCTACACCGTTGGTGGGAGTGTAAATTCAACCATTGCGGAAGACAGTGTGGCAATTCCTCAGGAATCTAAAACTAGAAATACCATTTGACCCAGCAACCCCATTATTGAGTATATACCCAAAGGATTATAAATGATTCTATTATAAAGGCACATGCACACATATGTTTATTGTGACACTGTTTACAATAGCAAAGACCCAACCCAAATGTCTCTCAATAATAGACTTGATAAAGAAAATGTGGCACATATACACCATGAAATATTCTGCAGCCACATAAAAGGATGAGTTCCTGACCTTGTCAGGGACATGGATAAAGCTGTAAACCATCATTCTCAGCAAACTGACACAAGAAAAGAAAACCAAAAATCATATGTTCTCATTCACAAGTGAGTATTGAACAATAACACATGGATACAGGGAGAGAAACATCATACACTGGGGCCCATAGGGGTTAAGGGGCTAAAGGAGAGAAAGCATTATGAGAAATGCCTAATGTAAATTATGGTGTGATGGATACAGCAAACCACCATGGTACACGTAAACCTGTGTAACAAATCTGCACATTCTGCACATGTACCCCAGAACTTAAAGTATAATTTTAAAAATATACACAATATTCACTAGCAAGAAAATCAAATGCTATCAAATTAATTTAACAAAAAATGTGGAAGATCTCAATGTGGAAAATTATAAAGCATTAGTGAGAGAAATTACAGAATATTTCAATAAATAAAGGATATTCTATCACCAATAATCATAAGATATAATAATGTAAATATGCCAATGTTTTTCCACATTGATTTATATCAATGCGATCCCAAGCAAAATCCCAGCAGGCATTTCTGTGAAAACTAACAAGCTGATCTTTAAGTTTATATGAAAACTCAAGGGCACACACAAAAAAAAATCAAGGGAAACTTGAAGAAGAACAAATTTGTTGTACTCACACAGTGAAATATAAAGACTTATATAAAGGTATGGCAATTAAGTATTAGTTCTATTTTAGATTAAAAGAATAATGTATCATTGAAAGTATGAAAACTAACTCGTGTATATTCAGCCACTTAATTTTTAATAAATCTGCCACTGCACGGTAGTGGGTAAAAGAAGATGAATTTGTTAAATAGTACTAGGTGAATTGAACAGATTGACCCTTGCCTTACTCCACATTAAAACAAAGTCAACTCCAGGAAGACTTTAGATTTACCTGTGATAGATAAGACATTAAAGCTTCTGTATTATCTTTATGGTGATTAGTAAGTAAAGATCTTTCAAATTGGATACAACAGCCCTAACCATCAACAAAAACACCAATTTGTCTGTACTAAAATGATAAACTTCTGTTTTTAACAGAACACGAAAGCACTAACCATAGAACAAAATACTAGTAAGTTGTAATTACAGTCATGGGTCATATAACAATGTTTCAGTCAACAGTGGACTGCATATACAACAGTGGTCCCAAAAGATTATAATAGTGCTGAAAAATTCCTATTGCCTAGTGGCATCATAGCTATCATAAGTCATAGGGCAGCATATTACTTACTAGTGGCGATGCTGGTGTAAAAAAACCTACCATGCTGCCACTCATATAAAGTATATCTCATAGTTACGTACAGTATATAATACTTGATATTAAGTGTTACTGGTTTATGTATTTACTCTATTGTACTTATCAATATTTTAGACAGTATATTCCTACTTATATAAAAAAGAAATATTAACTCTACAGCATCCTCATGCAGTTCCTTCAGGAGGTATTGAGAAGGCATCATTAATTATAGGAAATGACAGCTCCATGCGTGTTATTTCCCCTGAAGAACTTCTAGGGGGACAACATATGGAGGTGGAAAGCGGTGATATTGATGATCATGGCCCTGTGTAGACCTAATGTGGGTATTTGTTTCTTACATTTTAACAAAAACTTCTCAAAATTTTTTAAAAATGGAAAAACACTCATAGAATATGGGTATAAAGAAAGAAAATAGTTTTGTACAGCTGAACAACATGTGCTTTTACAAAGGTCACAAAATTTTAAAAGTTGATAAAGGCTGTTACAGTAAGCTAAGCTTAATTTATTCTAAAAAGAAAAGAAAAAAATTAAATTTAGTGTAGCCTAAGTGCGGTGTTTACCATGTCTATAGTAGTGTACTACGGTAATGTCTGAGGCTTTCACATTCACTTGCCACTCACTCTTTCACTCACTCACATAGAGCAACTTCCAGTCCTGCAAGCTCCATTAATGGTAAGTGTATAGTGTACCAAGTGTACCAGTTTTTATCTTTTTTAAACAAATGTGGTATTTTTATTATAAAATATACCTAACATAAAATTTACCATTTTAACCATTAAGTATATATTTCAGTGACATTAAATACATTCATGTTGTTGGGCAACCATCAGCACCATCCTTCTCCAAAACTTTTTTGATGTTCACCTGTAGAGACTCTGTACCCATTAAACAATAATTTCCTATTCCCACTTTGCCCAGCCCCTGGAAATCACCTTTCTACTTTCTATCTGTATCCAAGCACTCTAGGGAGCTCATTTAAATGGAATCATACAGTATTTCTTCTTTTGTGTCTGGGTTATTTCACTTAGCATAGTGTCTTCAAGATTCATCTGTATCACAGCGTGTATCAGAATTTCCTTCCTAAAACACCAAGAGCAATTACAATAAAAGCCAAAACTGATCAATGGGATCTAATCAAAGTGAAGAGCTTCTGCACAGCACAATAAAGTATCATCAGAGTGAACAGGCAACCTACAGAATGGGAGAAAAATTTTGCAATCAACCAATCTGACAAAGGTCTAATATCCAAAATCTACAAGGAATTAAAGAAAAAAATGACCTTATCAAAAATTGGGCAAAAAATATGACAAGACACTTCTCAAAAGAAGACATTTATGTAACCAACAAATACATGGGGAAAAAAATTATCTTTCATGCCATATTTTTAGTGTACCTTTTCTAAAGGTACAGTATGTTTCGATATGTTTAAATCCACAAATACTAGTATTACATTGCCTACAGTATTCAGTATAATAGTAACATGTCGTGCAAGTTTGTAGTTTAGGGGCAATAGGCTATATCATAAAACCTAGGTGTGTAGTAGGCTGTACTATCTAGGTCAGTGTAAACACACTCTGATTTCTCATGACAAAATCACCTAAGGACATATTTTTCAGAATGTATCCCTATCTTTGAGGGACACATGACTATATTTAAAAAAAAAAAAAAAAAAAAAAAAGAGGTACTCTAGTTAGCAAATGACATTTCTCAGAGAGTTAAAAAACAGTAACCTCTGAGTGAGAGAAGGTATTTAGAATACTTATAACAAAGTAGTTAATCCAGAAAATATAAGTAACTACTACAAATCATTTTTTAAACCCCAAACAGATAATTCAACCCAGGATTCAAAGCCTTGAACTGTCACTTTATCCAACATGTGCACAATATTTACTCTCCTTAGTCATTTGGTAAATGCAAATTACAACCACCTTTAGATACCATTATGCACTTATCAGAATAACTAGCATTAGAAACCTGACAGACCAAGTACTGCTAGGAAAATACAAAACACCTGGAAATTTTATATATTGCCAGCAGAAGTGTAAATTAGTGCACTAACTCTGAAAACTAGGCAGAATCTCGTAAGCTGAACATTTACAACCTCTTTACCAACAATTCTACTCCTAGGCAGTGGCATGCCTAGAATGGGGTGCTAAAAGAAATCAGCCCTGGGTGAAGGAAATTAGAGTTTGCTTTGAATTTAGACAGTTGAACAAAACAGAAGAAAGAGTAAAAGATGGTCTGATTTTTTATCATCGCTCTACCCTAGAAATTTTCAACAACATTACCAGGCAAATATTCTTCTCCAAAATATCTTATCTGAGTTTAAGTTCTAAAAATTGGTACAGATAATACTGACTTTTAATAATACACATATAAGCTTCAAATTAGCAGATTTTTAGGCATAATTCATATATGTTGCCTCAAAACTATCATAAGAATGTTTATAGATTATTTATAATATTTCAAAATAGCAAACAAATAATGCAAAATTCCCTAAATAGCAGAATTAGAGATTTGCTGGCAAGACAGCCAAATAGGAACAGCTCCAGTCTGCAGCTTCCAGAGAGATCAACACAGTAGGTGGGTGATTTCTGCATTTCCAACTGAGGTACTTGGTTCATCCCATTGGGACCAGTTGGACAGTGGGTATAGCCCATGGAGGACCAGCTGAAGCAGGGTGGGGCATTGACTCATCCAGGAAACACAAGGGCTCAGAGTATCTTCCACCCCTAGAAAGACTGGACTGGGAGGAACGGTGCACCCTGGCCCACATACTCTGCTTTTCCCATGGTCTTTGCAACCAGCAGATGATGAGATTCCCTCTGGTGCCAATGCTACCAGGGCCCTGGGTTTCAATTTCAAAACTGGGCAGCCATTTTGGCAGACACCAAGTGACCTGCAGGAGTTTTTTGTTTTGTTTTGTTTTGTTTTTTGCATACCCCAGTGGCACCTGGAATGCAAACAAGACAGAATTGTTCACTACCCAGGAAAGGGGACTGAAGCCAGGGAGCCAAGTGGTCTGGCTTGGCAGGACCCACCCTGACAGAGCCCAATAAGCTAAGACCCACTGGCTGGAAATTCTTGCTGCTAGCACAGCAGTCTGAAGTTGAACTGGGACACTTGATCTTGGTGACAGAGGGGGTGTCTGGCATTGCTGAGGCTTAAGTAGGTGGTTTTATCCTCATAGTGTAAACAAAGCCACCAGGAAGTTCAAACTAGGTAGAGACCGCTGCAACTCAGCAAAGCTGTTGCAGCCAGACTGCCTGTCTACATTCCTTCTCTTTGGGAAGGGCATCTCTGAACAAAGGCAGTAGTCCCAGTGAGGAACTTATAGATAAAACCCTCATATCCCTGGGACAAAGCACCTGTGGGAAGGGGTAGCTGTGGGTGGAGTTTCAGCAGACTTAACTGTCCCTGCCTGACAGCTCTAAAAAGAGAGTTCACAGCATTCGAGCTCAGCTAAGGGACAGACTACTTCTTTAAATGGGTCTCTGACCCTGTCCCTCCTGACAAGGAGATACCTCCCAATAGGAGCCAACAGACACCTCATACAAGAGAGCTCTGGTGGGCATCTGGCAAATGCACTTCTAGGACAAACTTTCCAGAGGAAGGAACAGACAGCAACCTTTGCTGTTCTGCAGCCGCTGCTGGTGATACCCTGGCAAACAGGGTCTGGAGTGGACCTCCAGGAAACTCCACCAGACCTGGAGCAGAGGAACCTGACTGTTAAAAGGAAAACTAACAAACAGAAATGAACAGTATCAACATCAACAAAAAGGACATCCTCTCAGAGACCCCATCCAAAGGTCACCAACATTAAAGACCAAAGGTAGATAAATCCACAAAGAAAAGGAGAAACTAGGCCAAAAAGTCTGAAAATTCTAAAACCAGAATTCCTCTTCTCCATCAAAGGTTTACAACTCCTCACCAGCAAGGAAACAAAACTGGATGGAAAATGAGTTTCACAAACTGACAGAAGTAGGTTTCAGAAGGTGGATACTAACAAACTCCTCTGAGCTAAAGGAGCATGTTCTGACCCAATGCAAGGAAGCTAAAAACCTTGAAAAAAGATTAGATGAATTTCTAACTAGAATAACCAGTTTAGAGAAGAGCATAAGTGACCTGATGGAGCTGAAAAACACAGCATGAGAACTTCGTGAAGCATACATAAGGACCAATAGCCAAATGAATCAAGCAGAATAAAGAATGTCAAAAACTGCAGATCAACTCAATGAAATTGAGAAGAAAAGATTAGGAAAAAAGTGAAAGCCTCTAAGAAATATCGGACTATGTAAAAGACTAAATCTACATTTGATTGCTGTACCTGAAAGTGACAGAGATAATGGAACCAAGTTGGAAAACACTCTTCAGGATGTTATCCTGGAGAACTCCCATTATCTAGCAAGGCAGGCCAAGATTCAAATTCAGGAAATACAGAGAACATCATAAGGATACTCCTTGAGAAGAGCAAGACACATAATTGTTACATTCATCAGGGTTGAAATGAAAGAAAAAATGCTAAGGGCAGCCAGAGAGAAAAGTTGGGTTACCAACAAAGGGAAGCCAATCAGATTCACAGTGGATTTCTCAGCAGAAACTCTACAAGCCAGAAGAGAGTGGAGTCAACATTCAACATTCTTAAATAATTTTAAACCCAGAATTTTATATCCAGACAAACTAATCTTCATAAGCAAAGCTGAAATAAAATCCTTTACATACAAGCAAATGCTGAGAGATTTTGTCACCACTAGGCCTGCCTTAGAAGAGCTGCTGAAGGAAACACTAAACATGGAAATAAATAACTGGTACCAACCACCGCAAAAATGTAAAAAATTGTAAAGTCCATTGATGCTATGAAGAAACTGCATTAAAAGGCAAAATAACCAGTTAGCATCATAATGACAGTATTATATTCACACATAACAATATTAACCATAAATGTAAATGGGCTAAATGCCCCAATTAAAAGTCACAGATTGGCAAATTGGATAAACAGTCAAGACTTAACAGTGTGCTGTATTCAGGAGACCCATCTCACATGTAAAGACATATATAGGCTCAAAATAAAGAGATGGAGGAATATTTACCAAACAAATGGAAAGCCAAAAAAAGGAGGGATTGCAATCCTAGTCTCTGATAAAACAGAGTTTAAACCAACAAAGAAAAAAAAAAAAGACAAAGAAGGGCATTACATAATGGTAAAGGGATCAATGCAACAAGAGAAGCTAACTATTCTAAATATATATGCGCCCAACACGGGACCACCTAGATTAATAAAGTAAGTTAGAGACCTACAAAGAGACTTAGACTCACACACAATGATACTG
Organism: Sapajus apella; assembly: GCF_009761245.1. NCBI lineage: Eukaryota > Metazoa > Chordata > Mammalia > Primates > Cebidae > Sapajus > Sapajus apella. The sequence continues at coordinate 10,757,884 of NW_022437001.1, forward strand.
GGAGACTTTAACAACCCACTGTCAATATTAGACAGATCAACAAGACAGAAAATTAACAAGGATATACAGGACTTGAATTCAGCTTTGGACCAAGCTAAACTAATAGACATCTACAGAACTATCCAGTCCAAAAAAACAGTAGATACATTCTTCTCAGCATCACATCACACTTATTCTAAAATTGACTACATAATTGGAAGTAAAACACTCCTCAGCAAATACAAAATAATGGAAATCGTAACAAACAGTCGGTCAGACCACAGTGTAATCAAATTAGAACTCAGGATTAAGAAACTCACTCAAAACCCCGCTATTACATGGAAATTGAACAACCTGCTCCTGAATGACTACTGGTTAAATAACAAAATTGAGGCAGAAATAATCATGTCATTTGAAACCAATGAGAACAAAAACACAATGTACCAGAATCTCTGAGACACATTTAAAGTAGTGTGTAGAGGGAAATTTATAGCACTAAATACCCACAGAAAAAAAGCAGAAAAAATCTAAAACTGACAACATCAAATTAAAAGGACAAGAGAAGCCACAGCAAACAAATTTAAAAGCTAGCAGAAGACAAGAAATAACTAAGATCAGTGCAGAACTGAAAGAGAAGAGACACAAAAAACCCTTAAAAAATAAATGAATCTAGGTGCTGTTTTTCTGAAAAGATCAACAAAATAGACTGCTAGCCAGAGGAATAAGGAAGAAAAGAGAAGAATCAAATAAATGCAATAAAAATGATAAAGGGGATATCACCACCAACCCCAAGAGGTACAAACTACCATCAGAGAATAGTATAAACACCTCTATGCAAATAAACTAGAAAAAGTAGAAGAAATAGATACATTCCTGGACACACACACCCTCCCAAGACTAAATCAGAAAGAAGTACAACCCCTGAATAGACTAATAACAAGGTCTGAAATTGAGGCAGCAATTAACAGCCTACCAACCCAAAAAAGTCCAAGACCAGATAGATTCACAGCCAAATTCTACCAGAGGTACAAAGAGGAGCTGTTATCATTCCTTCTGAAACTATTGCAAACAATAGAAAAAGAGGGAATCCTCCCTAACTTATTTTATGAGGCCAGCATCATCCTGATACCAAAATCTGGCAGAGACACAATGAAAAAAGAAAATTTCAAGTCAATATACCTGATGAACATCGATGCAAAAATCCTCAATAAAATACTGGCAAAACAAATCCAGCAGCACATCAAAAAGCTTATCAATCACCATCAAGTAGGCTTCATCCCTGGGATGCAAGGCTGATTCGACATACACAAATCAGTAAACATAATTCATCACATAAACAAAACCAATGACAAAAACCACACAATGATATCAATAGATACAACAAGGGCCTTCGACAAAATTAAACAGCTCTTCGTGCTAAAAACTCTCAATAAAGTAGGTATTGATGGAACATATCTAAAAATAATAAGAGCTATTTATGAAATACCCACAGCCAATAGCATACTGAATGGGCAAAAACTGGAAGCTTTCCATTTGAAAGCCAGCACAAGAAAAGGATGTCCTTTCTTTACCATAGTATTGGAAGTTCCGGCCAGGGCAATCAGGCAAGAGAAAGAAATAAAGGATATTCTATTAGGAAAAGAGGAAATCAAATTGTATCTGTTTGTAGATGACATGATTGTATATTTAGAAACACCCACTGTCTCAACCCAAAATCTTAAGCTGATAAGCAACTTCAGCAAAGTTTCAGGACGGAAATCAACGTGCAAAAATCACAAGCATTCCTATACAATAATAACAGACAAACAGCGAGCCAAGTCATGAGTGAATTCCCACTCACAATTGCCAGAAAGAGAATAAAGTACCTAGAAATGCAACTAACAAGGGATGTGAAGGACATCTTGAAGGAGAAATACAAACCACTGCTCAAGGAAATAAAAGAGGACACAAACAAATGGAAAAACATTCCATGCTCATGGATAGGAAGAATCAATATCATAAAAATGGTCATACTGCCCAAAGTAATTTGTAGATTCATTGCTGTCCCCATCAATCTATCATTGACTTTCTTCACAGAATTGAAAAAAACTACTTTAAATTTCATGTGGAACCAAAAAAGAGCAGGCATAGCAAACACAGTCCTAAGCAAAAAGAACAAAGCTGGAGCCATCATGCTACCTGACTTTAAACTATACTACAAGGCTACAATAACAAACATAGCATCGTCCTCTCACCAAAACAGATATATAGACAAATGAAACAGAACAGAGGCCTCAGAAATAACACCAAACATCTACCACCATTTTATCTTTGACAAACCTGACAAAAACAAGCAATGGGGAAAGGATTCACTGTTTAATAAATGGTGTTGGGAAAACTGGGTAGCCATGTTCAGAAAGCAGAAACTGGACCCCTTCCTTACACCTTATACAAAAGTTAACTTAAGATGGATTAAATACTTAAATTTAAGACCTAAAACCATAAAAACTGAGAAGAAAACCTAGGCGTTACCATTCAGGACATAAGCATGGGTGAAGACTTCATGACTAAAACACCAAAGCAATGGCAACAAAATCTAAAATTGAGAAATGGGATCCAATTAAACTAAGGAGCTTCTGCACTAAAGAAATTACCTTCGGAGTGAACAGGCAGCCTACAGAATGGGGGAATATTTTTTTCTATCTATCCTTCTGACAAAAGGCTAATATTCAGAATGTACAAAGAACTTAAATTTACAAGAAAAAAATCAAAAAGTGAATGAAGGATATGATTTGACATTGTGGAGAAATACACTGTTGGTGGGAGTGTAAATTAGTTCAACCATTGTGGAAGACAGTGTGGTGATTCCTCAAGGATCTAGATCTAGACATATCATTTGACCCAGCAATCCCATTACTGGGTATATACCCAAAGGATTATAAATCATTCTACTATAAAGACACATGTACACGTATTTTTACTGTGGCACTGTTCACAATAGCAAAGACTTGGAACCAACCCAAATGCCCATCAATGATAAACTGGATAAAGAAAATGTGGCACATATACACCATGGAATATTAGGCAGCTATAAAAAAGGATGTGTTCATGTTCTTTGCAGCAACATGGATGAAGCTGGAAACCATTCTCAGCAAACTAACACAAGAACAGAAAAACAAACACTGCATGGTCTCACTCATAAGTTGGATTTGAACAATGAGAGCTTATGGGAAGGGAACGTCACACATCAGCACATGTTGGAGTGTCAGGGGCTAAAGGAGGAATAGCATTAGGAGAAATACCTAATGTAGATGATGGGTTGATGTATGCAGCAAACCACCATGGCACATGTATATCTATGTAACAACCCTGTACATTCTACACATGTACCCCAGAAGATAAAGAATAAAGGAAAGTAGAATAAAACATAGCATATTCAATATAATTTGTACAATAAAAATGAACTAGTGTTACATGTAAATACATGTATGAATGTCTCAAACATGGTTATACGTTAATTAATTGTATATGCCACAAAAATGTTAATTTGGAGAACCCCCAGTTATATAAATGCATGGATTCATTTGCATGTGTTTATCTGAGGGGTTTCTTACAGTTCGGATTTGTTAAAATCCATGTCTCCAATTCTTGTGATACTATGTATTTCTGTACAGAAAAAGCATTAAAGGCTGAATGCAGTGACTCATGCCTGTAATCCCATCACTTGGGAGGTCAAGGTAGGCTGAGCACCTGAGATCAGGAGTTCAAAACCAGCCTGGCCAACATGGTGAAACCCTATCTCTACTAAAAATTCAAAAATTAGCCAGTCATGGTTGTGCACGCCTGTAGTCCCAGCTACTCAGGAGGCTGAGGAAGGAGAATTGCTTGAACCCGGTGGGGCGGAGGTTGCACCCAGCTGAGACCACACCACTGCATTCCAACTATGTGACAGAGTGAGACTCTTAAAAAAAAAAAAAAAGCTTTAGATTCAACGCAATGATTGTCCATTCATTATATGACAAAATTATAACTCAAGGCATCTCAATTCTGTCACTTTATATAACAACCTGAAGTTCTTGTTTTAAAAATGTAAAACAGTAAAATAATGCAAGTTGAGAAATATAGCACTTTTGTTTTGAAATTGCAAATTTTGTCCACATATGAAATATTTCACTGAACTTAGAAACACTCTTAAAATTGAAGCTTTTTATTTTAAAAATTACTTGATGGTTTTAAAGAACAAATAAAAAATAATGAGTGTTATTATTACTTAAAATCGTGTTGTTGCCTGGGGGGGCATATTAAAAAGTTATTTGCGCAGATGTCAAAATACAGGATATATGACACTGTTCTTGAGTATATATTCAATATAAACATAAAATACATATATATGTGCTTTTCAAACAGAAGAATGTTTATGAAAGCATTATTTCTGTTTCAACAGAGTAAATAACACAAAAGCCCATCAATAGTAGAACTGAAAATCTGGATAATTCATTCAATGAAATTCTATATGGTAATGAAAAAAAATAAACAAGTTACAGGTAAAACATATATGAATCTCTGAAACATAGTTTTGTGTTAAAGAAGCTAGATACAAAAATAAAAGACGATATATAATTCAGTTTTACATTTAAGTAGAGAGAAAATGAACTTATGGTACCAGAAGATAAAGTCGTAGTTACTTTGAGAAAGAGGACCCAATAGTAGCTGAAAAAGGGCAAACGGTGGACTTCTGGTATGGTGGTAATATTCTATTTCTTGACTGGGATTGCAATAATATGAGTATATTCACTTTGGGATAACTCAAACTTTATTCTTACTATTTTTGCGCTTTTCTTTTTTCTTTCTTTTTTTTTTTTTTTAAAGAAAGAAAGAGAAAGAGAAAGGGGGAGAGAGAACAGGAGTCTTGCTCTATTGCCCAGGCTGAAATTTTGCTCTTTTCTAAAATATTTAGTTTAAAGGAGAAAGAACAAAAAAGAGTCACCCATTACCAAGAAATCTCAAGTTGGCTCTGAAAGCTCTTCACATAAGTTGTGGCCATGGATTAAGATTTTTACTGCCCAGTCCTACAGGAGCTCATGCAGATGCATGGTCCTCCATAAACACAATGTACTAGTGCCTCAGTTCAGGGATCTTTGGAAGATGGCTCTTCATCTAAAACAAACTTAAGGATAAAGGAATGATAACATAGCAAGCAGCGTGGCAACCATGATGTTTGAGCAGGATTGAAATAGCCTATTTTTAAAGAAAAATAGAACCAACAGCAAGCTCAGTGCAAAATGGTGTACCAGAAACAGTGCCTGGAGGGAGAGAAAATGGAAACAAAAGATTTTACATAGACTTTAGGAGAAGGTCACCTCAAATATGATCAGGTAATAAGCACTGCAGATATTATAATGTATAAAATTTGTAAAACTATAGGAAATAAGCCACCAACACATGAAAAGACATAGAAGGTAATGCAGTGCATATTACTAAGTGAAAGAAGCCAATATGAAAGGGTGACAGGCTCTATGATTCCAATTATATAACATAACTAATTATATAATATGGAATAGGCAATTTATGCAGACAGTGCAAATATCAGTGGTTGAGGGAGGGAGGAGTGAATAGGAAAAGCATGGAGAACTTTTACAGTTGTGAAATTATTCTGTATAATACAATGATTTGATACATATCATTACGCATTTATCAAAATCTACAGAATGAACACCATTAGTGAACTCTAATATAAACTATCAACTTTTAGTGATAATGATGTGTCAATGCAGGTTCTTGAATTTTACCAAATGTACCACTCTGGTGGGGGATGTTGATGATGGGTGAGGCTGAGCATGTGTAGAGGTAGGAAATATGTGAGAAATATTTGTATCTTCCTCTGAATTTTGCTGTGAACCTAAAACTGCTCTTAAAAATAGTTTATTTAAAAAGAGAAAAAATTGTAAAACTATAATAGCGTCTCAAATGTCATTCTGTGAGACTAGAAAGTATAGAGTAGTTAATTTTCCATGTATAGTCATTGGATTTCCAGATATAGTAACTATTCTTTAAAAGAAGATTTCTACTAAGTGAGCTTAGCTTCATAGATTATGAACTCCAGATAACCAACACTGATGGGCATCCTGGCTGGACTAAAATCAGTAAGGATTTCACCATCTTCTTTTCTTATTAAATGCTGTTTGAATTTCTGTTATGGTCTTTGTCAACACCAAAGACTACATTCTGATGTAGGGACTAAAAGTAACTTAATTTAAAGCCTAACGACAGGTAGTGATGATTGTCTATGTATTTCTTGGTAATTTTTTGGATGCTTTAAAAGTAAGAACATGAAAGATTTGGCATTAAGCTAATGCCACGAAACCACGTGGTTCTGGGGCCACGAAAGAACTATGTCTATTCCAGTGAGAGCCCAGACTGTACCTGCTTAAGAAATCCCAACTCTACCCAGACATGGAAGACCCCTGAGCAGAATGAGAAACTGATGAACTCTTAAATTCCTCTGGGTTTGTAACTGATAAGAAAAAGATAATTTGAATTTGCACTTCAAAATTATTTTAGATTTTGACATCTTAGCACTATAATTATCAAAAGGATTCAGTCTGCAGGTTGTATCTTCTGGAATTTCATAATGGAAATAAATTTGGGCATCTTTATTTGTTGTATTTTATATAGGCTCACCTTTACATTATCATTTAGTCGTATTACAGAAACTTTAATGTACTATTTTGGACAAGGCTACTGAGTCTAATTGTTAAAATAGAGAGTAAAACACGGGGGCTTGGAGTCAACTGGTATTCTATTCTGACTCATTCAAGGAACTTGTGGTGGTAACACAGTGGTATTCGTAGTATTCTCAAAGGAACTTCAGTGATTTTAAGGACAGCAGCCTCAGGAAAGTGAAAACAGGAACTCATAGATTGCTAATTTCTCCCTGCAGGTTGACTATGGAAGTACTGATTGAACTGAATGGGTAAATATGATGACACCTGGGGAATGTTGTTATGAATGGAGGAGGATTTCTGTATTTTTCTGTGGATCTAGAAGGATAGCCATTACTTGCTGGTCTCTACTCCCAACTTAATTCACCCCAAAGGGGAAAAGTGATACATTTGAGTAATGGATTTGGGAAGAAAAATCAGTATGTGTAACTATCTCACTTATATTCATCTTGACCTCAGGATCTTCCATCAGCAGAAAATATGATCTTGTCTGCTTCCACCTACAAGACAGACTTCCTGGCAAAGGCTCTGGCCCTGTTGGGAAAACCTGAAGTTTGCCAAGGACTGAGTGGATAAGTTTGTCCAAATCTGAGGTTAGCATTGGTCAGGTTGTCACCACATCCTAAGTTATATTAACTGATATAACTTTAAAGTGTTGATACTGACTTCCAGTTTCAGCTCAGCAATAGAGAACTGGAAATAATGTTGTTCTCACCCTAACAGCAGAAGTAACAGTACCCAAACTGAAAATTAATGACTTTTCTTCCATTTGTCACACATCTGAGTTTCCATTTAGACCAATATCCACCAACTCCCATAGGGAAAAAAGGCATTAATCAACAGGAGAACAGGCAAGAAAAACTGTCACCTTAGGGCACTGATAGAAACCCTTGGAGGCCCGGGAAAGAAAACACAAAGAAGAAAAAGAAAAGTAAGCTCTAGTCTTGAAGGAGGGTCAGGAATATATGCTATGCTCAGCACTACAGCTGGAGAAGGAACAGAAACACTAGTAAAGGTCACACGCCAAAGAAGCAGGGATGTACAGCCTGCCTAAAACCAAGACCCTTAATCACACCATCACAAACAATCTCTAGTTTTTGACCCAACCACCAGGCTGTCAAACCCAAAGTAAGAACAAATGTAGAATATGTCTAGAACAGCTGAAAGCAGAGCTGTGCTCTGGAGTGCAGCACAGAGAAAAGATCTAAGGGAAGTTTATTAGTCTGCTCTGGCTGCTATAACACAATACCTTAAACTGGAGTAACTTAATCAATGGAAATATATTGCTGACAGTTTTGGAGGCTGAGAAGTTCAAGATCAAGGCACTGGCAGATTCAATGTCTGGTGAGGTTCTGTTTCTCATAGATGGCAATGTTCTCACTTGGTGGAACAAAGGTCTTCAGTCTTCTTTCATAACAGCATTTCTCACCTCTCAAAGTCTCACATCTTAATGTTATTACATCAAGGGGTAAGTTTCAACATATGCATACTAAGGGTGGGGAAAGGACACAAACATTCAGATCATAGCAGGAAGGAAGAAACAAACATTAAGAACATAACTTTTGACAAACCAACCTTCCCGCTAAAAACCAGTAACTACTACAGATATTTTAAAACTCTGGGGGCACAGAGGGTAACAGTGTGAAAAAAAACTCAAACCCATCCTAGCTTTGAACTAGATGAATGCAAACTCCCATGAAAAAGGCCTAGAAGAAGGAAAGGCATATTTATTTCCAAGCATTAAAAACAACCATAATAACCTTAGTATTTATTGTCCTAAAACACACGTCCAGCATTTAACACATAATTACAAGGCATACAAAAAGGTGAGAGTAAGCACACTGCCATAAGACAAGGCCATTAGAACCAGGTTCATATAACAAGGTAGTAACTCTCAGAAAGGGAATTTAAATAAAACTATGATTAATATGTTGATGGTTCTAATATAAAAAGTATAAAATCTTAGATGGAAATCTAGAGAAGAGACGTGAAAATTACATGATAAAATTGAATGAGAATGCTAGGTATTAAAAAGACACTAAGATACGTGAAAAGTGTCCTTCAGTCTTATCAGTAGAATGAATATAGCCAAAGAGAGAATCAGTGAGCTTGAAGACTGTTCAACAGAAATTACTCAAACTGAAGGAGAAAGAGAAAAGAGGAACACAGCAACAACAAGAACAAAAACTAAAATACAGAATAGAGCTTCCATGAAGTATAGGCCAATATCAAAAGTTTTGATATATGAGTAATAGAAAGCCTTGAGAGAGAATGTAAAGAGAACAGGACAGAAGAAACAGTTGAAGAAATAATGTCAGAGGAGTGGCCAGGATTAATGACAAACACAAAACCATGTACCAAAGAAATTCATAAAACACAAAGAATAGTTTTTGACAACTAGGCATATTATATACAAATTGCTAAAAATCAGTGATGCAGAGAAGATAATGAAAGTAGACAAAAAATAAAGCATATTATATAAGAGGAACCAGAAACTATTTATTCTTCATTTTTATAAAGAAGCTTAGATTGTTGATGAGATTGCCGATTGCTGACTTTTCTTTAAAAAAAAATTGTAAAATTGCCCTCTAAGTGCTTTAACTACGTCCTACATATTTAACACATTGAATTTTCATGTTTGTTCAGCTTAAATCTGTGTCTGTCACTTTGCTTTTAGTTTTCTCTATTCCTTATTTATATTACAAATGTATGACATAATCACATGAAAAGGAATAGGAAGAAAACAGTGTTTTGACTAGATGCATGCTTTACTTTTCTGTAAAGAGGAAGATAACTGTATATAAACACTGTAATCTAGTTGATATATTGTATCCCACATGAGTAGAGACTATCAAATTATGCTATGTTTGGACAAATAAGTAATTATTTTGTAAATTTTGAGAATCAAATTTCTGAGAAAGAACTTACCAAAAAAAAAAAAAAAAAAAAGGAAAGAGGAAGGCTAGAATATACCCTGTAGTACTGGATTGATAGAGATATTCGTATAAATTTATATTTATGTATGTTTACATACATACACACATATGCATACAAACGTATGTATGTACCCACAGATAAAGGGATGCAGAACTATAGATTCCTATATAGACATGGATATACATACATTTCTTAGTTCTGTCCACTAAGAGAACCTGGAGTACGAAAAGGGAAAAATCAGCAACTTTGTATTAGAGAAACCTGACAGACATCACCTTAACCAGGTGATTAAGAATAAAATCACTAGTAATAAAATAATTCAATATTATGTACCCTCTGTTACATGCATTGAGATGGGCACCTGGCCTCTCTGATATTAAAAAAAAAATCTATAACTTTTTTTTTTTTTTTGAGACGAAGTTTCACTCATGTTACCCAGGCTGGAGTGCAATGGCGCGATCTCGGCTCACCGCAACCTCCGCCTCCTGGGTTCAGGCAATTCTCCTGCCTCAGCCTCCTGAGTAGCTGGGATTACAGGCACGCACCACCATGCCCAGCTGATTTTTTGTATTTTTAGTAGAGACGGGGTTTCACCATGTTGACCAGGATGGTCTTGATCTCTTGACCTCGTGATCCACCCGCCTCGGCCTCCCAAAGTGCTGGGATTACAGGCTTGAGCCACCACGCCCGGCCTAACTTTTGTCTAATAATAAAAAAAAACAGATCCTAATTGAGAGACATTCACACAATACCTGACTACCAGTTTTCAGAAGTGCCAAGGTCGTAACTAACAAAGAAATACTGAAGAACTGTCACGAACTCGAGGAGACAAAGGAAATATGACAGCTAAGTGTGATTTGGGTTCTTAGATTGGATCGTGAAACAGGAAAAAAAACATTGGTGAATAAACTGGGGAAATCCAAATAAAGTCTATTGTTTAGTTAATAGTATTGTGCCATAGTTATGTAAGATGTTAACATTAGGAGAGGCTAGGTAAAAGTTGTACAGAAACTCTCTGTACCATCTTTATAATTTTTCTATAAATTTAAAATTATCTCAAATTTAAAAAAATCCCTTACATGCGTATAATTTCATTTCTGACATCCTTACTCCTTGTCTTCCTCCTCATTTGTTCAGAGCTTGGAGAGAAGAAAGAGATGTTATAAATTAACTCTAAAATCTCCCTGATAGTTTTTAGTAAAATACATTCATTTAAAACTATGTAACATAATGAATAACTAAATCATATTAATGTGTTTATGTTGAATGCATCTAAGGCTGGGTAACAGACATATTTAGTCAGGCTTTGGGGTTTAGTGTGTAACTTCATTATGTTGTATAAATTCATCCATTTGTTCTTTGAAACTTTCTTTAAATTTGTAATGTCTTTGAATTTTTGATTGTTTTAATATGTCACCTTTGAAAATGTCATTTTTATTCCTAATTACACCGTAAATTCACAATTATGAATAACATATTGGTTTTCCAATAGATGATTTGTTTAAATAATTTGAGTAAATTAAAGGCTAGAAGTCTGTGTATGAGATTTCATTTGAATTATTTTTCTTTAGTAAAATCCAAATATCTTTTAAAAAATACAATAGTTTAGGAAATGGCTAGAGCAAGACATCATATATAAATAGAAAAAATTGTTTGATTTTGAAATCCTTTATGTGTGAGTATGACATAAGAAAAACATATTTTTGAGGCATTTCTTGAAATTAGTTCTTAGAGTATTTGTCTAAGGAAATAAACTTCACGGATATTAAATACAGATGCTCCTTGACTTACTATGAGGTTATTTCCATAAAACCATCATAAGCAGAAAATATTATAAGTCAAAAATGCATTTAATGCTGGTGACATAGTAGATGGTCCCTGACTTATGCTGATTTGACTTATAATTTTTTGACTTTACAATGGTGCAAAAGTGATAAGCATTCATCAGAAATTGTAACCCAATTTTAAGTTGTAAGGAGTTGAATGTACAAGTGGGTTATGTTCTGATAAACCCACCATACAGTTAAAAAATCCTAAGTTGAACCATCGTGAGTGGGAGACCATTGTAATTAATTGTGTTCTATACCTACAGAATTGTACTGGAAATTAGGTTTTAACTCTGTGTATTTAAGATACACATATATACATATTTTTTTTAACCTTTACATTCTTTTTACATTAATGTCTTTGCTAGCATGGATTTTTCAACATTTAAAGATGAGAACCTTCAAAATTTACAACTAAAGTATTTTAAAAGCTTTTCTGTATAAATTAATTTAAATGTCAGAAATGTTGCACGTATAACTGTTTAAAATCTTTAGATCAGTGTAGATTAAATGCTAAAGATGTTCTGGGCAAGGCTGGAAAAGCACTTAGACAAATGTAACCAAGTGAACACATGTGACTCTTAGTACTTTGGAACCAGAAACCAATATAAGACTATCAAAAAATTTTAAACTATATTAAGATGCCTAACAAATTATCAAGAAAAAAAAAAAAAAAGAATCTGCCTGGAATGCACAATTGACTTTGCTCACAGATGCTGTGCTAGAATAACATTTGAAGGCAATATAGTAAATCATCAACAAAGCTAAACGGCACCTGCTGCTCTACCAAGGTGATTTCCACTTCCATTAAATCTGGAGGGTGGGCTATGAGAAAAGAGAGCTTACTTACTTAGATTATGCCATTTAAACTACCTAGAAGATTCATCGTGAACTTCGGTGTAAATTTTAATATATGATTGGGATTCAATGATTGCTTATTGAATTGAATTGAGCTTTGATTAGAGAAGGCTGTGTTAGTGCTCAGATATGGTATAAAATACATTTCTTCTTTGACAGGACAGCATTTAACACTATTAGAAGAAAGTGGAATGTAAATAGCCACACCAATTTCTGATGAGTGCTATGTATTGTACTGCAACTATCTGTGAAGTCATTTTCAATATGAGAGTTTAGAGAATTTTCTATTTGTTTGTTTGATCATTAATTCTTAGACAAGTAGTCAGTCATCTGTCTAAAATGATTTCAGATTTGTTTTACCTAAAGTGGTAATGATCTTTTGGAGTCCCTTTTTGTCCCAACCATTCTTAGTTCCAAGTATAATAATTAAATAGACATTTTAAATGAGTGAAATCAGCAAGATGGCAAAATAAGACTTCTCAAGCTTTCCTCTCACCCACAGAAAATTCAACTAGTAACTATCCACAGCCCTTAACATCTCGTGAAAACCCCAATATGTGGAAACAAGCCCTAGACATCCACGTGGTCCACAGAATTGAATGAAATCTGAATTCAAAGTTTAACAGAACTGGTCTCCTCCCTCAAGTTGGCGCAATGACAAGGAGTGTATTCCCCTTTGTCCAGAGTTTCTACAGAGGGAAAAAGACAACCAGAAGCAACAATCCAGCTTCTAGCATTCCAAGACACTTCCTAAGAAGCCCACTCTGGTCTCACCTCCTAGGGACCACTGGGGTAAGGGCAGGGCTTGAACACCCAGCAGCAGGTAGAAGGAAAGAAAGGCAGTGGAACTCACAAGTGACCAGTCCACTGCCATTGGTAATACCTCTGTTCCTGATAGCTGTGGTGTTCTATTGGAAATACAAGCCAACTGCAGAGTCCAACCACAAAGCTGAGCTGGCTGCTTTCAGAAGCACAATGAGAAGTTCAACCTTGCCTAAGTCCCAAGATGGCTAGTCTCCATGCTCAGCCTCAGAGCCCAACCCTATACCCTGCATAGACAGGGAGACCATGGCCTCTGTATATTTCGGAGAAGTATAGGAATTAGACTTGCTTGATCCAGGAAACCAAAGAACAGTTTTGCTTAGCCAAAAATCCCCCAACCCCAATGTCCCACACCCAGGCAGGAGGCAATTCTCAATGGTGCATTTCTATGGAGCACAGTTTCTGGTCCTGCCAGAGCAGTGCCTCTACCTAGGAGACCATTCAAAATAGCTAAAAAAAAAATAAAATGAAACAAAATACTTAGAAAATATTTAACCAAGGAAATGAAAGATCTGTACACAGAAAACTGTAAAACACTGGTGAAAGAAATTGAGGAGAACACAAATGAAAATAAAGATATCTCATGTTCATGGACTATGAATTAATGTTAAAATTTCCATACTTCCCAAGGTGATCTACAGATTCAATGCAATCCCCATTAAAATTCCAATGTAATTTTCCATAGAAATAGAAAAAATTCTAAAATCCATATGGAACCAGAAACGCACAAAAATTCAAGGAAGTCATGAGCAAAAAGAACAAGGCATCTCATTACCTGATTTCAAAATATACTACAAAGTTACAGTAATTAAAACAGCAAGATATTGACATAAAAATAGACACACCAACCTATGGAATAGAATAGAGAGACCAGAAATAAACCAACAAGTGTAGAGTCAATTGATTTTTGACAAAGGTATACACAATGAGAAAGGAACAGTCTCTAATAAATGGTATAATATCCACATGCATAAAAATAAAACTGGACCCCTGTCTCACACAACATGCAAAAATCAACTAAAATCGATTAAATATTTTAATGTAAAACCTTAAACTGTAAAACTGTTAGATAACAACATAGGGAAAAATCTGACACTGGTCTGGGCAATGATTTTTTTTGGATTTGCCTCTGACAGCACTGGCAGTGAAAGTAAAACAAACAAGAGGGATTAAAGCAATTGAAAAAGTTTTCATACAACAAAGGAAACAATTAACAGAATATAGAGACAACACCAAGATTGGAGAGAAAATATTCACAAGCCATACATCCTTTAAGGGGTTGATATCCAAAATATCTCAGGAATTCAAACAACTCAATAGCAAACAGGAATCCTGAGTAAAAAATAGACAAGGGAACTAAGCACACATTTCTCAAAAGAAGAAAAACAGCCAACAGATTATATACACACACACACACACGCATGCACACATACACACACACACATATACATATATATGTATATAACTTCAACATTGCTAGTCATTAAGAAAACTGAAATTACAAGGTATCACCTACACCTGTCAGAATGGCTAGCAAATATTGTCAAGGATGTTGTCAAAGGGATGTTTGCACCTCCACATCAATTGCAACACTATTCTTAATATCCAAGTTATGGATCAACCTGAGTCCATCATAAGATGATAAAAAAAAAAGTTATGTATTTTTTTTGTGTGTATATATATGTATGTGTATATATATATATATATATACATACATATATATACACACAAACATGTATATGTATACACAGGCACACATATACATGCACACACATACACAATAAAATACTATTCAATCTTCAAAAAGAAGGAAATTCTATCATTTGTAAGAATATGTATGGAACTAAAGAACATTACATTAAGTGAAATAAGGCAGGCACAGAAGACAAATACCACATGTTCTTGGTTACATGTTGAATGTAAAAAAATCGAACTCATAGAAGCTGAGGGTGAATGGTGGTTACCAGAGGCAGGGGATATGCAGAATGGGGAGATGACGGTCAAAGGGTACAAAGTCTCATGAAGGAGAAAGAAATTTTGGGGTTTAATATTAATTGCACAGCATAATGAATATAGTTAATAGTGTATTACACATTTTCAAGTTGCTAAAAAAGTAAAATGTTCTCATGAAAGTATTTGAGTGATAGATGTTAATTAGTTTGATATAATTATTCCCCAATGTGCACACATATATACATCAGGCAACTGCAATAAAGCAAATATTACAATAAAGTGAATCACACAATATTTTTGTTTCCCACTGCATATTAAAGTCATACACGATTAAATTAAAACTTCAGTTAAAGTAGTTGATTTGAGCAACGAATGATTTGCAAATCGAGCATACTCCAAAATCACAGCAGATTCACAGAGATTCCAGATATGCCTTGTGGTCAGAACAAATTTATAAACAAAAATGGTAATGTAACATACAGGAAGTGGAAATGAGGTACACAAACAGATTGGTTACAAGTTAGCTTTTGCCTTATTTGAATGCAGTTTCAACACTCAGCAGTCTATGAGTGGTTGAAGCATGGCTACTGGGATTGGCCAACACTCAGCTGTTATCACAGGTCCACACTACAGAGGTTTTCAGTTTTGTCTATTAAACTAGGTTACAGTTCATCTGCAAGGACTCAAATGTAGAAGTACAGAGTACTTCTCAAGCCACATTTAGTTTACTTTAACAATTTAGTTACTTTGACCTTTTGGTCATTTTCTCAATTTTGAAACCTTAGTCATTCATGTTACTATTGTTGTAGAATTCAGAGACTTGAAAGACCACTGAGGTTACAGAAGGAGTTTATTTTAGGTGTATACCGTCCCAGCTCAGATTCGCATCCAAAACAGCTGAGCATCTAACGAAGAAAGGGCTTGACTTTTTACACATGAAGTACACAGTGGTGCAAAAACAAGTCTGCAGGTGCAGAACAAA
Source organism: Sapajus apella (assembly GCF_009761245.1). Lineage (NCBI taxonomy): Eukaryota > Metazoa > Chordata > Mammalia > Primates > Cebidae > Sapajus > Sapajus apella. Next base: position 10,773,942 of record NW_022437001.1, read on the forward strand.
GTCAATTTATTAAGCAATGACAGGCACATGACTCAGGCTTATATATAACTTTTGCTATGCAGCACAGATGCTTGCTGTCTATAGAGCTCAAGGATTCTAACACCAGCCATATCTAACATGGGCCTCCCCTTCAAGCACCTAGAAGGCTAGAGTCCAGTCTCCTTGGGTATTACTTATGACCTTTGCTGTGTTACAGAAACTTATAGTTATCAGCTATGGAGAACAAGAATACGAGAATTTGTAAACTTATAAAACTTTCAAAGCAGGATACAATTCCATGGGAGGGGGAAGGACTCAGGGAAGCTTGCTTATAGAAAAAAATAATTAATTCCCACTCCTCTTTTCCATGTTAATTTTATGTTTGTATTATGTTGTTTTATTAATATTTCTTTTCCCTCTTCACTATCACTATGCTAACTGTAATTATATGGTTTTGAGACATACTGGGAAAGAGTACAAGAGTGGATTTTGCAAGGAGGGAATAAGGATTGAGTAGAGGGTGTCTCCTTATGCTGGAACATCCTGTTTACAGGAGAAAATCAAAACCTGGTCTGTTCTAGGATCTATATGTTTCCTTAAGGCCTTAGTTTGATTATGTCACATTTAGCATCGTGACTCCATTTTAATTGGGTTTAGTTTGTTGGGGCCTAGTGCATGAGCTCAGTCCAAAATAATGGCTTCCTATAAAGTTGTTTAAAAAAAAAAAATTCCTACTTTTTAGACAGGCTCTCACTTAAGCAATAGTGTGACTAAAACCTAGGGCCTTAGCACCATTCTCAGTTACCATCATTTTGGGTTTCCACTCTCAGCATGTCATTCATACGTTATAGTGTCCTCATGGTTGCACATTCCTTTCAGCTCTTGTCATTCCAGTTGAAGAGAGACCATTTGATATTCTAGAGATGATGCATGCAAACATTTAAAACCTTTGAAAGAATAAAATGCACCAAGGAGACTATGAATATGACTGTTGGGAGGATGATACCAAGAGTTTAGAGTATGTTCCTTACCCAGCATGTCTATAAACCAAACCCCCTAAAATTAAATGCATTAAAGAACAAGCTAGATGAAGAGTCTATTCACTTGACTAAGTAGTCTTTTCATTAGCTCCCTGCAATTGAATTTTTATAATCTACATTTGATATATTTCTCCATAGGTCACAAGTGTCACCATCTGCAGAGGTACTTTTCTGTTTAGCCAATTCTATTATTTAGCATAGCTTTTATAAGATAAAGTCTGTTGTGTAATGATGAGCATTTAAAGTGGAATCTGCTGTAAAGCCTGTTATGAGGGAGACATTTCTAATTATTGCCTCTTTTATTCTAAACCATGGGAAAAGGAACGAACAAATGATACCCTTTTAGAAGAGTGAAGTCCCGGCCAGGCAGAGTGGCTGAAGCCTGTAATCCCAGCACTTTGGGAGGCTGAGGTGGGCAGATCATGAGGTCAAGAGATCGACACCATCGTGGCCAACATAGTGAAACCCCGTCTCTACTAAAAATACAAAAATTAGCTGGGCATGGTGGCATGCACCTGTAGTCCCAGCTACTTGGGAGGCTGAGGCAGGAGAATTGCTTGAACCTGGGAGGCAGAAGTTGCAGTGAGCTGAGATTGTGCCACTGCACTCCAGCCTGGTGCCTGGCAACAGACTGAGACTCTGTCGCAAAAGAAAAAAAAAAAAAAAAAAAGAAGAAGAAGAGTGAAGTCCCCTTGGCAATGTTCTTTTTAACTCATAATGTGGGTTAGGAGTTTTGACTGATTATGAGGCAACTTATGTATCAGTAAAGTTTCTCATCTACATTGGTTCTTCATCTTTTAAAGTATAAGTGTACTCATATATAAGGCTGGCTGCCAATCCCTCACAAACACAAACATTCACTATAAGTAAGTACACATAATACATTCCCTTTTCATTTCTATTGTTCATAGAGACATAAACAAGGAATAAATATTCAAAGATAAGAACTTCATGATAGTAGAATCTTGATCTGTGATTCTGGGAAAAGCTGTTTACATTAAGAATGCCATCTTCTTCTGGGGAGAAATTTTCCTGGTTAGTTTCACGTTAAGGGTTTGAATGGGTGTGTCGTTCCAATGTTTGGTTCTGTATAGTTCCAGGAGAAGGGGGGACCCTTCTCAGTTGTGAGATTATGAACCCAAAGTTCAAGGCTCCAAAGTTTTGCTATATTGTGGATGGCAAGGACAGTCCTCCTCTGATGGTATCAGAAGATCCAATCTTTGGGTTCTAGATTGTAAAGGAATTGTCCTCAGTGAACCATAAAAGCTTTATTTACCTGGTGAAAATATACTGTAATATAATAATCTATTGTTGCATGGGAAAGCTTTTATACAACTAGAAAATATGTACTGAAAATGACAGTTGAATAAAATCCCTTTATAAATGTTTAAATGGCCCATCAAGTAGCCAAATATACCTGAAGCTTTGTCTTCCCAGGAATATAGAAGCAAACACTGGTTTTAAGTTATTTCAACAATTTATAAGCTAACACATCAATACATTCAATTTGTATTATTTTATCTTTTTATGATGAGTCATGAAATGCAGAGCCTTTAATAACAAATGCAGAACATTTAGTAACAAAAGCTTTAAGTACTCAGAAGGGACCTGGTTCTTCATGAGTTTATGATTAACATTGAACTTTTGTCCTCCGTGAATACCAGTTGTTTCTCCAATTTAAGAAACGCAGAGCGCTGATAACTAATGGGTTATCATGGGTAATTTGACCTCGACCATGGAGTTCATTCAAATTATATATTTAAACAATTTTAGTATTGAATGATTTAGCATAATCTAGAACTTAGTTTGACTACAACATAAGACTTTTATAAACCTCTTATAAAAGGTTTATAAAACCTTTTATAAAAAGGTTTTATAAAAAAATGTAAAAAATTTTTTTACATTTTTTTATAAATGTAAAAAATTTTACATTTTTTTTTTACATTTTTTTTTTCTCAGAGCAGAACAATGTTCTAAGAAAACTCTGCTGTGCTTTTATTCCAATGTCCAATTAATGGAAAAAACTGAATAATACCATTTTAAGTTTAGACAATATATTCTCACACAGAATCTTTTACACTTATTTTTTTATAAACTTTCCATACCTTGCTCAAACTTTTAGCTTTATTTAAAACAATCCTTTCACCCTCTAATCTAGGCAAAAATTTTTATTCCCATACCTTCCTATAATCTCACACATTTCACTTGTCTTGTACACCTTGCATGTAAACCTACTTTTTCAGTAGTCTCAACTACATATTACAATGTTAACTCTTGGCAACTTTTGCTTTGGGTAAAAACCTTAAGTAAAGGATTTTAATTATGTGCTAGGTATGGAGCCTAGGACCCAGAAAGAAATGAAGATGAGATCTGACTCTTTTCAGCATCTAACTCCATGTGTTCCAGGCCTTACCTTTGCTGTAAAGCAGGCAAGATGTACAGGCAAGACATACAGTTAAGAGTTATAGCGGCATTTTATGAAGCATTTAGGAGGCCTAATCACCTTTAAATTCTACAACACTTCTGGCATAAATTCCTTTTCATAAATTCTTTCACAACTTACACAGAGCATGTACATGTTTCAACTTTCTGACATTTCCTAAACATCCCTTTTTTTAAACAACCAGTCATTTTGCTTTAGGACAAGATTTTACCATACAAAATCCTTTCTCATATAAAATCCTTTCTTTATAACCTTCTTTGCATAGCTAGGGGACATGGCTGATTTCATATATCACCAAGCCTTACTTAGAATTCAGTGTTTCTAAAATAAATTGAACAATTTTCTAAAGTCAAAGCAGTTTATGACCTTAAAGCATTTAGCAAACCTAATATCTGACCTGCATAATTTAAGCAAAATGTCTTTATCAATAATCTTTAAAGCTATTTTATTATTATTTTTCAGATGGAGTTTCACTCTTGTTGCCCATGCTGGAGTGCAATGGCACAATCTTGGCTCATTGCAAACTCCACCTCCTGGGTTCAAGCAATTCTCCTGCCTCAGCCTCCCAAGTTGATGGGATTACAGGTGACTGCCATGATGCCTAGCTAATTTTTGTATTTTTAGTAGAGTCAGGGTTTCACCACATTGGCTAAATGATCTGATCTCAGATGATCCACCCACCTTGGCCTCCCAAAGTCCTGGTATTATGCCATGTCTGGCCTAAAGCTGTTTTTATTTCCCAAAGATCACTATAGTTACATAAACTAAAAGGCATTACAGTTTTTATTTTGCTTTCAAAATATTTAGGTGCTTATTTTTGCTTAAGTCAATTAATCAGAGCTTTTATATAAACGTTACACACAAGGCATGTATCATTAGACAGACAGAAGGAGATCACTACAGTAGTTGTAAGATTTTTTTAATTACCAGTTTTTAAGTTTCTTAATTGGTTACTGGATTTATGGTGGAGTCCTTGGAAGAACAGGGCCAGGAAAATGATCTCTGGTGTCTCTTGTTTCTCCCAAGGAGCCCAGGCTGTTAGAGCTTGAATATCTGCATTTAATTAAGCTGACTTAACCACAGCATTCTTTAATAAAGTCCTTTTAAAAGTTCTTATTACCCGATTTAGCCAGGCAGAGGGTCGGTATTTCTGACTTTTGAACTTTACTGAAGGTAACTTCCCAGGTGCTCAGAAAAAAAAAAAAAAAAAAAAGAAAATTTAAGATAGTCCATGGAGGAAAAGAGAATAGACAAAGTCATTCAGATATTAAATTGGAAAGGACTCACTTTCTAAGAAGAGGATTGAACCCAGACTGCCAGTGTGAAACTGCAAAATCCTGAGCTACTAGCTACAGCCCTGGGAAATCTGCCACTCTTCCCAGTTTAGTTAATTTTGAGCTTGCAAAGACTTTTAATTACTCAAGATAATTTTTAGAGTGAACAATGATATAAACCCTAAAATTCCTGTTCCCTGGAAAGCAGAGACCAAGAGAACGTACTGCCAGGTAGTTAAAAGTTCAAACTCCCAAGGACGTAAAACAAGATGGAGACACCGTCTAATTTTTTTGTTTCGGGGACTTGCAGCAAAGTCTGTTACTGACCAGCTTGCTGGGCCATCTTAAGCAGACAGCTTATGGGGTCCTAAGTTCATGTTTTATTCTAATGTACCCTTTGACACAGAAAAATGAATTCATAGCACAAAATACACCAGGTGAACTAAAGCTTAAAACTAGCCTCAGAATTATTTTTCACATTAATTAAAACTTTACAGAGGAGATAAGCAGTGATTCTTATCATTCATGCAACCGTTTGCAGAGAGAGAGAAGCCAGAAATCTGACTGGTAAGAAATTCTTACCCTTTTGCCGGCATGCCAGGTTTCTGGATTCCCTTTCCTTGAGTGGCCCTAGTGATCCGGCTTGTGGCACCATCCCCCTGGGGACCAAGACGCATCATAAAGGAACATTATCTCTCTTCCTTCTGGCCAGAGCAAAATACGAGTGATAAAACATAGACATCAGCCACTCTATTTTGCAGCCAATATCAAACTGGCAAGGTTTACATTTGCCCCCAGATGGGCCTCATCACCTTTAATCCAACCTCCACTTAGGAGTTTCAACACGTAGTCTCCGGGTAAGATGGTTGCACTGAGTAACAGAAAAGGTAGGAAAGGAAAAGAAGAAAAAGCAAAGCATTGCCCGTGGCAGGGTGCAGAAGGTGGAGAGCTCAGGGAGGCCAGAGCAAGGCCCCTTCATTTCACTGGCACGGACAAGTTCGGGCAGCCACTTGTTAGTAGCGAGGAGATCTTTTACCTGCAGTCCCATAGGCTCTCAATTTTCTTTTTTTTTTTTTTTCTTTGGGGAGGAAAAAGCTTGCCATGTCCCATGATCCTGTATATACCTAATCTTGTCACCTACAGCCATCAGCAAAGAGTGCAAGGCAGATTATTCCAAAGAGAATAGCAGTTGACATCCCGTGGTGCCAAACCCATTCTTAGACAAAAGGAACTTTACCGAAAGCCCTCATTTTTAAATGGACATCAATGCATTGTTGTTCATTCAGAACGCTCCGCTCTAAGTTATCTTTAGCAAAATTTTGCTGTTTCTGTAAGACTTCGCTGCCTCCCTGGCCTTATGTATAAACCAGAAGAAACTCGTTTTTCCAAAAAGAAAGGATCCCATTTTTACCTAAAATATTGGCTTTCCCTTCAGGTTCTCTTGATTAACTTAGCCAATGATTTTTTTTTCCCTACCTAACCACCCAAGGATAATGAAACAAAGGGATAGAACAAAAAAATCCCTGTGAATTGTCAGAAGCCAAATGTATAACCCCTGAAATATGACTGCTTACTACCAGTTCCTTTCTGACCCAGTCAGATGTAAGAGGCCTCTAACTGGATCCAAGCCAGTTAATTCCTGAATCAAATCCATTATTGGATCCAGTCCAGTTTCTGTCATAGCTCCAAATCCAGTTTGGATCAGAAATTTGCTCAAAGAAACTGCAGGAGCTCAAAACACAAATCTGTGAAGCTCTGAAATTCAGGAAGGAACTTACCTACCATCTCCAGGCCCTCTGAGAGATCAGTGGCACAAGCTAGTCCTGCAGCGCCTTGCGTGTTCATTCAGCACTCCTGGTGGGTCTTTCTAGAAGCTCCACTTTGGATCCGCTTCTGACGCCATCTGTTAAAATAAAAACTTCAGCTGAATTAAATTTAAATGAGTTTAATTGAACAATGAATGATTGGTGAATTGGGCAGCACCCAGAATCACAGCAGATTCACAAGACTCCAGGGTACCTCCTGGTCAGAACAAATTTATAGACAAAAAAAAAAAAGTAAAATAATGTACAGAAATCAGAAGTGAGGAACAGAAACAGTGAGACTGGTACAACTTGGTGTTTGCTTTATTTGAAAACAGTTTGAATATTCAGCAGTCTATGAGCGGTTGAAGCATGGCTGCTGGGATTGGCCAACACTCAGCTATTGCTACAGGTGCACACTACTAAGTTAGGTTTTCGGTTTTGTTTGACTATTAAGCTAGATTACAGTTCATCTACAAGGACTCAAATATAGAAGACAGAGTTCTTCTAAGGCCATATTTAGTTTGCTTTAACATATGTATGCTATAATTAAAGATTAAGTATGCAATTGACAAAAAGAAAATAAAGAAACCAAAATGTAAAGACTTTAATTAAAAAACAAATGTGGTTGAAACATGATAACAATCAGCTGAGCCTTCAAAGAGAGGCACTAATTTTGCAGGTGGGGAGTTCTGCTTTCATGTTGAAGGCTGCTGACTAATCAGGGTGGTGGATGCCAAAAATTTGAGAGTGGCTGTGGCAATTTCTTAAAATAGGACAATGAAAAAGTTTAATTGACTCCTCCTTTCACAAAATAGTTCTCTGTAGCATGTGATTTTGTTTAATAGCATGTTATCCACACTAAAACTGTTTTCAAAATTAGAGTCAGACCTTTCAAACTCTGTCACTATTTTCTCAACAAACGTTATATAATAAGCTAAATATTTTGTTGTAATTACAACAATGTTCACAGAATCTTCGTCAGGACTAAATTTCATCTCAAGAAACCACTGTCTTTGCATATCTATAAAAAGCAACTCCTTGTTTGTTCAAATTTTATCATGAGATTGCAACAATTTAGTCACATCTTTAGGTTCCAATTCTAATTTTAGTTCTTGCAGTTTCCACCATATCTGCATTTACTTCCTCCACTGAAGCCCTGACTCTCTCAAAATCATGCACAAGAATTGAAATCAACTTCATCCAAATTCCTCTTAAGAGTAATATTTTGGCCTTCTTCTATTAATCATTAATGTTCTTAATAGCATTTTGAATGGTGAATCTTTTTTTTTTTTTTTTGGGGGGGGGATGGAGTTTCGCTCTTGTTACCCAGGCTGGAGTGCAATGGCGCGATCTTGGCTCACTGCAACCTCCGCCTCCTGGGTTCAGGCAATTCTCCTGCCTCAGCCTCCTGAGTAGCTGGGATTACAGGCACGCGCCACCATGCCCAGCTAATTTTTTGTATTTTTAGTAGAGACGGGGTTTCACCGTGTTAACCAGGATGGTCTCGATCTCTTGACCTCGTGATCCACCCGCCTCGGCTTCCCAAAGTGCTGGGATTACAGGTGTGAGCCACCGCGCCCGGCCGGTGAATCTTTTTGAGAAGACTTTCAATTCAGTTTGCCCAGTTTCCATAAGAGGACTCCCTCTATGGTAGCTATAGCCTTGTGAAATATATTTAAGTGATAAGAAGTGAAAGTCAAAATTACTCCTTGATTGATGGACTGCAAAATAAATGCCATTAATGGCATGAAAAATCTTTAATTTCCTTGTGTATCTCCATCAGACCTCTTCAGTAACTAGGTGCACAAAGAGCTGTAACATTTTGAAAGTAATCTTTTTCTGAGCAGTAGATCTCAACAGTGGGCTTAAAATGTTGAAAAACTGTGGCTATAAACATATAAACAGTAAATTATGCCCTAAACAGGTGTGCTGTCATCCAGGCTATGTTGTTGTAGCACAGGCAAAGCAGATTGATCATAATTCATCAGGACCCTAGGATTTTCATAATGGTAAATGAGTATTGGCTTCAACTTAAAGTCACCATCTGCTTGGCCTCTATTAAGAGAGTAAGGCTGTTCTTTGAATTTTCAAAGCCAGATATTGACTTCCATCCCTATCTATGAAAGTCGTAGATGGCATCTTCTAATGGAAGGCTGTTTTGACTACATGGAAAATATGCTGTTTAACCACCATTAATTATCTTAGCTCGATCTTCTGCATAACTTGCTCTAGCTTCTATATCAGCACTTGCTATTTCACCTTGCGCTTTTATATTACAGCTTTTTTTCTTAAACTTTATGAACCAACATCTGTTAGCTTCCTAGCTTCTTCAGCTTACCTCTCTCAGCCTTTACAGAATTGAAGAGATTTAGAACCTTGCTCTGAATTAGGTTTTGGCTTCAGGAAATGTTATGGCTAATTTGATTTCTCTTCAGGTCACTAAAACTCTCCATATCAGCAATAAGCCTGTTTAATTTTCTTATCTTGCACTTGTTTACTGAAATAGTACTTTTGATTTCCTTCAATAACTTTTCCTTTGCATTTACAACTTGGCTAGCTATTTTGCCCAAGAAGCCTAGCTTTCCACCTATTTCAGCTTTTGACATGCCTTCCAATAAGCTGAATCATTTCTAGCTTTTGATTTAAAGGGAGAAACATGGGACTTGTCCTCTCATTTGAACATTTCAAGGCCATTGTGGGATTATTAATTGACCTAATTTCAATATTGTCACATCTCTGGGAATAGGAATAACTGAGGAGAGGGACAGAGCTTGAAGAGTGGCTGGATGGAGAGTGAGTAGATAGAACAGTGAGAACACACACAAAAGTTATCAATTAAGTTCATCATCTTAATATGGGCATCGGTTGTGGTGTCCCAAAATAATTATAATAGTGATTTCAAAGGTGGGCATGTACTATTGAAAATGGAACCCATAGGCTTGCGCAACACCAGGTTACACAAATTACTTCAATTTGTAAAAGCAATGCAATATTTGCCTAGCACAATAAAGCAAAGCACATTAAAACAAATATGCTTGTATTCATATATCATAGCATCACTTTGTACCCCATATATATATACACTTATAATTTGTCGATTTACAATAAAATTTGTTAAAATGACTAAATAATAAACATATTAAAGAAATGAACCCCAAAGATCCAAGTAGTGAAAATATGAAATGGTTAATTTTCCTGTGACCTTATTAGTGTTCCTATGTCAAAAAAGCACTTTCTCTCTTGTTTAGTTTTCTTCATTTTAAATGGAGTCAGTACTGTCACACAAAATGAAGATATTTGTTTTCTTGAAAGAATATAGCATTGATAGAGGCCTGGAGCTCTTGCATCTTAACTGTGATTCATAAACAAAATATCATTGTTGTATTGTGATTCTTATAGTATTTTTGAAAAATAAAGCCTATATTGAGTATGTAAAATTGTTTTCTAATTTTTCAATTTCCTTGTAAAAGAAATAAAGTCTATCCTTTTATTCTAGCTCCAGAAGGTAACTACAAGTGTCCTTAAGACATCTGCTATTATAAATGGATGCAATTATATTGCATATATGACTTCTATTAACCAGGAGTTGTATTTTCCTCTATGCTAGCATTTTACTCTCTCAACTGATTTTTATAGATAATTACTGATATGGCTTTGTGGTGTCCCCACCGAAATCTCATCATAAATTACAATTCCCATAATCTCCATTTGTTGTGGGAGGGAAAAGGTGGGAGGTGATTGAATCATGGGGGTGGTTACCCTCATGCTGCTGTTGTCGTGATAGTGAGTGTGTTCCCATGAGATCTGATGGTTTTATACGGCGCTTTTCCCTCTTTGCTTGGGACTTCTCCTTTCTGTAATCAGGTGTAAAAGGACATGTTTGCTTCCTTGTCCACTATGATTGTACATTTCCTGAGGCCTCCTGAGCCATGCAGAACTGTGAGTCAATTAGACCTCTTTCCTTTACAAATTATGGAGTCTTAGGCAGTTATTAATAGCAGCATGAGAAAGAACTAATATATGAATTTGTACTGCAGAGAGTGGGGTGCTTCTATAAAGATACCAGAAAATGTGGAAGCAAATTTTGAGCTGGGTTGGGACCAAAGCAACATTGGCAGAGGTTGGGACAGATTGGAGGGCTCAGAAGAAGACAGGGAAATTAAGTTTGGAACTTCTTAGAGACATGTTGAACAAAATGCTGAGAGTGATACAGAGAATGAAGTCCAGGCTGAGGTGGTCTCAGATGAAGATGAGAAATTTGTTGAGAACTAGGGTAAATGTTACTCTTGCTGTGCTTTAGCAAAGAGACTGGTGGCTTTTTGCCCCTGCCCTTGAGGTCTGTCGAATTTTGAACTCGAGAGATATGATTTAGGATATCTGGCAGAAGAAATTTCTAAGCAGCAAAGCATTCAAGAGGTAATTTGAGTGCTGTTAAAATCATTTATTTTTATGTATTCACAAAGATATTGTTTGGAATTGGAATGTATGTTTAAAAGGGAAGCAATACATGAAAGTTTGGAAAATTTGCAGCCTGAGGATGCAATAGAAAAGAAAAAATTTTTTTCTGAGAACAAATTCAACCGGGCTACAGAAATCTGCATAAGTAACAAGGGGCTGAATGTTAATCCACAAGACAATAGGAAAAATGTTTCTAGGCCAGGTCAGAGACCCGTGAGGCAGCCCCTCCCATCACAATCCTGAAGACCTAGGAGGAGAAAATGGTTTCTTGGGCCAAGCCCAGGGCCCCTTGCTGTGTGTGGACTAGGGACTTGCTGCCCGCTTCCCAACAATTCTAGCCATGGGAAAAAGGGCCTAATATGTAGCTCAGGCTGTTGCTTCAGAGTGTGCGAGCCCCAAGCCTTGGCAGCTTACACATGGTATTGAACCTGATGGTGCACAGAAATCTAGAATTGAGGTTTGGGAACCTCTGCCTACATTTCAAAGGTTGTATGAAAAATGCCTAGTTACCCAGGTATTTACCACAGGGATGGGATCCTCATGAAGAACCTCTGCTAGGGTAGTGCAAAAGAGAAATGTGGGGTTGAACTCCCCACACAGAGTTTCCACTACAGCACTGCCTATTGGAGCTGTTAAGAAAAGGATCACTATCCTCCAGACCCCAGAATGGTAGATCCACCAACAGCTTACACTGTTTGCCTGAAAAAGCCACAGACACCCAAGGCCAGCCCATGAAAAAAGCCAGGAGAAGGGATGTATCCTACAAAGCCACAAGGTTGGAGCTGCCCAAGGACCTAGGAGTCCACTTCTTGCATCAGCATGACCTGGATGTGAGACATGGAGTCAAAGGATATTATTTCAGAGCTTTCAGATTTAATTATTGCATCTTTGGATTTTGGACTTGCATAGGGCCTATAGCCCCTTTGTTTGGGCCAATTTCTCCCATTTGGAGTGCCTAAATTACCCAATGCCTATACCTCCATTGTATATAGGCAGTAACTAACTTGCTTTCGATTTTACAGGATTTTAGGTGGAAGAGATTTGCCTTATCTCAGATTAGGCTTTGGACTTGGACTTTTGGGTTAGTGCTGGAATGAGTTAAGACTTGGGGGGGGCTTTTGGGAAGGCATGATTGTGTTTTGAAATGTGAAAACATGAGATTGGGAAGAGTCAGCGGTAAAATAATATGGTTTGGCTGTGTCCCTACCCAAATCTCATCTTGAATTATAGTTCTCATAATCTCCACATGTTGCAGAAAGGACCTAGTTAGAGGTAATTGAATCATAAGCCTGATTACCCCCATGCTGCTGTTCTTATGATAATGAGTGACTTCTCATGAGATCTGACAGTTTTACAAGGGGCTTTTCCCTCTTCTGTTTGGCACTTCTCATCCCTTCCATCATGTGAAGAAGGGCGTGTTTGCTTCCTTTCAGCCATAATTTGAAGTTTCCTAACGCTTCCCTAGCCATGTGGAACTGTGAGTCAATTAAACCTCTTTCCTTTATAAATTACCCAGTCTCAGGCAGTTCTTTACAGTAGCATCAGAACAGAGTAATACAGTTACTAAATCACACATCTTAAGATCAGCCATTATTTCTACATTTATTTTGCAGATTTATACATATTGATAATTGGAATGACTATGTAAGTGAAAGAATTCTCTGAGAGGATGAGCTCTTATCAATTAAAAACTCATCTTTTATGATCTGGTTGGGCAGGGTAGGCTCACTGGTCCTTCCTGTTAGGTAGAAAAAGTAGTCATTCATTTTCTTTGGCAAAGCAGAAAACCAGAAACACGGGTTAGAATTCACAGTCACATGGGTAGTGGTATCCTGGAGATGGAGATGAGCTTATGTCCTAAACTCAGCCAATTGCATGTTATATGTTACACCTTTTGTGAATTACGTATGTGATATCACTCTCCTGTCACTGAAACCTATCATCAGATGCTGAAATCTATCATGGCAACACAAATCAGAAATTGCTTTCATAAAAAATTACACATTAATGTCCCCTTCAGCAAGCTGTACATGAAGTAGCATTCTTCTTGAACTAGTGGAAACTCGAGGATCACTTTAGAATAAATTTAATTACACAAACTGTTCTATGAATAGATTCATTTCAGTTCAACAAATGTCTATGGAGCCTGTGTTATGTGCTCGGCACTGTGCTGGAGGATTAGACTCAAGATGAAAGAAGATGAAGTCTCTGCCTTAAAGATTTTCACAATCTGGTGGATAAAACAGACAAGAACACCACAGTTTTAATGTTGTGTGAGGCACTTCCATATTATTCAGCAAGGGCATTTTTCTAGTCCTGAACAGGGAGACAAAGGAACAGGGATAAAGAAAAAGCTCCCTGGAAGTTACTGAAGCTTAATCCAAAGGATATACAGGGGTTAGCTAGGAGAACAGAGAGAAAAAATTTTACCCACATCACCCACACAAAGCTTTAGAGTAAAAAATGTTCCATGCTTTAAGTCTGGTGGTGGTTGCAATTTTTAAAAATTACAGAAATATTTAGAAAAAAACAGACTTAATCAACGTGTGGCAAGAGATACAATACTTCTTTTACCAAGGAGAGTATAACAATCATGAGTTGTCTTTGGCATTTGAGCATTCCTCAGCTTACCATGCTTTTTAATCTGTCTGTTCATATGCTAGTATGTGCTTGGTTTGAAATTTCAGATAAACAGCTGATTTTTATTAATGAAATAACCTATTTATATTTATTTATTCATGAAATTATAAATCAATGGCAGAAAGGTGTACTCAGTTAAAGATGTCTCTGTGTGTGTGTGTGTGTGTGTGTGTGTGTGTGTGTATACACATCCCAAACAATATAACTCTCTTTACATCAAACTTATGAAGTCAAATCATTGTTATAAACACGTGGGCCAGAGCTTTGGCATTAATTCCTCTTGATCTTCTGCACAGTGGGTAAGTTTTCTTTCTCACTGTGTTTCCTGTAATTTATTTTTTAATATTGTATTGGTTTGGACATCATTATGAACAAAATAGTATCCTTGACATTGTAAGATGCAGAAGAGCATTTAGACATTTCAGTGACAAAGCAATCAAATTCACATATTCAGTTCTTTTGTCATATGGTCAAAGTTAGAAATGCTTTTTTAAATGAATTCTGGGAGTATTTAATTGTTAAGGTCCCAAGGGTGTGCAGATCAATGAGCTACACAGAGATAAGGAGAAATGTATAACATACTTCTTATTCTCTAGAAATATATAATTTAGATGGGACAAATAAGCTAATATGTGTTGAGCGTCTGCTGCATGCTGGTGCAGTGACAGATTTGCTTTACATTACTTCATTTAATTTTCGGAACAATTTTGAAATAAGGCTCAAGAAGATCAGACAATCTTCTATTGTCAGCTAGAATTCAAACCAAGACTTCTGATTCCATGTCAAGTACTCTTGGTACTTTGACTCATTGCTGCTTTCAGCAATTATACACAACTGTGGAGAGTTAATGATTATAGTATGGGTTAGCTGTGAGCACGAGAAAATAAAATTTAAGAAAACTCAACTTGATGAGATAGAAAAATTAGGTGATACTTTTATTTTAAAGAAATTTGAATAAAAATCTTAATATTTATTTATTATAAACATGTTAACATGTCTATTGTAAATGTTGTCCTAACAACTTTACGGTAATTATCACATTTAATCCTCAAAACAAGTGTACAAGGTAGATAGCATGTTCATACTGGTGAGAGGATGATATGATATTTACCCCCAGCATGAGCCTGGATTCTGTTTTGCTCCCCACTCCACAGCTTAGTCCCAGCAATCTTGAAAATGACATAGTCCCTCTCAGACAATATATGTGAATGGGAAAATGAAAAGTTACAGATGTTTTTCATTTAAATTGAATTTAATAAACCTTCCCTTTGCAAGTGAATTGAGATTCATTCCTACAAATTTCCTAAACTCACTAAAACCTAAAAACTGGTATGTTTTCTTGTCCATTGTACAACTATGATAATATCTGCCTTTAGGAAGGATATCTTTAGATTTACGATATTTGCAAACAAAAATAAATTGTATTACTTAAAATAAATAATATATCCTAGGTTAATTCTTTTATCGAATATCACCCAGACTAGAAATCTTAGACAGGAATCCCATCTGTAAAAAATAGTATAAGTACCTACTCATTAAATTTTATTTCCTGTAACACCAGGTTGATCTGTTTAAGCCTAGTGATGGTAAAAAGTGATCATGTTATGCATTCCATGGAGCCCAGGAGCCCCATCTCATTGGTCAGGCCAATCAGTGTAGCTCTATTTGCAATCACAAGATGTCATAAGGCAGAGAATAGGGCGGGTACCTTTCTGGACCAATGATCACATATTCTTTTGTAAACCCTAGGAGCCACTTTTAAAATATTGTTGAGAGAATACATCTGCCCAATTTCAAACTGTCACAAATCTTGACTAGTTTGAAGGGGTAGCTCCTGACTCCTAGGATATTTATTTTGGTGTCCAAATATGGGTGAAGCCCTTGTTCTAAGAGGATAACAGTGTGTTGGGCCATTTTGAAGTCTGGCTCTAGAAGTTATGCAGATGGATCTATCCTCAGGCAGACTGGTAACCTGCCAATCTCTCCAGAGACCCATCAAAAGTCCAAATGCATCCAAAAACGAGTTTAAGAATGATAAAAGAGCACTCTGCTTGACTTCTAGTATTCCCTTTTGGTAATATAAATGCGGGAATGGTGAAGGGGTAAGAATTGTCCCAAGGTAATCACATAATTGATCGTATGATTCATGGAGCTGAATATTAGTTTTTAATTGATCAAAGCTAATTTGTCCACCTATAACTAGATTCTTTTTGATAAATATTAGTAATCTCCGATAGAAGTAAATGAGAAGACAGATCATCCTCCTCCCTGACTGTTGAATGAAAGCAAATTTCAGACAGAGTTCTGTCTCACATGCAGACATTTAGCAGTAAGCAGGTATGAAATAGGCACACAAATCCTTCTATATTCAAGAACAGTCCCTTGGGTGTTCTGGCAAACTTTAAATGAAAAGTTCACCTCAGGTCAAAAGTGACATTCTTTTAGCTAACTACCTTAATCTGGATCACATAACCAAAAAACCTGCTGGAATCACTGGCTACACACAGGACCATTTGGGAATGAAATCTAGATTCTTAATTCTATGATGTTCGATGGAGAACTCATTCTAGATTCTTACATTCTATTCATGCAACTTTCTCCACACTTCAGCCCATTGACATATCTTCAACAGCATTCATATCACCAAAGAAAGGTAATCTTTGATATTTGTTTAAAACATTAGGAAAATCTGATGTTGGAGAGACATAAAAGCTAGCTGAAACTTGTAGTAGCCACACCCGGAATATGTCTTTTTGATTAAATGGTAACTAGCCTTCTCAGGAGTATATACTACTGATTGAAACATCTGACCATTCCTAGGGTGTAGGACATTATTAAAAAGGAAACATATTAATAACTCAAAAGAATTGTAATGATTTAGAGGAATTTTATTTATTTAAAATTTATATAAATTGTTTAATAAGCTCTTCCTAGTTTTACTTCAAATATAGTCTAAGATTTTAATTTGCATAACTCTAAAAACTTTAAATTCAGGGTAAGCAACATTGACAGTTACTAAGAATTAAATTAGTTACACCCCTAGCCCATCTGTTCTTTATATCTCATCTAATTTCTTAACTTGAAAGGACTGCAGTAGAGAGGAAAGAACATAAACTTTGAAGTCAGATCTAAAGTCAAATCCCATTTTTTCCACTTCCTCCCTGTGTAAATGTGAACAAGTTGCTAAACCAAAATTCTAGTTTCCTCATCTGTTAAATGAGATAATAATATCAATGTCACAGATTAGTTTCGATGATTAAACAGAACAACAAAAGATATGTTCTTGGCACATATGAGATAGCCACTAAATAGAAATTATATGTATTATCAGAAGGGTTTTGAAAATAAAAATAAAATGTTAAGTTTTTTTTTTTTTTATTTAAATAGGCGGTAGAGTAAGATCTACAGCTCAAAAGCATTGCAAGTCCAATACCATTCTTTCTTCTGAGTGTGGACATTAATGTCCTGTATTTGTAAAAAGAAGGCAGAAAGCTATTCAGATCATTCATGTTCTCAGTCTTTTTTCCTGCTCTAACTGCCTTCCTCCTAAAAATGCTATAATTGTTATTAGCATTTTACCTATCAGAACTGCAGTATATTAATAATCATACCAACAAGAAGAAAGTAGAGGTTATATAATGCAGGAAGTAAGTCTTTTTGTTATTGAGGTATGTGGTTTTGATTTATTCCATTTTGTTTTATTTCACTGAGTGCAGAAAATAAAATTTAGGCCTCATATGCAAAGTTTTAGGCCTATTTCTTCTCTTAATAAATAGATCAATACCACACTCCTCTACTTTGCAGGTATATATATCTATATATAGATAGATAGATATAGATATATAGATATATATCTATATCTATATATAGATATATAGATATATAGATAGATAGATAGATAAAACACAAAAAACAAACAAACAAAAAACGAAACACCTCTCTAAGAAAAGTTCCTTGAGGACAGTTTTTCAATACTCTTAGAGTGAAAGACAGAAAATAAAACTGTTAGTCTATTGATTTACCAGTAGGGCTTACAGGGCCATGTCTACAACAGTTTGTGTTAAAAGGCAGTAATCATCTCAGGAGGAAGCTCAGAACCTAATCTGTTAAAACTATTGTTGTATCCTCAAAAGGGCAGGTGTTTGCTACTTATTCTCATTAACGTGATGAGGAATATTTTGACTTTGTGCCTTTGCTTTAACTGCATTGAGAAACTAGAGCAACCACATGCTTTAGTACAAAACAGTTATGAAGGTCATTTTAGGAGTGAATGAAATAATTACCGACATTTGTACTGTAATTTACACTTTATAAAAATTATATGAGCAGGATATATAGCTGCTGTGTTATTGATTAGTTGCAAATATTTTGAAGGTGATATTTATCTTTTCTTCATGAAAGAAGTTCAAATGAAATGATTATGTAATTGAATTTGACAGGAGAATGGAAATGTATTTTTTCTATGTGAATTTATCTGAAGGTAATGAAAAATAATCAAGAATAATGCTTTCTTTATCCCTTCCTAGGAGGCTAAAAACAAGTGTGTTATTTTATAAAGCTGTTTGTGGTGATCAGCCATTTCTTGAAATTACTCCCTGTGCAATAATTACTCTCTTAAAGACAAGAATATGACTGGGGGTGGGTTCCTACATTACTGAGCTAACACCTGCTTGCTCCAGCTGTGGATGACTCACAGAACCATGCACTCTCAGAAAAGATCTTAACGATGTTCTCCTAGTCCAGACTCGAGTTTGCTGTTTAAATTTTCTCTGTAGTATAACTCTCAAATTATCCCCCAAACTCTCTAATTATAGAGAACATACTGCTTGGCGGGCTACCACCAAGCACTTGAAGAATAGCAGGGTACTAGGCAAACAGCACCTGACTTAGGAATCTAAAGATTTGGGATAGAATGCTGACTGGCTTTTACAAGTGTGGGTTGCCTTTGAACTTAACATCTTTTTCCTTATTGATAAAATGGGAGAGTTGAGCTAAGAGACATCGTGAATAAACTTTCAGCTTAAATAGTTCTGTCATGTCAATATCTTCAAAACTTCATTGGTCTAAATTTTCTAGGACCCAAGACAAAGGCATTGCTGCATCTTGCTCAGTTTCACAGTAAGAGTTTTCTAAATTCTTTCATTATCTAGCTTCTTCTATCCTTTGTAATTCCTACAAACCAGAAATTAGAACTGCTGTTGGGGTAAGTATAACGTAAGTAATGCTGGGTAATGCATTGCATCACATCAGAAAACTCATTTTCTGATTGACCAACCATTAGTGGTACTAAGATTAAACATTGCACTAAGGGGCTAAAAAACTGATTGTCTCATGTAAAGTTATTTTTTCCCCTTTGTATGTCAGAGGTATTCAGAAAATGGTTACCATTGCAGCTTTTCATGTTTCTCATCAATCATTCATGTATTTTTTTCAGAGGACAATTTTTACCTGAATTAGTAGTATCATTAGGAGTTCCAAAATGGTGATTATGTAATCCAATAATTTATTGTAAATTTTAGTTGGCCTTCTTCTGTATTACTCTTTTATGAAACCTTATAAAGTTTCTTACAGACTCTATTCCACTACATCCACTATGACTTCGCTTGTTTTTAAAACAGCATCGTACAGCCTATGCACATAGTAACATTTGGCCTGCAGTGAATCCCAGATTTCTTTATTTTACTTATATTCAGCTAATCATTCCACAATATTTTCAGTTGCATCATCTCTCCTCCAGCTCAGTTTAATCAATGTTAGTATTACAAAGGAAGTCCATTCCTCATTGTCTGCTGTTATTAGGCAGCACTAGGGCTCAAAGCATGTAGAGAACATCGTCCTCAGTCTCAGTGCCCAAAATGAAGTTGCAGTTTAGTGTATGATATAATTTATTTGCTAAAATGTACGCTTGTAGCTTTTTTTGTAACAATATTGATCTCTAACATAGAAACTGTCTCTCACCTGGTAATCTCTCCAGACTTAAGGATCATACATTCATTACTAGGCCGCAGATTTTTGTTTTTCCTTTTCAATCAAGCTGCATATATTTTAAACATTACATTGCTTATTTAGTATTTTTCCTTTCAATAGACATATTTTATACCATAATAGACATTTAAGAAAGACTTTGGGGTCTATGTTAATGTAAAATTTTAAAGTCAATTTTATTATCTCTGTAATTCATTTGTTTAGTCACCTAATCAAATAAAAATATGTTAAGTAGTTATACAATGCACAAATTATTTCATTAGTTTCCAGCCAAACTTTTATATGACAATGACTTTTTATGTAGACCTAATTATTTTCAATTATGTAGAAGGTTTAAGGCACCAATATATTCAAATACCTTCAATATAGGATGTCTCATATTTCTTGGCTTTGTGTGAGAATGCTTTTTACTTCCATTGTAATGGTTAACAGGGTTAACCAGAGCTAATATGAAACATTTAAGTGTTCTGAATGTTGGCTTTTTGACAAATGTTCTCTCAATTTAAACTGCTAAAACTTTATAATCATATAAAAGCTACCTTTTTAAAAAAAAAAACCACATATTTCTTCTTTTTCTAAATCATGTTTAGTCATTTTTATGAAAGTATTTTAACGAAAATGATCCCTTTTACTACTTGTTTCAAAATATTTGCTAAGAAGGCAAAATACTAAATCATAGAGACAAAGTTAAGGTGGGAGACTAACTGTGTGTGGGGTCAAAAGAACTAAAGTTTTATTTAACAGAAGCTGCTTTCTTTCCTTAGGGCCACAGGACAAACGTTAAGTTGTAATTGGTGTTCCCTAAGCATTTTTCTGGAATTTCAAAAACAAGATTGTACGCTTCACATAAAAAGTTGACTTTCTTACTGGGTACATTTTAATTATCCCAAATGAGTTAATGAGCATTTAAATAAAGAGTTGAGAAGGCAGCCTGTTACAATTTATGGCAATTATTTTTTAAAAAGAAAAAATAAACAAATAATAACTATTTCAAAAATGTCTTAAGCATTGACATTCTCACAACTTATTTTGAAGGCCAAGATAATTGGCTTTAGAAGAAATGATACCGTTATGCAAGCATGTTCTTATTTCTGATTTAGAGTACAAAATCATAAAAAATGGAACCTATTCTTAACCACAGTTTAAAGACTGTTTTCTCAATTTTATGGCCATTCTCTGTTTCTATTGGCTGGAAGAAATGGATGTGTTGAGCTTAACAGTCCACAAGACTATCAGAACTATAAAGTATGGCCAGGCACAGTGTCTCATACCTGTAATCCCAGAACTTTGGAAGGCCAAGGTGGGCAGATTGCTTGAGCTCAAGAGATCAAGACTAGTCTGGGCAATGTGGTGAAACCCTCACCTCTAAAAAATAATAAAAATTAGCCGGGCATAGAATCACATGCCTGTAGTCCCAGCTACTTGGCAGAGCTGAGGCAGGAGGATCAGTACGCACTGCCCTCCAGCCTGGATGAGACCCTGTCTAAAAATAAAAAATAAAATAAAATAAAATAAACTATAAAATATAATTATAGGATATGTTATATTTGGGAATTTTGAAATATTTGAGATTAAAGTAAATTTCTTCAATAAACATAAATATTTTCATCTAAACTTCTTAGATCATAAGATGCCAAGGGCATATAAATAGTTACAATGGTACTGCGTCCTCCCAAGAAACACTGCAGTTTTGCTTTTTATATAAAATATAAATAATCAAAGCTCAATAAATGTAATGAGTATCTTAATTAAAAACAAATCTCAAATATCCTCATCCTCTGCCCACCTGTGTGGGCAGAACTCTAATATAATTAACAGGGAGCATATCTAAGACTTTGTCAACAAAAATTGCAATGCTGGTAAAGTTACTGTTACATGACAGAAAGTGTATAGCTTTGGAGTTAGCCAGATGTGATTCATATCCTAAAATTTCTACTTACCACTTCAGGAGAATTACTGATTTATTTGTCTAAATCTGTGCCATAACCATTATTAGATCTACCTCACTCAATCATTTGAAGACTAAATGAACTTATGTTTGCAGAGGAAATGAAGAACCTACTTATGCGTTTATGGTTTTTATATATAGTTTAAATAGGGAAATGTCAAGACTGAGAATAATCTTCTAGCTTTAGAAGTGCAAGAAATGGTGAAACTGTAAGAATGCTGGAAGAAAAAAGGAAAACGTACAATTAATTTCATATTAAGAGAAAGGTGGTGAATAGTACACAGCTTTTTGAATCTCCAATGAATGAGAGATGTAATTTTCTGTTTCTGCCTTCTCTTTGCTCACACTAATGATTAAGCAAGTAAGTTGGGCAAATTTGTCTTTCCAATAAAGGGTTGAGTTGTGGCAGAACTAGAATATTCTGGGATCAATCTTATTAAAATATATTTTGTAACACCTGCTAAAATTGGAAATATTTCTCAATCGCACATCTGAAGGATATTGATGTTAGTAAAAACAAATAAATAAAAAATATGTGCTATTACAACATTCTCTTAGAAATCTTGTATCCAATAGTTTATTTACATAAGAATGAATTGGCCTAGAGCTCTTTTGGGTTTATACTTTTCTTTGCTTATTATAAGATGAATTATAGAGTTGACCCTTGAACAGTACAGGTTGAACTGCACGGATCCACTTATAGATGGATTTTTTTTAGTAAATAAATAGAATTTTTTTTGAGATTTGCAATAATTTGAAAACACTTGCAAAGAAACTGTGTAGCCTCAAAATATGGAAAAAAAATAAGAAAAAGTTAAGTATGTCATTTCTGTAAAACTATAACTACATAACATTAACCATATTATATACTGAGCTACTATAATAATTTCAAGCCTCCTCCCATGCTACTGCAGTGAGCTCGAGTGTTGTGTTCTGTCTGCTTAAAACACCCTGTGATGATAATCATCTCCATATGAGCAGTTAGTCTCTCCACCAAACTGCATATTTCAGTACAAAGTAATCTCACACAGTTCTTGTGCTTATTTTTTTTTCCACTTTTAGTGCAATACCATAAACGTTGAATGACACCATGGCACCCATGCAAAGTGCCACGAATGATACTTGAAGTGCCCCAATAAGCAAAGAAAAGTTACGACATTACAAAAAAAACCTAATTGCTGCCTATGTACCATGGGTTGAGGTCTGTAGTTGTGGTTTTCCACCATTTCAAGATTAATGAATCCAGCGTAAAGACTGCTGTAAAACAAAGAAAAGAAAATTCATGAAAATGTTGCTGCAGCTATTTCAGCAGGCAGAAAAACCTTGCCTTTTGGCTGAAATACCTTTGTATCGTGTATTGAACATGTACCTTTTATGTGGGTGCAGCATTTCTGAAAGAAAGGAATAACTATAGACTTGAATGTAATTCAAGGAAAAGCAAAGTTACTGTATAACAACTAAAAGCAAAAATAAGGTGAAGAATCTAAAGCTGGAGAACTTATTACCAGCAAAGGATAGTTTGATAATTTTAAAGACAGTTTTGACTCAAAAAATGTCAAGTTAAACAGGAGAAGCAGCTGCTGTCGACGAAGAGGCAGCAGAAAAGTTCACAGACACTATTAAGAAAATCATCGAGGAGAAAGGATCTCTGCCTGAGCAGATTTTTAATGTAGACAAATGTGCCCTATTCTGTAAAAATTTCCACAAAGGACATTTTTTTAGTTGTAAAAAAGACAAGCAAGCACTAGGATTTAAGACAGAAATACTTAACTATTACTTTGTGCAAATTCAGTCAGATTTATAATCAAGACTGCCCTTATCTATAAAGCTGCAAATTCCTGAGCCTTGAAAGGAAAAGATAAACACCAGCTGCCAATCGTTTGGTTGTAAATAAGAAAACCTAAACAAGGAAAGCCCTTTTAAATATATATTTTAGAAAAAGGGCTTTTTTTCTGAAATATTAGATTGGTGCAAAAGTAATTTTATGGTGCAAATTACTGATGGATCTATTACTTTTGCAACCTAATATTTCTGTTAGGTTGATGCAAAAGTAATAGATCCATTGATAATCTGTCTCTGATGTCAGAAAATACCTTGCCAGTAAGAGACTGACATTTACAGTTCTTTTGATATCAGACAATGGCCCTGGCCACCCAGAACCCATGAGTTCAACAACAAAGGCAGGTGAAGGTATCTGCTTACTCTCAAACACAACATTTCTATTTCAATCTCTGGATCAAGAGTAATAAGGATCTTTAAGGCTTATTATACACAGCATTCTATAGAAAAAAAATTATCAACACTATGAAGATAGAGACAACATCATGAAAGTCTGGAAGGATTACACCATTGAAGATGTCATCACTGTTACAGGAAAGTTGTGAAAGCCTGAAACGTCAAGCCTGAAACAATAACTTCCTGCTGGAGAAAACTGCCCAAATGTTGTACATGAATTCACAGGATTTATGACAGAGACAATAAAGAAAATCATGGAAGAGACTGAATATGGCAAAAATGGTGGGTGTTTCAAGATATGGGTCTTGGATAAATTCAAGAGGTAATAGACACCACACCAGCTGAATTAACAGAAGATGGCTTAGTGTAAATGAGTGTTTGTGAACCAATGTCCAAGGATGAGAAAGAAGACATAGAAGAAGCAGTTTGGGAAAAGAAATTGGCACTAGACAATCTGGCAAAAGGACTGCAATGATTCAAGACTTCTTTTGACGTCTTCTATGACATGAACCCTTCTACGTTATGGGCACTGAAAGAAAAATAAATGATGGAAAAAGAAATGATGCTGTATGGAAACATTTTTAGAGAAATAGAAAAGCAAATATGTCAGACAGAAATTACAATGTATGTCTGTAAAGTTCCATCAGGTGTGCCTGCCTATCACCTTCCCCTTCTTCCACATTTTCTGCCACTTGTACCCCTAAGACAACAAAACCAACTCCTCCTCTTTTACTCCTCTTCAGCCTACTTGGCACCAAGACAATGAGGATGAAGACCTTTATAATGATCCAGTTTCACTTAATGAATAGTAAATATATTTTCTCTTCCTTGGTATTTTTTTTCCCATTTATTTATTTTATTGCATTTTAGGTTTTGGGGTACATGTGAAGAACATGCAAGATTGTTGCATAGGTACACACGTGGCAGTGTGATTTCCTGTCTAGCATACTTTATTGTAAAAATAAAGTCTCTAATATACATAACATACAAAATATATATTAATCAGCTGTTCATGTTATCAGTAAAGCTTTTGTCAACAGTAGAACATTAGTGGTAAGTTTTGGGGAGTCAAAAATTATACACGGATTTTCATTTTTGTTGCTTTTGTTTCTTCGGTTGGTTGGGTATTTCATGAGCTAATGGTTCTTTATTCGTTTTTCTTCAGAGTTTCAACTCTTATTTTAGATTCAAGTGGTGAATGTGCAGGTTTGTTTCTTGTCACCTGATGCTGAGGTTATGGATGTGACTGATCCCATGACCCAGATAATAAGTACCCAACAGTTAGTTTTTCAAATCTTATCCACTTCCTCCCTCCTCCCTCTAACAGTCCAAGTTTCTGTAGTTGTCATTTTTATGTCCATGAGTACGTGATGTTTAGCTCCCACTTTAAGTGACAATTTGTGGTCTTTGGTTTTGTTTCTGAATTAATTCACTTAAGATACTAGCCTTCCTCTGTATCCATTTTGCTGATAAGGACATGATGTTATTCTTTTCTATGGCTGCATAGAATTCCATACTGTATATGTAGCACATTTTCTTAATCCAATCCACCATTAATGGACACCTAGGTTGATTCCATGTCATTACTATTATGAATAGTACTGCAATGAATACCCAAGTGTATGCACCTTTTTGGTAGAATGATTTGTTTTCTTTGATATATACCCAGTAATGGGATTCCTGAAGTCTAATGGCAGTTCTTTTTAAGTTCTTTAAGAAATCTTCAAACTGCTTTCCATAGTGGGTGAACTAGTTTACACTCTCACCAACAGTTGGTAAGCATTACCTTTTTTCTACAACCTCATTAGAATTGGTTTGTTTTTGTTTCATTTTGTTTTTTGACTTTTAGTAATAGCCATTCTGACTGGTGTGAGATGATATGTCATTGTAGTTTTGATTTGCATTTCTCTGATGATTAGAGATATTGAGCCATCTTTTCATGTTTCTGGCTGCTATAAATAGTGTGTCTTCTTTTAAGAAGTGTCTGTTCCTGTCTTGTGTATACTTTTTAATGAAATTATTTGTATTTTGCTTGTTGAATTGTTTAAGCTCCTTATAGGTTCTGGATATTAGACCTTTATCCAATACATACTTTGCCAATATTTTCTTCCATTCTGCAGGTTATCTGTTTACTCCCTTGATAGTTTCTTTTGTTGTGTAGAAGTTCTTTGGTTTAATTAGGTCCACTTGTCATTTTTAATTTTGCTGCAATTGCTTTTGAGTATTTAGACACAAATTCTTTTCCAAGGCCAACTCCTAGAATGGTGTTCCCTAGGTTTACTTGTAGGTGTCTCATCATTTTGGGTCTTACATTTAAATGTTTAATCCATCTTACGTTAATTTTTGTAAATGGTAAAAAGTAGGAGTCCATTTTCGTTCTTCTGTTTATAGCTCACCAGCTATCCCAGGACCATTAATTGAATAGGAACTCCTTTTCCCATTTCTTATTTTTGTCAACTTGCTCAAAGATCAGATGGCTGTGTGACTTTGTTGACTTTGTTGACTAGGAGTCTGACTTTGTTGCTGAGGTCCCTATTCTCTTCCATTGGTCTATGTGTCTGTTTTTGTAGCAGTATAATGCAGTTAGGGTCACTGTAGCCTTACAGTATAGCTTGAAGTCAAGTAATGTGATGCCTCCAGCTCTGTTCTTTTTGCTTAGGATTGCCTTGGCTATTCAGGCTCTTTTTTGGTTCCAAAGAAATTTTAGAATAGTTTTTCTAATTACATGAAAAAAGACACTGATAGTTTGATATAAATAGTATTAAATTTGTAGATCACTTTGGGCAGTATGGGCCATGTTAATAATATTGATTTTTCCTATCCATGAGCATAGAATGTTTTCATCTGTTTGGCTATCTACAATTTCTGTTAGCAGTGTTTTCTAGTTCTCCTTGTAGAGGTATTTCACCTCTTTGGTTAGATGTATTCCTAAGTATTTTTGTGTGTTTGTGTGTGTGCATATGTGTGGCTATTTTAAATGAGATTGTGTTCTTGATTTTGTTCTTAGCTTAAATGTTATTGGTGTATAGAAATGCCACTGATATATTTATGTTGATTTTGTATCCTAAAACTTCACTGAAGTCATTTATCAGTTCCAGGAGCCTTTTGTGGAGTCTTTGGGGTTTTCTCAGTATAGAGTCACATTATCACTGAAGAGAGATAGTTTGCCTTCTTTTTTTTTCCTGTCTGGATGCCCTTTATTTCTTTCTCTTGTCTGATTGCTCTGGCTAGGACTTCAAGTACTATGTTGAATATGAGTGGGGAGAATGGGCATCCTTATCTTGTTCCAATCATCAAAGAAATGCCCATTCACTTTTGCCCATCCAGTATTATGTTGTCCGTGAGTTTATCATAGATGGCTGTAAGTATTTTGAGGTATGTTCCTTCCTAGTTTCTTGAGAGTTTTTATACTGAAAAAATGTTGGATTTTATCTAAGGTTTTTTCCGCATCTATCGAGACAATCATATATTTTTGTTTTAAATTATCTTTATGTGGTGAAGCTAATTTGTTGATTTCTGCATGTTGAGCCAACTTTACATAAGAAGAAAGAAGCCTATTGGTCATGGTGAATTAACTTTTTGATGCACTGCTGGATTTGATTTGCTACTATTTTGTTGATGATTTTTGTGTCTACGTCCATCAGTGATATTGGGGGATATCGGCCTATAGTTTTATTTTCTGCTGCATCAGGTTTTGTTGTCAGGGTAATTCTGACTTCCTAGAATCAGTTATGGAGGAGTCCCTCCTCTTAAATGTTTTGGAATAATTTCAGTAGAATTGGTACTAGCTCTTCTTTGTATGTCTGACAGAGTTCAGCTGGGAATCCATCTGGTCTGAAGCTTTTTTTTGGTTGGTAAGTTTTTTTTTTTTTTTTTTCCCCACAGGAAAAGCTACCATTTATTAAAACCATCATATCTTGTGAGAATTCACTATCATGAGACCAGCATGGGGGAATCCGCCTCCATGATTCAATCACCCCTCCATTGCACATGGGGATTACAATTCAAAATGAGATTCGGGTGGGGACACAGAGCCAAACCATAAGTCTTTTATTACTGGTTCACTTTTGGAACTTAATATTGGTCTGTTTAGAATTCTCTCTGATTCAATCTTCAGAGGTTTTGTGTTTCCAGGAAATTATAAATTCCAGTAATTTATATAGTTTCACTAGATTTTCTATTTTGTATGTGTCTTAGTCCATTCTTGCTTTGCTCTAAAGAAATATCTGAGGTGGGTGAATTATAAAGAAAGAAAGAGTTTTACTTGGCTCATGGTTCTGTAGAATGTATGGAAAGCATGTGCCAGCATCTACTTGGCTTCTGGTCAGGCTTCAGGAGGCTTTCAACCACGGTCAAAGGAGAAGGGGGAGCCATCATGCCTTATGGTGAGAGTGGGAACAAGAGAGGGCAAGAGGTGCCACACTCTTTTAAACAATGAACTCAGAGTAAGAACACACTCATTATCACAAGGACAGCACTAAGCTATTTGTGAAGGATTTTCCCCCATGACCTAATCATCTTCCACCAGGCCCCACCTGCAACACTGAGGATTCCATTTCAACATGAGATTTAGAGGGAATAAACATCCGCATAATATCAGAGTGCTTAGAAGTGTTTATAATAGTCTCCAAGGATGTTTTTGTGTTTCTGTGCCATCAGTTGTAACACCCTTTGTCATTTCTGATTGTGCTTATTTGGATCTTCACTGTTTTATCTTTGTTAATCTAGTTATCAGTCTATCAATTTTTCTCTATCCTTTCAGAAAATCGACTTTTGGTTGTGTTGATTCTTTCCATGGACTTTGTGTCTCAATTTTATTCAGTTCTGCTCTGATTTTGGTTATTTATTTATTTCTGTTAGTTTTGGGGTTAGTTTGTTCTTGCTTTTCTAGTTCCTTTAAGTGTAGTGTTATATAGTTACTTTGAGATCTTTTCAAGTTTTTGAAATAGGTAATTAGTGCTATAAATTTTCCTCCTAACACTGCTTATCTGCATCCTAGAGATTTTGCTATGTGTGTCTCTGCTTTATTTTATCTCAAATATTTTTTCTACCTTAATTTTGTTGTTTACCCAAAAGTTATTCAAGAGCAAGTTGTTTAATTTCCAGATAATTGCGTAGTTTGGGGAGATTTTCTTTGTTTTGATTGCTATGTTTATTCCTTTGTGGTCTGAGAGTATGATTAATATGATTTTTTTTTAATTTATTAAAACTTGCTTCATGGCTGAAAATGTGGTAATTCTTGGAGTATGTTCCATGTGCAGATGAGAATAATGTGTATTCTGTGGTTGACGAGTGGAATATTCTGCAGATGTCCATTAGTTCCAATTGGTTAAGTGTTAAAATTAAGCACAGAATTTCTATGTTAGTTTTCTGCCTCAATGATTTGTGTGATGCTGTCAGTTGGGTGTTGATGTTTCCTATTATTATTGTAGGTCTGAGTCTTTTCATAGGTCTAGAAGTTGTTGTATTAATTGGAGTCCTACAATGTTGTTGAATATGTATTTCAAATGGTTAAGTTTTCTTGTTAAGTTGAACACTATATCATCATGTAATTTCCTTCTTTGTCTGTTTTTACTGTTAATTTAAAGTCTGTTTTATCTGATACAAAAATAGTGACCTGTGCACTTTTTGTTTTTTATTTGCATGATAGCTTCTTCCCCAGATTTTTATTTTGAGCCACATTTCATAGGTGTTTTATTATATTTCATATGAAATGAACCACATTTCATATGTGTTTCATTACATATGAAATGGTCTCTTGAAGATAACAGATGAAGAAGACTATAGATATATGCAACTTCCAACTCTGTGCCTTTTAAATGGGATATTTAAACCATTTACATTCAAGGTTAATATTGATATATGAGGTTTTCATCCTATTATGAAGTTGTTAGTGGTTGCTTTGTAATTTCTATTGCTTGGTTGCTTTATAGGATCTGTGGGCTATGTAGGTAATTGAGTTTTTGTGGTATCATGTTTAATTCTTTTGTTTCTATGCTTATAAGTCCCTTAAACATTTCTCATGAGGCTGGTCTAGTGGTAACAAATTCCATTTGTACTTCATTGTCTGGACAAGTTTTAGTTCTCCTTCCCTTATGAAGATGGGATATGAAATTCTTGATTGGAATTCTTTTCTTTAAGATTACTGAAAATATGTTTTCAGTCTCTTGGATTGTCAGGTTTCTGCTGAGAAGTAGCTATTAGCCTGATCTGGCCTTTTTCTCTAGCTATCTTTAATATTTTTCTTTTGTGTTAACCTTGGACAACCTCGTGACTATATGCTTTGGTGATATTTGTCTTGTATAATATCTTTCAGGTGTTCTCTGTATGTCTTGTATCTGAATGTTTAACTCCCTAGCAAGATTAGGAAAATTCTCTTGAATTATTTCCTCAAGTATATTTTTCAGGTTGTTTACTTTATCTTCTCTCTCAGAATGCCAATAATTCACAGGTTTGGTTGTTTTATATAATCCAATGTTTCTTGAAGAATTACTTCATTTTTTAAATTATTTTTTTTCTTAGTTATATCTGACTTGGTTAGTTGCAAAGACCAGTTTCTGAAATCTGAAAATTTTTTCTTCTATTTGGTCTAGTCTATTGAGAAAGCTTCTAATTGTATTTTGAAGTTCCTCAAGTGAGTTTTTCAATTTTATAAAGTCGAACTGATTTCTTTTAAATATCTTTATCTCTTCATTCATTTCCTGAATAGCTTTATAAATCTTTGGATCACCTGAGGTCAGAAGTTCGAGACCACCTGACCAACATGGTGAAAGCCTGTCTCTACTAAAAATACAAAAATTAGCTGAGCATGGTGGTGGGTGCCTGTAATCCAAGCTACTTGGGAGGCTGAGGCAGGAGAATTGCTTGAACCTGGGAGGTGCATGTTGCAGTGAGTCAAGATTGTGCCACTGCATTCCAGCCTGGGTGACGCAGCAAGAGTTCAAAAAAAAATAGAAGAAGAAAGAAAAAGAAAGAAAAGAAAGAAAGAAAGAAAAGAAAGAAATGAATGAGAGCGAGGATGAAAAGAAAGGAAAGAAAGAAAGAAAGGAAAGAAAGAAAGAAAGAAAGAAAGAAAGAAAGAAAGAAAGAAAAAAAAGAAAGATAGAAAGAAAGAGAGAGAAAAGAGAAGGAAACAAAGAAAGAAGAAAGAGAGTGAGAGAGAAAGAAAGAAAAGAAAGAAGAAAGAAAGAAAGAAAAGAAAGAAAAGAAAGAAAGAAAGAGATTTCTCTTTGGAATCTCTTCGTGTTAATTTTCAACATCGTTTTGAATCTTGTCAAGCTTCCTTGAAATCTTTGCTTCAAATTCTTATCTTTTTAAGTTATAACAATTCAGTTAAAACTAACAACAATATAACTTCAAGGGCATACAAACATTCTGCTTCTTTTTTTTAACTTCGGTGTACATGTCAGGTTTGCTACATAAGTAAATACTTGTCATGGGGGTTTATTCTACAAATTATTGCATCACCCAGGTATTAAGCCCAGTACTTATCAGTTATTTTTCCTGATCCTCTCCCCGCTCCCACCCTCCACCTTCCAATAGGCCCCAGTGTGTGTTTTTCTGTTCTATGTATCCATGTGGTCTCATCATTTACCTCCACTTATAAGTGAGGACATGTGGTATTTTGTTTTCTGTTCCTGTGTTAGTTTGCTAAGGATAATGGCCTCTAGCTCCATCCATGTCCCTGTAAAGGACATGATCTCATTATTTTTTAATGGCTGTATAGTATTTCATGGTATATATACCACATTTTTTTTTATCCAGTCTATCATTGATGAATGTTTAGGTTGATTCCACATCTTTACTATTGTGAATAGTGCTGCAGTGAACATACACATGCATGTGCCTCTATAATAGAATCATTTATATTCCTTTCAGATATACCCAGTAGTGAGATTGCTAAATCAAATGGTATTTCTGTTTCTAGGTCTTTGAGAAATTGCTTCAATGTCTTCCACAATAGTTGACCTAATTTACATTCCCACCAACATTTCTTTTTCTCCACAACCTTGCCATCATCTGTTATTTATTGACTTTTAATATGAGCCATTCTGACTGGTGTTAGATAGTATTTCATTGTGGTTTTGATTTGCATTTTTCTAATGAGAAATGATGTTGTTAAAAAGGAAATTTATAGCACTGAGTGACCACATACAAAATTAGAAAGATCTTGCTAACAATCTAACATCACAGCTATAAAATCTAGAGAACAAAGAGCAAACAAATACCAAAGCCAGCAGAACACAAGAAATAACCAAAATCAGAGCTTAACTGAAGGAGACAGAGACATCAAAAAAATTTAAAAGATCAACGAATCCAGGAGATTTTTTATTCTTAAAGAAACTAATAAAATAGACTTCTAGCTGGATCAATAAAGAAAGAAAAAAAGATTAAATAGACACAATTAGAAACACCAAAGGGAATATTACCACTAACCCCACAGAAATAAAAACAACCATCAGAGAATATTATGAACACCACTATGCACATAAACTAGAAAATCTGAAAGAAATGGATACATTTATAAACACATACACCCTCCCAAGACTGAACAAGGAAGAAATTAAATCCCTGAACAGACCAATAATGAATTCCGAAAATAAGGCAGTAATAAATAGTCGGCCGATTTTTCGGAATTCATTAAAAAAAAAAAAAACAAACCCAGGGCCAGATGGATTTACAGCTGAATTCTACCAAATGTACAAAGAAGACCTGGCACCATTCCTACAGAGATTATGCCCAAAAATTGAGAAGGAGGGTCTCCTTCCTCACTCATTCTGTGCCAGCATTATAATGATATCAAAACCTGGCAGAGATACAAGAAGAGAAAACTTAAGGCCAATATCTTTGATGAACAACAATGCAAAAATCCTCAACAAAATACTGGCAAAGCAAATCCAGCAGCATATCAAAAAGGTTATTCACCATAATCAGGTAGACTTTATCTTCAGGAGGCAATTTGTATCTGTTGAACCAAGATGATCTGTATCTTGGTTCAACAGACACAAATCAATAAATGTCATTCATCACATAAACAGAACTAAAAATAAAAACTACATGATTATCTCAATAGATGCAGAAAAGGCTCTCAGTAAAGTTCAACATTCATTCATGTTCAAAACCCTTAGTAAAGTAGATATTGAAGAAACATACCTCAAACATGAAAAACCATCTATGACAAACCCACAGCCAACATCATAATGAATGGGCAAAAGCTGAAAGCATTCCCCTTGAAAACTGGCACAAGACAAGGATGCCCTCTCTCATCAGACCCATTCAATACAGTATTTGAAGTTCTGGTCAGGGCAGTCAGGCAGGAGAAAGAAATAAACAGCATCCAAATAGGAAGAGTAAAAGTCAAATGATCTCAGTTTCTAGATGACATCATCCTATATCTAGAGAACCCCATAGTCTCAACCCAAAAGCTTCTTAAAGTGATAATGCCAGCAAAGTCTCAGGATACAAAATCAATGTGAAAAAATAATTAGCATTCTTATACACTGATAACAGTAAGGCCAAGAGCCAAATCAGAAATAAACTCCCATTCACAAGTGCCACAAAAAGAATAAAATACCTAGGAATACAACTTACAAGGGAGGTGAAAAATCTCTGCAAGGAGAACTACAAACCACTGCTCAAAGAAATCAGAGATGACACAAATGGAAAAACATTCCACATTCATGGATAGGAAGAATCAATATTGTTAAAATGAGAAAACAGCTCAAGCAATGTACAGATTCAATGCCGTTCCCATTAAACTACAATTGACTTCTTTACAGAGCTAGAAAAATCCATTTTAAAATTTATATGGAACAAAAAACAGCTCAAATAGCCAAGGCAAACCTAATCAAAAAGA
This sequence comes from Sapajus apella, assembly GCF_009761245.1. Lineage (NCBI taxonomy): Eukaryota > Metazoa > Chordata > Mammalia > Primates > Cebidae > Sapajus > Sapajus apella. The sequence continues at coordinate 10,807,605 of NW_022437001.1, forward strand.
GGAAAGCTGGAGGCATCATGCTACCTGACTTCAAACTATACTACAGGGCTACAGTATACAAAACAGCATGGTACTAGTACAAAAACAGACACATAGAATAATGGAACGAAGTAGAGGTTCCCAAAATAAGACTGCCCATCTACAACTACCTGGTATTCAACAAACTTGACAAAATCAAGCAATGAGGAAAGAATTTTCTATTCAATAAATTGTTCTAGGATAACTAGATAGCTGTATACAGAATATTAAAACTGGACCCCTATCTTACACCATATACAAAAATTAACTTAAGATGGATTAAAGACTTAAATGTAAAACCCAAAACTATAAAAACCCTGGAAGACAAACGAGGCAATACCATTCAGGACATAGGCACAGACAAAGATTTCATGACAAAGATGCCAAAAGCAATTGCAATAAAAGCAAAAATTGACAAACAGGATCTAATTAAATCAAAGAGCTTCTTCAAAGCAATATAAATTATCAATAGAGTAATCAGACAGCCTACAGAATGGGAGAAAATTTTTGCAAACTACACATCCGACAAAGGTCTGATATCCAGCATCTGTAAGGAATTTAAACAAATTTACAAACATAAAAAAGTGGGCAAAGGAAATGGACAGATACTTTTCAAAAGAAGACATATATGTGGCAACAGTTATATGAGAAAAAGATTTGAATTCTTTATCTGTCATGTCTGAGTATCCATTTTAGTTAGGGACCACTGCAGGAGAGCTAGTGTGACATTTGGTGGTATCATTACACTCAGAATCTTTATGATGCCACAATTCTTGTGCTGGTTTCTTCTCATCTGGAGATGCTGGCTCTTCTAATTTTTGTAATTATTTTTGTACATGTAGGATTCTTTCATTTTCTTTGTTTATAAAATTATTGGGGTTTTCTGTGTCTTTTTTGTCCCCTTTCCCCCTCCCTAGAGGGCATGACTGTAGAGAATGTGTGGTAAGGTCTTTTTGCTTTTGCACTTCTTTTGGCAGGTTTTGTACTTAGATGTACAGTTCAACCTACAAGTCAGTATATGTATTTATGGATAAGAATCAGATGGGGCTAATATGGCTGGGTATGTACTTGACCCTTGTTTACTGAGAGAAGCTCTCTATTGCCTCAGGCAATGGACTGATCTGTGGAATGCACAGTGGTTTGAGTTGCCTGCTCAGCCCTGGGGAGTGGGGACTATGATGGGCAGGTCCAGACTAGGCATGTCCACCTGCAGGTCTTCTGATGACAGGCACAAGCACTATTGCTGAAGGAGAATCTAGTGGGTGACCATCAAACACCCAGAGGTATGCCTAGGCATTGAGATGAGAAATCTCCTCAGCCTCAAGTTCTCTGCATGAGCAGAAAGCCTGGCCTAAACTCTTAATGTAGAAAAGTATGTTCTCCAGGTACCTGGAGGTCTGACTTAGTGCAGAGGGTGCTGCTGCACCAAAACCTCTGCTCCAGGATCTCTGCACAAAAAGGGTGTAGTAGATCAAGCTACCCATCTGGGTGAGCAGGTGAGTCACAGAAGGAGGTTCTCTGCCTCTCACATTTACTAGAACTTCACTCACTTTTATCAGCCAGATGCTGTCAAGGGGGCTGTTTACCTGCATCTGCTCCCCAGGTTCTGGGGTGATTTTTTCTTATTTTGGTGGATTTCTCTTTTCATTCTTGAGTTAAAGGTTAAGAGCTGATTTTTATGCAAAGCCTCTAATCTCCGTTATAGAATATATATTTTATATATATATATATTTTATATATATATTAAAGACATAGGCATGGCAAAAAATTTCATGACATATATATATGGATTTTTAGCTGCACGGAAAGTCAATGTCCCTAACCACCACAGTAGTCGAGATCCAGCTGTACTAAGGTTACACAAATTGTCAATGCTAGACCTATATAAGTCTATATAACTTTAGTAATCTATGTCCTGGAAAATACAGTTTACCATTCTAACCTTTGTATTATGAAGTTTTTAAAAAGTGTTTTAATGAATAACCAAGGACTATCAATGTACAAACACTTTGTCTTTAAACGTTTGATAACATAATAATCTTAGTCTACTTTTTTTCTTTTAGGAAGAAGTGTATTAGAAAAAAGAATGTTTATTCCTTCATGGTTTACACAAATTTAATTTTTATTATTAAATTTTATTATTATATATTAATTTAAATTCACCTACAATATTTTTTTCTCAAAAAACCTCAATATATATTAAGGGTAATTCTATTCACTGTTTAGTTTCTTTGCTCATTTTTTTATGGATTATGAGAGGTGTATTGAGAATAAATTCCTTTGAATCGCTTTCATACTGCTTCTTTGGCCTGTCTTTAGAATGGCCCACTGGCTTGTTACAGCTGATGAAGTCATTTCTTCACTCTTGTTTGATGACTCTTAATAATTATCAAGTGAAAATGAGAAAAAGCAAGTGTTTTCTTGCCTGTTATCTCTAAAGCCCCCCACTCTCTGAAAAACAATAGAGATTTTGTTTAATAAAGAGCTCTGAGGCCTTATGTATTGGCCTAGGTTCTTTTTGCTGTTTCTTAATCATACCTTGATTCTATTATTTTAATGTACTTTTCATAGCAATTAGAAGTAGATAATTTGTAGTCACAGAAAGCTCTTCAGCAAATGTATGTCTCTGGGAGTTTCTGTTACATCATTTTCAATAGATTAACAGCCCAGCTAATTTCAACATTAAGAACACTATAATTGTGTCTTACAATACTTCTCCAGATAGTTGCCATCTAAATTCTGTTTATTTTGCTATTGACTTATATATATAATCCCAAATACATGTTGTTTCTCATTATTTAACAAGCAATGAGTTATAAGACATAGTTACTTGATCTTTGGGTTATTATTTTGATGCATTCTCCTGAATTTTTACAGACTTTACCCCCTTCCCTTCTATCCTTCCTTACTTTCTTCCATTTTATCCTATGTAATTCCCAAAGTTAAGCAAACTCATTGGTGCCTTTCTTCAAGAAGCTCAGCCTGGGGTCATTTCCTGCTCTAGCAGGATAATAGCTGGATACAGAAATTCATAAGGAGACAAAATACTCTGACTTATTGACCTTTTAGTGCAGGCTTTATTGCAACTTTTACTACAAGTGTCTAGATTATTTTCCTTCCTGAATCAATTGCTTGGTTTCATAACTCTTACTTGGCTCTCAAAATTCTAAAGCTAGAATTTTATTTGTCAGGAGGATTATTTTCACATGACTGTCTTACTTGCAGATTAAATTCAGTATGGCCCAAACCAAACTTATCATCTCTTTCCCAGTAAACCAATTATTGAAACTATATTTCCTAGCACTATTAGTGAGATCATACTCTTGGTTGTGAAAACTAAACATAAAGATAATCATCTTTAATTTTATTCTTTCTCCTACATTTATATATTGGATCTAGCCATAAGTAAAAATAGCAAAAATATGAATATCACCAAATATGAGCCCCTAATGGGCTTCAGGCAATGTGTAAAGTACATTATGTAAATCATCTCACAACATGCTTATAAAGAAAACATTCAACCCAATTTTGAGATGAAGTTAAGGCCAGATATATTATAGTATTTGTTGACAGTTAGATGGCAAGAGCTGGATTTTTAATTCCAACATATCTGACCATAAATCCATATTCTGCCTTTCTAGTTATTTTTTTCTCTATATTTCTATTGCCTATTATCTAGTACAGCCCAAATTAACTTTTATTTAAAATGAATATGATAAACAATATCAATTATTTATTTATTTATTTTTGAGTCCAAATTTTTACTATTATGGCCCAGGCTGTAGTGCAATGGTACAATCTCAGCTGACTACAACCTCCGCCTCCCAGATCCAAGTGATTGCACAGAGAAAAATTAAAAGGCGGGAGTAGAGAAATGACTGCAAATGATCATGAGTAGTCTTTTTGGGGTGATGGAAATGTTATAAAATTAGACTGTGGTGATAGATACACAACTTTCTAAATTTACTAAAAATAATTCAATTGTATAATTAGTAAAATATACCCTAATAAATCTATAAAAAGTGAACATTTATAAATTTTATTTTTCATAAAATCCCAACTTTATAAATAAAGTAACACATTTTTATCTCTTAAACTTAAACTCCTTAGTCCTGACTCCTTCCTTCAATGTCCTCCATAATCAGGCCTCAGGTTGCCTCTCCAGCCTTATTTCTCACTCAGTTCCTGCTCACATACTGTGCTACAGACATTTAAGACTGTTATCCATGTCTTCAAATCTTCTTCTCATAGAAAAATAATATCTAGCCTCATTCTTAAGGAACTAAGAGGAAGAGGAAATTCTCCTGAAGATAGTCTAAAACCAAGAATGCTGGCAACAGAAATCCAAGGCAAATACCATGAAAGGGTTCAGAGAAAAGATTTAGATGGACCAGCTTCAAAGAGTAACATCTGTGTTGTAAATGAAAGCAGAAGTCATGAGTTAGCAACTGGGCAAAAAGTAGATAAAAGTTGGTGTCGATCAGTTACAAGTAACTTACGTAGCAATTTGATGTGTCTTTAGCTAATAGAGGCTAACACACGGTGCTCTCTGGGGGGGGTCTTGAGCTGGCATTAAGATAAAACATCTGGTAATCAAACTTCAAATAAACATTGCATTTTCCCTGTCAGGTTGTTCTTTCAGTACCAGATATTCTTATTCTTTACTGAGGAAATTTTCCTAATTTTTCTCATAGTTAATGTGGTAAGCAGAATATTACCTGTATAAAATTGTCTACATCCTATTTCCTGGAACTGGTGACAGTGATATGTGACATGACAAGGGTGAGTTATGGGTGCAAATAGAATTAAAGTTATTAATCAGCTGACCTTGAAAGAAGAAGGTGATCCCGATTCATCCAAGTTGACTCAATGTAATCACAAAAGTCTTTACAAGAGGAAGAGGGAGATGAAAGGAGAGAAGAGGAGAGGAAAGAGAGAGAGAAAGAGACAGGCTTGATGCTGGATTGCTGGCTTTGAAGATGCAGGAGGGGTATGTAAGGCAACCAATACAAGCAGCCTCTAGAAGCTGGACCACCTAAAGAAATGAATCCTATCTGTACTAGTTTCCTAGAGCTGCCATAACAACAGAAGTTTATTCTCTCACAGTTTTGGAGGCAATAATTCAAAAATCAAAGTATCAACAGGGTGGCCCTCTCTCCAAAAATTCCCCGTTGCATCTTCCAGTATTTGGTAACTCCAGGTATTCCCTGCTTTGCCGCTATGTGACTCTAATTTCTGCCTTCATCTTCACATGGCCTTCTTCTCTTTATATCTTCTCTTTTTCTGTCTCTCATAAGGGACATTGTCATTAGACTTAGGACCCACTTGAATAACTGAAGATGAGGCTATCTTGAGATCTGTAACTTAATTACATCTGCAAAAGATGCTTTTCCTCTGTTTTTATTTTTTTAATTGATAAATAATAATTGTATATATTAATGGGGTACATTGTGTTGTTTTGATACATATATGTATACTGATCAGATAAAGGTCACTAGCATATGCATAATCTCAAACATTTATTATTTTTTGTGTTGAAAACAGTACATATCTGGTTTTCCTTTTTCTTTTTTATTTTTAAAATCTTTTTGTTAACTTTTATTTTAGGTCCAGAGGTATATGTGCAGGATTTTTATATAGGTAAATTGCAGGTTACAGAGGTTTGGTGTACAGATCATTTCATTACCTAGGTAATAAACATAGTACTCAAAGATAGTTGTTCAGTCCTAACTCACATCTCACCCTTCACCCTCTAGCAAGCCCCAATGTCTCTTGTTCTCTTCTATCTTTCCATGTGTATTCAAAGTTTAGTTCCTACCTATACGTGAGAAGATATGATATTTAGTTTTCTGTTCCTGTGTTACTTTGCTAAGGAGGATGGACTCCAGCTCCATTCATCTTGCTGCAAAGGGTATAATCTCATTCATTTTTATTACTGCATAGTATTTCATGGTGTATATGTACCACATTTTCTTGATTCAGTGTACCATCGATTGGCATTTAGGTTGATCTATGTCTTTACTATTTTGAAGAGCACTAAATACCCAAATAAAAAAAAAAAAAAAAGATTTCAAATTAACAACCTATTATCATAACAAGAGGAACTAGAGAAACAAAAGCAAACCAATCCCAAAGCTAGCAGAAGACAAGAAATAACCAAAATCAGAGCCGAATCAAAGGAAATTGAGATGTGAAAAATCATATAAAAGATTGGTGAACCCAGGAGCTGATTATTTGAAATAATTAACAAGATAGACCACTAACTTGACTAATGAAGAAGAGAGAGATAAGATTCACACAAACAATTTACAAATGGCAAAGAGGATATTATCACTAACCCTACAGAAATACAAAAAACTACAAAGAGACCATTATATATGAACACCTCTATACACACAAGCTACAAAACTTAGAAGAAATGGATAAATTCCTGGAAACATACAACCTCCCAAGATTGAACTAGGAAGGGACTGAATCACTGAACTGAACAATATGAGTTCTGAAATTGAATCGGTAATAAAAAGTCTACCAAACAAAAAAAGCCCAGGACCAGAAGGATTCACAGCAAATTTCTACTAGATGTATAAGGAAAATCTGGTACCATTCTTACTGAAACTGTTCCAAAATTTTGAAAAGGAAAGACTCATCCCTAACATATTCTATAAGGCCAGCATTACTGTAATACCAAAACCTGGAAGAAACACCACAAATAAAGAAAGCTTCAGGCCAATATCCTTGATGAACATAGATTCAAAAATACCCAGCAGAATAGTAACAAACCAAATCCACCATCACAACAGAGTGAATCTACCATGATCAAGTAGGCTTTGTCTCTAGCATGCAAGGGTGCTTCAACATACACAAATCAATAAATATGATTTACCAAATAAACAGAACTAAAAACAAAAAACACATGATCATGTCAATACTTGCAGAAAAGGCTTTTGATAAAATTCAACATCCCTTCATGTTAAAAACTCTAAAAAAACTAGGCCTTAAGGAAACACACTTCAAAATAGTAAAAGCCATATATGACAAACCCACAGCCAACATCATACTGAATGGGAAAAGTGGGAAGCATTTCCCTTGAAAACAAGCACATGACAAGAATGGCCTCTCTCATCACTCCTATTTAACATAGTACAGGAAATCCTAGTCAAAGAAATCAGGCAGAAGAAAAAAATAACAAGCATCCAAATAAGAAGGCAGAAAGTCAAACTATCCATATTGGAAGACAATGTAATTCTATAGAAAACCCCATAGTCTCTGCCCAAAAGCTCCTTGATGTGATACACTACTTCAATGAAGTTTCAGGATACAAAAACAATGTACAAATATCAGTAGCATTCCTATACATGAACAACATCCAAACTGAGAGGCAAATCAAGAACAAAATCATATTCATAATAGCCACAAAAAGAATCAAATAGGAGTAGAGATAACCAAGGAGATGAAAGTCCTCCTCAAGGGGAACTACAACCACTGTGCGAAGATATTATTAATGACAGAAACAAATGGAAAAATATCCCATGCTCGTGGATAGGAAGAATCAATATTGTCAAAATGGCCATAATATCCAAAGCAATTTACAGAGTCAATGCTATTCCTATCAAACTACCAAAAACATTTTTCACAAAATTAGAGAAAACTGTATTAAAATTCATATGAAACCAAAAGGACCCTGGATAGCCAAGGCAATCCTAAGCAAAAAGAACAAAGCTGAGAGGCATCACGTTGCCTGACTTTCAATTATACTATAAGGCTATAGTAACCAAAACAGCATGACACTGGTATTAAAAGCAGATGGACAGGCCAATGGAACAGAAAAGGAAACCCAGAAATAAAGCCACAAACCTACAACCATCTAATTCTTGACAAAGTCAACAAAAATATGTAATGGGGAAAGGACTCCCTATTCAATCAATGGTGCTAAGGTAATTGGCTAGCCATATGCAGCAGAATAAAACTGGACCCCACCTTTTACCACAAACAAAAATTAACTTAAAATGGATTAAAGATTTACATGTAAGACCTCAAATTATCCTAGAAGAAAACCTAGGAAACACCATTCTGGGCATCGACCTTGGGACGGAATTTATGACTAAGTCTTCACAGGCAATTGCAACAAAAACAAAAATTGATAACTGGGACCTAATTGAACTAAAGAACCTCTGCACAACAAAATAAACTATCAACATTCTCATCAGACAATCTACAAAATTGAAGAAAATATTCATAAACTATTCATCCAACAAAGGGCTAATATCCAGAATCTATAAATAAGGTAAACAGTTTAATAAGCAAAAAACAAGTAACCTGATTTTTTTAAATGGGCAAAAAACATGAAGAGGCACTTCTCAGAAGAAGACATACAAGCTACCAACATACATGAAAAAATGCTTCGCATCACTAAGTATCAGAGAAATGCAGATCAAAACCACAATGAGATATCATCTTATACCAGTCAGAATGGCTTTTATTAGAAAGTCAAAATATAAAAGATGCTACTGAGGTTGTAGAGAAGGGAACACTTATCCACTGCTGGTAGCAATTGTGAAAAGCAGTTTGGAAATGTCTGAAAAAACTTAAAATAGAATTACTATTTGATATGGTTTGGCTTTGTGTCCCTACACAAATCTCATATTTAACTCTAATCCCCAGTGTTGAAGGTAGGACCTTTTAGGGAGGTGATTGGATCATGGGGGTGGATCTTTTATGAATGGTTAACACCATCCTTTCAGTGCTGTTCTCGTGATAGAGTTTTCACATGGTCTGATTGTTTAAAAGTGTGTGGCACATCACTCTTCTCTCCCTTTTTTTTTTTTTTTTTTTATAACATGTGTCTGTCTCTTCCCCTTTGCCTTCTGCAAAAATTATAAGTTTCGTGAGTCATCACCAGAAGCAGAAGCTATTATACTCCTATACAGCCTATAGAACCATAAGCCAAACTCTTTGCTTTATAAATTACCCAGTCTCAGGTATTTCTTCATAGCAGTGTAAGAATGAACTAATATATTCATTAACCCAGCAATTCCATTATTGGGTTTATACTCAAAGGAATATAATTGTTCTACAATAAAGACACATCATGCACATGTTGGTTGCTATAAAGGCCCATTTTCCAAATAAGGTCACATTCACAGATTCCAGGGTTTAGAGTGTGAACATATAATTTTGGAGATCATCATCCAATACACTATACTCTCCTACACACTCTGAAGGGGACGCAGTACTGCTGACATCTTAATTTTAGCCCAGTTATACCCATTTTAAACTAATGACCTCCAGATAATAAATTTGTGTTATTTTAACCAAGTTTGTGATAATTTATACAGTGATAATAGAAACTATTAGAGTTCATCTCAAATTCTGTTTCATCTAATCAGGAGAATTTTGTTGAAACCACTGGGTAAAAAATACTTATTTCTATGAAAATTACAAACATGGAAAGATAAGAATCAGGAACTAACTAACTTAACTCTTAGGGATTTTTGCCAGAGAATGAAGCTAATAGTAAATGTGGAAGTCATTAGGCTACTCATTCCATATTTCCAATCTTACAGCATTCTGGACAAATGCCAGCACTGCCTTTCTTGGTCCAATTCTTTAAGGTGAGACATATGACTTGCTTGGCCAAGAAACTGTGAGAGTTGGTTATAGATATCACATACAGACAGATGTTTAAAAGCCAGTGGTGAGTCATCATATTCTCCAAGTTGATTGAAGAGTGCAACAAGAGGTAGCCTCCCTCAATGGGGTAATTATAATTTGTGTTGGACATGTAGCATGGTCAGTAGGCCAGCCAATAATGGTTTGCTAAGTAAAACTAAACGAAAAGATGACAAGGTATTTGTAATGGGCAGGGGATACAGAATATGTGAGATTGCCTATCAGCCTCTTTCAAGTGTTTGGATTCACTAAGCTTTTCAGTTATGTGAATAATTCAGTTACTCATTTTCAATGAAACAATTTTGAGTCAGATTTTTCTCACTTGCAACCAACAAATGCAAACTGTGCTAAATATTACTGACAAATACACGTATTTTTGATTGAATTATTTGATCATTACTTCATTCATTCATTTTATAAATTTTTATCGGAGCAAAATTATAAATATGTTCTAGGCATTATACACAATACTTAGGATGCAGTAAGTACTATGACTTAACATCTGTGCTGTCTATTACAGTAGCTACTAGCCACATATGCCTGTTGAGCACTTGAAAACTGAGTAGTCTGAAGTGACATGTTGTAAGGAAAAAATATGCATCTGATCTTAAGTATTTTGTATAAAAATACAAATAGTTTCATTAACAATTTTTATATTGTTGGAATGGTAACATTTTGGAAATACGAGGTTAAAATAATATACTAAAATAAATTTCACTTGTTTCTTTGTAATCCATTTTAAAATAGCAACTAGAAAATTTGAAATTACACATGTAGTTTGCATTTCATGTTGATTAGACAGTGCTAGTTTATACCCTTGGCTGTAATTTTTAAAAGAAAAGAAACAGGACTCCCATCAAGATGGCCAAATAGGACCAGCTCCAGAGCACAGTTCCCAGGGAGAGAGATGCAAAGGGTGAGTGATCTCCACATTTCCAACCAAGGTACCAGGTTCATTTCAATGGGACTGGTTGGACAGTGGGTGTAACCCAAGGCAGATGAACCAAGGCAGGGTGAGTCACTGCCTGACCTGGGAAGTGCAACTGATCGAAGGAAGAGGGGCTTTAACCCCTTGGCACTACAGTTCAGATTCTGTACTTCTCCCATGGCCTTTGCAACCCATAGGCCAACAGAACGCTGCTGGGCTGCATTACCATGAGTTACCAACACAGATCTGAGCAACAGCTCCAGCTGGACTAGTGCCATGACTTGTCAGCACAGATCTGGGTAGAAGTTTTGACTAGCACCAAGAATGCCTGTAGGACAGATCTACCTGTCACCCAGAAAGAGGGAGAGCTGAAAGCAGGCAGCCAATGCAGATTGGCAGGTCCCACACCCACAAAGAACAGCAAACTGAAGTCCTCTAGCTTGAGAGTTTCCCAGCCAGCACATCAGTTTGAGCTCAACCTGGGACAATTGAGCTTGATGCAGGGAAGAGCATCTGCCATTGTGAAGGCGGATCTAATCTCACCAGTGTAAACAAAAGCAAGAAGAAGCCTACACAGCAGCTCTGCAGAGTTTGAGGCAGCCAAGCAGCACCTCTGCAGGCAGACAAGGGACAGACAGCCTCCTCAAGTGCCTCCCTGACTGCTGTATAAGCAAAAAAATGCCTCATACAGGAGAGCTCTGGGTGACACCTGGTGGGTACCCTTCTGGGATGAAGCTACCAGAGGAAAGGTAAGACAGTAATCCTCCCTGCTCTTCAGCCACCATGGGTGATTCCCAGGCTAGCAAGGTATGGAAAGCACCTTCAGCAGTTCTATAGCAAAGGGGCCTATTAGGAGGAAAACTAAAAAACTAAAATAAATAGCTTCAACATCAATAGAAAGGATGTCCACTCAGAGATGCCATCTGAAATCACCAACAACAAAGATCAAAGGTAGATAAATCCATGAAGATGGGAAGAAGACAGCACAAGAAGGATGAAATCATCAAAGACCAGAATATCTCTCATCCTCCAAGGGATCACAACTTCTCACCAGCAAGGGAACAAAAAGGATGGAGAATGAGTTTGATGAATTGACAGAAACAGGCTTCAGAAGGTGGGTAGTAACAAACTTCTCTGAACTAAAGGAATATGTTCTAATCCAATGCAAAGAAAATGAAAACCTTGAAAACAAGTTAGACGAAATGCTCACTAGAATAATCAGCTAACAGAAGAATATAAATGATTTGATGGAGCTGAAAAACACAGCAAAAGAACTTCATGAAGCATATATAAGTTTCCATAGCCAAATCAATCAAGTAAAAGAAAAGATATCAGAGATTGAAATCAACTCAATGAAATAATATGAGAAGGCAAGATTAGAGAAAAAAGAGTGATAAGAAATAACAAAGCCTCCAAGAAATATGGGATTATGTGAAAAGACCTGATCTACATTTGGTCAGTGTACCTGAATGTGATGGGGAGAATAAATCCAAGCTGGAAAACACTCTTTAGCATATTATCCAGGAGAACTTCCCCAACCTAGCAAGGTGGCCAACATTCAAATTCAGGAAATACAGAGAACATCACGAGAATACTCCTGAAGAAGAGCAACCCCAAGGCACTTAATCATCAGATTCACCAGGGTTGAAATGAAGGGAAAAATGCTAAGGGCAGCCAGAGAGAAAGGTTCGGGTCACCCACAAAGTTAAGCCCATCAGACTCACAGCGGATCTCTTGGGAGAAACCCTACAAGCCAGAAGAGGGTGGTGGCCAATATTCAACATCATTAAAGAAAAGAACTTTCAAGCCAGAATTTCATATTCAGGCAAACTAAACTTCATAAGTGAAGGAGAAATAAAATCCTTTACAAACAAGCAAATGCTGAGAGATTTCGTCGCCACCAGACCTACCTTACAAGAACTCCTGAAGAAAGCACTAAGCATGGAAAGGAACAACCAGTACCAGCCACTCCAAAAACATACCAAATGCTAAAGACCAACGATGCAATGAAGAAACTACATCAACTAACAGGCAAAACAACCAGCCAGTAACAAAATGGCAGGATCAAATTCACGCATAATAATATTAACGTTAAATGTAAATGACCTAAATGCCCCAATCAAAAGACATAGACTGGCAAACTGGATAAAAATGTCAAAACCCATCAGTGTGTGTATTCAGGAGATCCATCTCACATGCAAAGACACATATTGATTCAAAATAAAGGGATGGATGAAGATTTACCAAGCAAATGTAGAGCAACAAAAAGCAAGAGTTGCAATCCTAGTCTCTGATAAAATAGACTTTAAACCAACAAAGATCAAAAGAGACAAAGAAGGGCATTACATAATGGTAAAAGGATCAATACAAAGAGAAGAGCTAACTCCTAAATATGTATGCACCCAATACAGGAGCACCCAGATATATAAAGCAAGTTTTTAATGACTTACAAAGAGACTTAGACTCCCACATAATAATAGTGGAGACTTCAACACTCCACTGTCAATATTATACAGATCAATGAGACAGAAAATCAACAAGGATATCCAGGACTTGAACACAGATCTGGACCAAGCGAACCTAATAGACATCTACAGAACTCTCCACCCCAAATCCACAGAATATCCATTCTTCTCACATCACATTGCACTTACTCTAAAATTGACCACATAATAGGAAGTAAATCCCTCCTCAGCAAATGCAAAAGAACAGAAATTATAGCAAACAGTCTCTCAGACAACAGTGCAATCAAATTAGAACTCAGGATTAAGAAACTTACTCAAAACTGCACATCTACATGGAAACCGAACAACTTGCTCCTGAATAATGAGTGGATAAACAATGAAATGAAGGCAGAAATAAAGATGTTCTTCAAAGCCAATGTGAACAAAGACACATTTACCAGAATCTCTGGGACACATTTAAAGCAGTGTCTAGAGGGAAATTTATGGCAATAAATGCCCACATGAGAAGCAAGGAAAGATTTAAAATTGACACCCTGTCATCAAAATTGAAAGAGCTAGAGAAGCAAAATTTAAAAAATTCAAAAGCTAGCAGAAGACAAATAATTAAGATCAGAGCAGAACTGAAGGAGATAGACACACACACACACACACACACACACACACACACACACACACAAATCAAAAAATCTATAAACCCAGGAGCTGGTTTTTTGAAAAGATCAACAAAAGAGACAGACTGCTAGCCATATTAATAAAAAAGAAGAGAGAGGAGAATCAAATACATGCAATAAAAAATGATAAAGGGGATATCACCACAGATTCCACAGAAATACAAACTACCATCAGAGATTATTTCAAACAACTCTATGCACATAAACCAGTAAATCTGGAAGAAATGGATAAAGTGCTGGACACTTGCACCCTCCAAGACTAAACCAGGAAGAAGTTGAAACCCTGAATAGACCAATAGCAAGGTCTGAAATTGAGGCAGCAATTAATAGCCTACCAACCCAACAAGTCCAGGTCCAGACAGGTTCAAAGCCGAATTCTACCAGACATACAAAGAGGAGCTGGTACCATTCCTTCTGAAACTATTCCGAACAATCCAAAAAGAGAGAATCCTCACTAACTCATATTATGAGACCAACATCATCCTGATACCAAAACCTGACAAAGAAACAACTGAAAAAGGAAACTGCAGGCCAATATCCATGATGAACATCGATGCAAAAATCTTCAATAAAATACTGGCAAACTGAATGCAACAGCACATGAAAAATCTATCCATCAAGATCAAGTAGGCTTCATTCTGGGGATGCAAGTCTGGTTCAACACACAGAAATCTATAAATATGATCCATCACGTAAACAAAACCAAAGACAAAAACTATATGATCATCTCAATAAATGCAGAGAAGGCCTTCGACAAAATTCAACAGTGCTTTATGCTAAAAACCCTTAATAAACGATGTATCTATGGAATGTATCTCAAAATAATAAAAGCTATTTATGACAAACCCACAGCCAATATCATACTGAATGAGCAAAAATTGGAAGCATTCCCTTTGACAACTGGCACTAGACAAGGATGCCTTCTCTCACCACTCCTATTCAATATAGTATTGGAAGTTCTAGCCAGAGCAATCAGGCAAGAAAAAGAAATAAAGAGTATCCAATTAGGGAAAGAGAAAGTCAAATTGTCTCTATTTGCAGACAACATGATTGTATATTTGGAAGACCCCATCATCTCAGACCAAAATCTCCTTAAACTGATAAGTAACTTCAGCAAAGTCTTAGGATACAAAAATAATGTGCAGAAATCACAAGCATTCCTATACACCAATAACAGAAAAACAGAGGGCCAAATCATGAGTGAATTCCCATTCAAAATTGCTATAAAGAGCTTAAAATGCCTAGGGATACAACTAACAAAAGGTGTAAAGGAGCTCTTCAAGGAGAAGTACAAACCACTGCCCAAGGAAATAAGAGAGGACACAAACAGATGGAAAAACATTCCATGTTCATGGTTAGGAAGAATCAACATTGTGAAAATGGCCATAGTGCCGAAAGTAATTTATAGATTCAATGCTATCCCATCAAGCTTCCATTGACCTTCTTCACAGAACTGGAAAAAAACACCTTAAACTTCATATGGAATCAAAAGAGAGCCTGTATAGCCAAGATAATCCTAAGCAAAAAGAATAAAGTTGGAGGCATCACGCTACATGACTTCAAACTATACTGCAAGACTACAGTAATCAAAACAGCATAGTACTGATACCAAAACAGAGATATAGATCAATGGAAGAGAACAGAGGCCTCGTAAGCAATGTCACATATCTACAACCATCTGATCTTTGACAACCCTGACAAAAACAAGCAATGGGGAAAGGATTCCCTTTTCAATAAATGATGTTGGGAAAACTGGCTATCCATATATGGAAAGCTGAAACTGGACCCCTTTCTTACACCTTACACTAAAATTAAATCCAGAGGGATTAAAGATTTAATCATAAGAGCTAACACCATAAAAACCCTAGAAAAAAAACTTAGGCAATACCATTCAGGACATAGGCATAAGCAAGTACTTCATGACTAAAATACCAAAAGCAATGGCAACAAAAGCCAAAATAGATAAATGGGATCTAATTAAATTTAAGAGTTTCTGCACAGCAAAAGAAACAATCATTAGAGTGAACCAACATCCAACAGAATGGGAAAAAAATTTTGCAATCTACCCATCTGACAAAGGGCTAATATCCAGAATCTATAAAGAACTAAATCAGATTTACAAGAAAAAAAAAAACAAAAAACCATTCAAAAGTGGGCAAATGATATGAACAAACGCTTTTCAAAAGAAGACATTTATGAGGCCAAGAAACATGTAAAATGCTCATTATCACTGGTCATTAGAGAAATGCAAATCAAAACTACATTGAAATATCATCTCATGCCAGTTAGAATGGCGATCATTAAAAAATATGGAAACAACTGATGCTGGAGAGGATGTGGAGAAATAGGAACACTTTCACACTGTTGGTGGGAGTGTAAATTAGTTCAATCATTGTGGAAGACATTGTGGTGATTCTTCCAGGATCTAGAAATAGAAATTCCATTTCACTCAGCAATCCCATTACTGCGTATATGCCCAAAGGCTTATAAATTGTTCTGTTATAAAGACACATGCACACGTATATTCATTGTGTCACTGTTTACAATAGCAAAGACCTGGAACCAACCCAAACGCCCGTTGATGATAGACTGGACAAGGAAAATGTGGCACATATACACCATGGAATACTATTCTGCCACAAAAAAATGATGAGTTTGTGTCCTTTGTAGAGACATGGATGAATCTGGAAACCATTATTCTCAGCAAATTGACACAAGAACAGAAAACCAAACACCACATGTTCTCACTCATAGGTGGGTGTTGAACAATGAGAACACATGGGCACAGAGAGGGGAACATCACACGCTGGGATTTGTTGCAGTTGGGGGACTAGTGGATGGACAGCAGAGGTGGGGATGTTGGAGAGGGATAACACTGGGAGAAATGCCTGATGTAGGAGATGGGGGATGGAGACAGCAAACCACCATGGCATGCGTGTACCTATGCAACAGTCCTTCAAGATCTGTACATGTACCCCAGAACTTAAAGTACGATTAAAAAAAAATGAAAAGAAACAAATTTAAGTAGACAGAAATAGCAAAGGACATTCACCTACATCTGGTTTAACTTACTGAACAATTTTCTATTTTTTTCAAATGAATTAGATGATAGAGATAAGACTGCCCCAGTGAGCAGTGACTTTCTCTTCAAAGCCTCAGTAATATTGATTTGGAATTCAATAAATATACAATAAAAAATAAGTAAATGAACAATTAATTAAATAAATGAATATATTGAGCATCACCTATATATTATACATTTAAACATTTATTGTTGAATTATTACAGTATGTTTTGAGTGTATATACATTTCATAATCTTGTTTATATATAATTTGTAAAAAAAAGACTTATTTTTATTCAGAGAAGACATCACTCTAGCTTAATACAAAATAACAATATCAGAAATGACATATATCCTTGAACTATTCTCTCAGTTTGTATTAATCATTCATAGCTTCTTTTATACTTGCATATAAGCAAGTCGACTGAGATAATACTACTCATCAGCAACTTTGAATTCCAACAAAGTTCTCCAGATTCTTTAACATTTACTGGACATGTTTGTCAAATGATTATATGCATGAGAAATCTTATAGATAGTTCATATGCCAAGCAGGGCAGAAACTAACATTTACTGATTTAACAAATTTTTATAAGCACATTCCAAGTATTAGCCACTGTGATAGTTAATTTGTATGCATAATTTCATCCAATGTTTAGAGTAATCTTGTGATGATTTTCACATTTTACTGATGAAGAAACTCTCAGAATTTAACCGACGTGTCTATAGCAGCATACCAATTGGGTATGGTAGCTAAGATACAGTCCTAATACTTATCCTAAGAACTCTAATCTACTAAAAATATTTTCTATATGTGTTTAATGCTTTATATAATTTAAACAAATCTTTAATAATCAGTTCCCAAGGTATCAATGTTATATTTAAAGTAAATATTTAAAATATATAACAACCACTCAGTATCTTAGCAAATGGCTTCACGAGCAATTGCAGTAGAAGTTGCCACAGCGATTGCATGTCAGGAGGGGGATGTTAAAATGCATTTTCCTGGAGGATGTCTTAAGTTGTTACCATTTCTGCAGCCCTTCTCCACATTCTGTTTGTTTGTTTTCATAAAAGTCTGTGGATTAATTTTTAGAAGCCACCCCTATCAGGTTTATTATTAGGATGTGTGGACCTGTGCTTCAAGCCACTGAGATGTTGCAGACAAGAAAAATATTATGTAATGGAAAAGGAACATTGGCTGGGTTATGAGAATCCTTTAATTCTAATCTAGGTTCTGCCACTAACTGGCAGTAAAACCTTTAAAATTTTACCTAAATTAGTCGGGTCACTACACCTACTAAATAAGAAAGTGGATCTCTAAATGATTTCTGAGAAAAGTTCAGCTGCTGGTTCTATGATTCTTCCTATATCCTGAGGGGAGGCTGGAAGATTTGACTCATACAGAATTGTTAAGAATTTATCTAGATCAAACTCAAGATGACTGTGAATCCAGACCAAGTACCTATACCTCAGTTTTAAAATTGTCTGTTGAATAGTGAGTAATAAATATTAATGTAATAAATAGGAATTTATAATGAGAGGGCATAGGAAAGAGAAGGTTGTGAAATATCAAAGAATCATTCAGGAGAATTTGCTGGAGTTGCAGAACATAAGTCTCCAGATCAAAAGCATTTCTATGTGCCAAATAAATGAATGAAAAAGTCCATTCCTGGATTAGCTTTTGTATGACTTTAGAACCAAAGGAATCAAGACAAGGTCCTAATAGTTTTGAGAGAGAGACAGATATATCATCTACCGAGGAATGATGAGACTGGTGCCAGTCTTCCCATCAACAACACTGGATACTCCATAGTCATACAGCAAAGATTTCAGAAGTACGAAATGGATTGTGAACTAAAATTCTATGTCTCATGAAACTGTCATTCAAATGTTTGAACTAAACATTTGTACTAAACATATTTTCAGACATATAAGTTTTCAGAAATATCACTTCTCACATATTCTTTGTTCTAGCAAAATAAGGGAGTAAACCAAGAAAAAAAAAGACTCGAGTTCCAGGAAACACAGCCACCTAATGCACAGGTCATTCTGGATGACCACCTTGAAGCAACCCTAAAAAGAAACTTGTCCAGATGACCGGTGGAAGAAAAAAACAAAGTTTTATACAATACCTGAAAAGATGAACAGTTTAAACATTAGAATAAAGAGATACAATAGGTAAAAAGAAGAAATTAAAAACTTTTTGTTGACTGGGAATGCCTGCCTCAACAGCCTCAATAGCAGTTGAAACAAATGTGGCTCTAAAGTGAGTCTTTTCTAGAAGATAGGACTTTCTTAGGCCATTTCAATTCCCTTTCAACAGGCAAAGGAAGAGTACCAATATACACGGGCTCAAAGCATGCATTGAGATCAGTGCTACTTAACAGAGCTTATCCTCAGGACTGCAATGCTCAAAGGGAAATGGAAGTTAAGAGGTTTAGCATAGGTTAAATGAGAAAGGAAAAAAATGTCTAATAACACCTGGTGAAGTCTGCTGCCACTACAAATAAAGATGACAGCATTGTCTGAACATTGCCCTGTCATGGAGGAGAGAGTCTGGTGGAGGAGACAAAGGGATGAGGCATCTGGATTCCCAGCCCCCTCCCTAGACGTTGTTAGAGCCTTCATTTTCTTTTATGTCTTTTTTCTTTTTTTGAGACAGGGTCTCACTCTGTCACCCAGGCTAGAGTGCAGTGGCATGGTCTTAGCTCCCTGCAGCCTTGACCACCTGGGCTCAAGGAATCCTTCGGCTTCAGCTTCCTAAAGTAGCTTGACTACAGGCATGTACCACCACACCCAGATAATTTTTTTTTTTTTTTTCTGTAGAGACAAGGTCTTGCCATGTTGCTCAGGCTGGCCTGAACTCCTGGGCTCAAGCAATTCTACCACCTCGTCCTCCCAAAGTACTGAGATTATAGGTGTGAGCCACCATGGCTGGCTTATAGCCTTTGATTTCTATTCTTTATTTCTCAACTGATTAAGAACCTGGGCAGGAAAGAGAGGTATCATTATTTAGCTCCTCTCAGGTATTGCAAAATGTGTAATATATTGTTATAAATGTATATATATAAATAAATGAGTATATGTGTATAAAAAATACAAAAATGTGTTAAAATGTACTATATATGCACTTATATGTGTATATATATTAATGTGTAATATATGTATAATTGGATATATCACATATATATATACGGTATTTCACATATAGTATATAATATATATGCATGTACACACACACACACACACACTTACACACACACACACACACACATAAAATTGCCAAAATCAAAATAGTGACACAAACACTTTTAAAAAAACCAGATCAGACCAATAATGCCTGGGAAAGCCATGAGAAGAGGGTTTTCATGCTTGTATGCCTGACAACAAAGCCTAACACAAAAGACTGCAAACACACAACTTACACAAAGGCCATCACAAGCTTACACACAAAAATACTTCTGCAGGGACAGCTGCCCAGCAACTCAGGTTTCACTTTTGTTATTGACCTTTGATAATTATTTCAAAACAATTATGTAATCCTCTTCATTTTTTTTAAAGCCTTTGTCTTCCTTTACCTCCCTGAATACATATCTAGATTGCTATGACATGCATATTCCCACTACAATCTTTATTCCCAAATAAATATCTTATATTTTAAAGAATCTCTCTCTGGTCACTTAGATTGGCACATACATATATTATACGTACATCTACATACATGAGGGCAGGTATGCTTTGTTTAGATTGTGAGATTACTAGTGATATTTTATTTATCCTCTTTACATATTTCTGTATTTCCACTTTTTTCTATGTCTATTCATTAATTGGAAAAAAGTTACAGGGTTGAAATGACCAAGCTCAGTTGTCGCCATCCCTGGTGTCCTGTCTCCTCCTATCCATATGTTACTCTTTTCTTTTCACAAAATGTCTGTATAAGACTAATGACAACTGATTTCAATGAATTGTGGGGCTTATTTACTTTACTTTTTGGTCACTTTCATGACAGTGTGGCCCCCCTTGAGAGGAATAGCCATGTCTTAATTCAAGTTTGTTAGCATTTGCACCTAACAGCATTCCTTGAATACAGAGAACTTTAATACTTATTGGTATTAAGATTCTACTTGATGAAAGCCTGTTTCCAGATAATTGAATTATACTCCATTGAAATAATTGCAAAAAATAGGGGAGAAAAACAACATACCCTGATACATACAATGAGGTGACTGTACACAGTGCTTGTGCAAAATTTCAATAAGGTTGTTATGAAAGGCTTAAAAATAAGACCATATTCCATGCAACAGCAAATTTAGACCAGGCTCTGGGGCACCATATCTGATTTAAGGTACAATAAGGGAAGTATGTTTGAAATCAAGTCTAGGCAAAATGATTATGGAAATATAGTGAGGCTGAGATGTCCTTAATATTTCCCCAAAGGCCATAACAATTTATCTTGCCAAATCAACAAATCCTGTTAGCATGTCCCCTGAGAGACTAGATAACTGAGTAACTGGCTACAGATGTGACTTTTTTTTAAACTTGTTTTCAGTTTGAGAGGCATATCAGGCACCTGCACAATGTAATATGCCACCCCAGTTTCTGTAAGGCCCTCAGAAATGCCAACATCAGCCTTGGGAACACGTTGAAATCACCTGGAAGCTATATGGGTCTACCCCCAGAGCTTTTGATTAAATTCACCCAGCGTGCTGCCAGAGCATCAGGTGGTTTAAACACTCCTAAGGTCATTCAAATATGCAGCCAAGATGGGGAATTACTGCTTGAGGAGCTTTGGAGGATATTAATGCAGTTTTTTTCTAGCTGTAGGTTGTCCCAAATAGACACGCCTACTTCCTGCAGACTCAAGCAAAATCACACAGGTTGGTTCATAACTGGCCTGGAATTGTAAAGGAAACTTCTTTTTCACATTAAGCTTTCATACCCAGTTTAACAGTGCTCTCTAAGCCACCACTTCCCAAGAAAAATATGCTTTTGTTGCATCAAGTGTTATCATGTTCTATGTGTGTGAAAGAATTAGGGATGAACAGCGTGCTAAAAGTTAGCAAGAGAAAAATAATTACCTTTTAGTATGGAGACTTCGTTTTCCATTTTCATACGAAACGGTTGCACAGAGTCTCATGTGTAACAGCTGGATTGTAAAATTGCTTGATTGTAGAAAAGCATAATGTCAAAATGTATCATAAGTTGTAAAAGCTGTAAAGTACAAACGTATTGATTAATCTAAGATATGCCTTCTTTTGAAAGCAAATCCACACGTCTCATTCTAATGATTTAGCACACAGGAAATGTTCAATACACCCAAATATTTGCTGATTTTTTCACAATAACTCTGTGTCTTCTCCAGGATTCTTTGCCCAAAGACTGGGGTTCCTATTCCCTGGCTTTAGCACATGGCAATAGTTTGCTTTGGCCATCTCGCCACTTTTAAGGCTTATCAGCATATTATCTGGCCCATGATGGCCTGAACATCTATTAGGACATCCTAGCTAATGACTGAATCTCAGAGCTAAGCAGGCATCACAGCTCAGTATTTTTGTTTTTTTAATACTGCTGACGGACCCTTAACTGATCAGTTTTTATGTTTGGCCCAGGGTCAGTAAAAGTGATACTCAAGCTGAAAGTAGTTGGTCCTTAGCTATTTTTTTCTAACTGTTGCATTTCCCGTTTGTCATAAGGTAATGAGAGAACTATCAGAGCAATCAAAGCAGTCATTTTTGTGATGAAATATAACTATATTGTTGAGCAAAATACAGCTATGGGAAGTTACATAAATGTATAGTGTGTTAAACAAACATACAGATTGGAAGAAATTTGCTTGTTAAGATAAAGAGCTAATCAAATCTGTGATTCTATCAAGGGTTTGAAAATGCAGAAAGCACCCTCCATTTAAATGCATATTAATTATGGGCATATGGGGTTGTCCTGATTCCATCTTCATAGGCGATAGATATCATTGCCATAACTCTTATCATTATCTTTCTCCCTCCGTGAAAACTGTTTGTAGTTACTGCTGGGTATATATAACTTGCATTCAGATCAATGGTTAATGACACATAATTCTCATTTTTGTGTAATGTTTTTAGCTTACAATATAGGAATTAACTATATAATAAGTATTAATTCTTAAATGGCCCTAGTAAATCATCTCTACTCCTGCATTTCCAGTGACCACATATATTTTACATTCTTAACAGTCTTAGGAAAATCCCATTTTCCAAGCAAAATTAGTTTTTTTCTTATCAACTCATTATAGCAACACTAAGGTGGAGTCACTGATTCTGTGTCCTAATCTAAATGGAGCCTTGAATTCTTCCATTTTCTTTACTCCCTAAAACTTTTTAAAGTTGCATTTATGTAATGAAGATTAAGCATAAGGGAGTTATTAAACTGATCTTAGATGATAAGAACGTTAGAATATTCAAAAGTTTATTTCTTATTATTTACATTTGATTTACTCTGTTTTCATGTAGCAATTAGCAATGAATAAATAAACATTGTGATATGAAGAAAGGGAATGCTCAAATACTATTGGTATAAATGTAAACTGGTATAGCCATTATTAAAAACCACAAGGAGGAGGCTCAAAAAATTAAAAATATAACCACCATATGATCTAGAAATATTGCTTCTGGGAATATATCCAAAGAAAACAAAGTCATTATCATGAAGAGATATCTGCACACCCATGTTCATTGCACTATTCACAATAGCCAAGATATGCAAACAACTGCAGTGTCCACCAACAGATGAATAAAGAAAATATGATGTATATATATGCAATGGAATACTATTCAGCCTTAAAAAAGAAAAAAAATCTTGACATTTTAGACAACACGGATAAATTTGAAGAACATTATGCTAAGTTAAATAATTCAGGCACAGAAAGACAAATACTTCATTACCTCACTCATACATGGAATCTTAAAAACCTGTCACTCCTAAAAGCAGAGAACAGAATGGTGGTTGCCAGGGGATAGGGATGGAGGCAAAGGGGAGATGTGGTTTAAAGGCAAAGGGGAGATGTGGTTTAAAGAATACAAAGTCTCAGTTATTCAGGATGAGTAAGTGATGGAGAGGTAATGCATAGTATGGAATATAATTAAGAATAATGTATAGTTAATAATATTGTGTTGTATACTTGAAATTTGCTAACAGATTTTAAATGTTCTCACCCTACACACAGGTTTACAATGATAACTATGTGAGGTGATGGATATATTAATTAGCTTGATTGTGGTAATCACTTCATAACTTATATGTGTATCAAAATATGTGGTATACTGTAAATATATGCAATCATGTCAAAAAAGTGGAAAAAAATTAAAAAATTGTAAGCCCCAGATATTGGGTTTTGCATTGGACAAAATTATAATGAAACCACAGGCACAAGTTTCAAAGGCATTGAATGAGAAAATTTAAGTGAAGAAACTGTCACAAGTGAATTTGAGTGTAAAGCATTGAATTAGGCCTTATCTGAATAAAAATAAAATGGGGACCATTGGAAAATATTTACATATTTTTATCTCAGATGTTTCAGTGATAGCTATGTTCATTCATAACCGATTCGTCAAAATGTTTTACTTTAGAGAGAAACTCTTGTTCTGCCCTCCTAGTGTGTCCTGCCACGTGGAGGGAGTGGATTCATGTAACTGCTAGATTCTCTTTGCCTTTTCACTGACTCTACCCTGGCTGAGGTTACTGACTCACCTGACAAGTAATTTGGGAAAAACAAACATATCTTTGTTCCTTTTGGAAGCAAACCTGCCCACAAGTCGTCTTCTATTCCCCTATACCGTGAAACTTATCCAGGATAATCAAATGGTGATTATTATTTCATTAAATATATTACAATGTGTTCATAAGCTTAAAAGCTGTAGGTTTTTATTTTCATTTTAACTTTCTTCCTTGTTTATCTTATTTTTTTAGTTAAATAATTCTGCCAGTCTAATTTCAAAGCACAACATAGAATCCATTTTTCCTACAGCAGGAAAATCTTAAAAATGTAAAATGCTTACACGGCCGTAGCCAAAGCCACACATGCTGAGTCTAGAGTCAGGAGCATGAAAAAAAGCAATCTGGAGGCCAGGGCATACCATAGCTCTCTAAAGACCAGCTGAAGCCTGTGTTGGAGGAAGAAGAGAGCACCTAGTTCTTGGCTGATCCTAACACTAGAAGTTCTGTCCAATACATTGGCATGCGGAACAGGTTTGCATAGCAGAGCCTAATTTCTGGAAGGACTAAGAGGAAAGGCAGAGCCCTATAGAGCAATTGAAATTTGGGGACAGAGATAGGACAGGGACTAAGTTACTAGGATTGGAATTTATTGGAAGACTGTGTATGTCACAGGATTACATAAAATAATTATAGCCACTGTAATAAAGTAACAAATATTAGTGTTTATTTATTTTTTTAATTTTTTGAGTTGGAGTTTCACTCTTGTTGTCCAGGCTGGAGTGCAATGGTGCAGTCTCAGGTCACCATAACCTCCGCCTCCTGGGTTCAAGCGATTCTCCTGCCTCAGCCTCCCTAGTAACTGGGATTACAGGCATATGCCACCATGCCCGGCTAATTTTGTGTTTTAAGTAGATGTGGGGTTTCTCCATGTTGGTCAGGCTGGTCTCAAACTCCTGACCTCAGGTGATCCACCTGCCTCGGCCTCCCAAAGTACTGGGATTACAGCAGTGAGCCACTGTGCCTGGCAGTTTTTTATTTTTAAAAAACTTTATTTTTTCACTCAGGTTAAAAATGAGTGATGAATGTCTCACCTTCAAGCAATAATTAAGAAACCATATTCTTTGCATCTTAAAATACTGTCAGGTTTATCATGCTGGTTTCAAGGTTGTCATGCCCATCTGCACACAGTAGCCAAGAGAGGGGAAATCAAATAGAGGGGTGATGAGTAAGAGATTTTCATGGGCCAGGGATGAAAGTGACATACTTATCACTTCAATCACACTCCACTGGCCAGATCTCAGTGGTATGGCTGAAACTAGCTGGGAAATGAAACTTGGCCATGCCATGGATAATGGGAACTGTGGTCTAGGTGTATTCTCTCAAAGAAGAAAATGCATTTGACAAGCAGTTAGCCAGTCTTTGACACACTCAGTAACTAGAATTGGGAAAATAATTAGATAGGCTTGGTAATGACTTTAACGAATGCTACAGTCTGAATGTTGGTATCATTCTAAAATTTATGTTGGAACCTATATACTCAGTTTGATGGTATTAAAAAGTGGAACATTTTGGAAGCAATTAAGTGTTAAGAGTTTCGTCCTCATGGATGGAATTTGTGCCCTTATAAAAGAGGTTGAAGGGAGCTTCTTCGTCCCTTCACATGTGAGGATGCAGCAGCAAGGTTCTAAGAAACCGAAAGTGGGTCCTTGTCATACACCAAATCTTCCAGCGCTTTGACTTTAGACTTTCTAGCCTTTAGAACTATAAGTAAGAAATTCCATTTTTTAAATTAATTACCCACTTTACAGAATTTTGTTACTACAGCACAAATGCAGTAGGACAAAGAGCTCTTCACTGATATTCTAATATTTTCTTTTTCTTTACAGGCAAGAAGTCCCAGAATCTTAGGAAGGGCTAAATTAACACGGAGACTTAGTAACACACTCTTAAAGTTTAATGAGGCAAAAGATCACCACAAAGAGATGCTGGAAATAAGATTTAATTTTGACCAAAACTAACTCTACTCATCAAAAAGAGAGTTTAGAAGGGATTTTAAAAACATTGTTGATGATGAAGTATATAACAAAGAATATCTTAAGATATTCTCAAGAATAATAAAAGAATTGGTTGCTGATAGAGGCAATGCCATACTCGTAAGAAAAGAACATTTGGTGAATGCTGTTTCTCTTAAGAAAATTATGAAGTAATTTCTTCTGAACTCCAAAACATTTCCACTTCATTAATTGCCCTGCTGAAGATGAACAATGACGGTTGATTTACAGACGTTTATATCGCTTCAGCTACGAATATCTTCCTTGATTACGCTATCAGCAGAATAAAAAGTTATCACAAAAATCTTTCATTGTTTTCTATCAGTCTTAATAATTAAATAACAGTTTCTCCGCAGTTTTTCTTTTTTGTGCTTTTGGGCATACATGCATTTTTACTTTTGTTTCAAAATTACTCTTTTTCTTAGCTTTAAGGCACTAAAACTTTTCTACATTCACTTGTCATTTACTTCAGAAAGATAAATTCCCTATAGCTTGGGCTGATTCCTGAGTACAGGAACCACAGTGGGACCACAGGAAGGGGGGCAACAGGAACATCAAGGTCCCTGGAGCAGAACCAAGAAGAATCTTTTCATCTCAAGGCAAGGTGTGCAAATTCACCTCTGCAACTGCTTTTACAAGGCACTCATATATCTGCAAATCCCCAGAATGAAGCAGTAATAATAGAGAGTCATATTTCCTATAGGACATTCACAATTCCAGCTGGTTATTTTCTTAACCAGTGTTCATCTGATCCATTTCCTAGGCATTGTGACTCTGCAGCAATTCATGAGGGGGAAATGTTTGCTTAATTGCCCAGAAGAATTCCCTAGAAATGCTTCAGTAGTGACAACTTTTCTTACTCTGCCCATGATCCATGAATAACAAAACAATTGGAAAGAAAGTCAAACTGAAAATATTGTAATGCATTCTCTAGTCAAAATAAAGCACAGAATTAAAATAATTATTTGAATAAATCACACATTTTCCCCTCCAACGTATCGATCATTTTTATGGCTCAGTTTGGAACTTTTTTGTACACGAGAATAACATATAATTTAATTATTGTCTTTACTTCATCATGTGTAAACACATTCAGCCAAAGGGAATGAAATGTCAGGAAATACTCCATCTGCTATACTCATCTGTATCCCTCCCCTGCCTGTGGATTACTTTCCTCACAAGTAACTTTCTGCCCTAAAAGGAGTACGGATTAAAGACCAGATTATTACTTGGATTCCAGTCCCTCTGCCCCTAGCTATCACTTTGTTTATGGATAAATCACTCACTTTCTCTAGACCTCACCTATGACGTGAGGAAGATGGGATAGTCCAGGGTTTGAACTAATTCTATGATTCTATAATAATTTCTCCTGTTAAAGAGAAAGTTTCTAAGATTAAGTTTCAGTGCAGCATTCAAAATGTAGGTCCCCATTTAATTTTTTTATTTTAATTTTTGTGGGTACATAGTAGGTGCATACATTTATGGAGTATATGAGATACTTTGATACAGATATGCAAGGTCTGTAGTATCTGTAATAATCACAACATGTAAAATAGAGTATCCATTCCCTCAAGGATTTATCATTTATATTACAAACAATCAAATTATATTATTTTAGTTATTTTTAAATGTATAATAAAATTGGCTGGGTGCAGTGGCTCATGCCTGTAATCCCAGTACTTTGGGAGGCCAAGGCAGGCAGATCACCTGAGGTCAGGAGTTCAAGACCAGTCTGGCGAACATGGCGAAACCCCATCTCTACTAAAAAATTTAAAAAATTAGGTAGGCATTGTAAAGGGCGCCTGTAATCCCAGCTACTTAGGAGGCTGACACAGGGAGAATTGCTTAAGCCCAGGAGGCGGAGGTTACAGTGAGCCAAGATTGTGCCACTGCACTGTAGCCTGGGTGACAGAATCAGACTCTGTCTCAAATAATAATAATAATTAATAAAATATACAATAAAATTATTATTGATTATAGTCATTCTCTTGTGTTATGAAACACTAGGTCTTATTCATTCTATTTTTTTTTATACTCAGTAACCTATCTCCCCTCCCCACCACCCACCTCTTCCCACTCCCACCACCCTTAACAGCTTCTGATAACATTCTACTGTATCTCCATGAGCTCCATTGTTTTGATTTTTAGATCCCACAAGTAAGTGAGAAAACATGATATTTAACTTGCTGTACCTGGCTTATTTCACTAAACATAATGACCCCCAGCTCCATCCATGTTGTTACAAATGACAAATCTCATTCTTTTTTATGGTTGAGTGGTGCTCCATTGTGTAAGGAAATCAGTATATCAAGGAGATCTCCATTTTGTACCCAGGTTGTTGACTTTCAATTTCCTTTGACTGAATCTCACAAAAATCATTTTTAAACATATTTTCCTCTGAATTATCACTGCATAACAATCATAAACCTTTCTAAAATCTGTCATTTTCCTTTACATGCTCATAGAAACTTCTCCCCCATTTATTCATCGATCTGCCTACTACAGACCAAACAAGCAAGTTTTACTACAATTCAGTTAATGTATATCTCCATTGTTTTTCTCATTGAGATTAGCATGAAAACACTTGCAAAGGTTGAAAAAGTGTCACACATATTCAATTTTTTTGACTGCTTTAGCACTCTGTGATGTAGACCAAGCCAACTGGTATTAAAATATGACAAGAAAATGTGTTTTCTTTTTCCATTATGTTTTAATACTAAACCTTCAGCATCTTATTCTCCAGGTTCTCTGTTCACATCATTTCCAGAAATGGAAATTTATATTATTATTCCAGAGGAACCAACGTTGGTCCCCTTGAGGATATTCTTAATGGTGACCAGAATAAGTCAAGCTTATACATCTAGACTGGAATGGTCGGGGTAATGTGAATTGAAACAAAAGGAAATGAATTTTCAGAGTGTACAGAAGTATTTTAATTTATTCCAGAATAAATTTTCTTATTACCAAGGCATTATTTGGCTTTTAATAAAGATAATACCACTAAAATGAGTATATCACCTGTCAACGTGAGATTTATAATGAGGAAGGTGAGCTGCCTCATGATTAATGCACATTTAACACTATGTGACAATAATATTATCTTATTGTGTACTAAAGAGGTCACGTTTCAGATGTTCCACAATCACCAGATTCTTTCTACATGTCAATGTAATATTGGTTACTCGGTGAAAAACATTAAACTAAGAGAATTTTTCTGAAGTTTCAAAGGTTTATACTGATGTTGCTAATAGCAGCTGCCTTTAATAGAAATTATGTTTTGAACACTGAAACCTTAGTTTACTCAGGAAGTAATAGTTCCCTAGTTCCTAACATACTAGTAAATGGTTCGTATATATTATTTCTAAAATGTGCAATTTATAAATTATCCCTATTTCCTAGTTGCTCAAACTAGTTCTTGGAATGTTTAAATTTCTTCAATGTCTCATAGTTAGTAAATGTTGAACGAGGATTTATATTAAGAACTGTCTGATTCCAAAACCTTTTAACCTTCAGACCAATGCTGTTTATAACGACAGGTACTAGCCACATGTGGCTTTTGAGCATTTGAAATGTGGCTTGTTCAAATTGAGATTATGAAGATTTAGTACCAAAAAAATAAAATATCTCATTAATTGTTGTTACATTAATTACAGGCTGAAATAATAATATTTGGTTTAAACAAAATGTATTATTGAAATGAATTTCATCTTGTCTTAATATGGCTAGTAAAAAATTTAAAATGACATATTGGCATTTGCAGCTCACATTATATTTTCCTGGGCAGCATTGCTGAATACAACATTTTTATTAAAATCTGTAACATAGATCCCATGCTCACCAAAAGTAGTATTTAGAAACATATATTGAAATTAGAAATTTATTTTTAATAACACCAGTTTATAAGAGGTTTTTATTTGATTTCAAAAATGCAAATTAATTTAGTAAATCTGTTACCAGAAAGGGGTCCTGATCCAGACCTTAAGAAAGAGTCTCTGGACTTTATGTAAGAAAGAATTCACGGTGAGTTAGCAGAGTCAAGTGAAAGCAAATGAAAGAATGGCTCCTCTATGGACAGAGTGGGGCACTCCCGAAAGAAAGAGGAGGAATGCACCCACCCTAGGTATAATGCTTGGGTATATATAAGATAACTAAAATCATGGGGTAAATGTGCTCTACTACAAGGATTTGTGATAAAGGACTGCTAATCTTTGTGTAACTACCATCTTTTCCAAGAGTCTGCTTATCTTTAAATTTAAACTTATTCTTAAACTAAGAATGGTTTTCTTCTTAAGATACTAGGACATCAGGACATTTCCTGGATCTGTTAAGTCCTGGGTCTGTTTCTGTTCTCTTAACTATAAACATTTTTTGGCTAAGAATAGACCTGCTGAGCCCAACAAGTCTCAGCCTCATTTTACCTGACCTGTTCAAGTGGAATTGCTCTGCTCTGACGCCTCTGACAAATCTAGTTATTACTTTTTAGATCACCTTAATGCAAGAATGTAGAACTATTACTCACTAAAGTTTATTTTAAAATAATCTGATTCACATTGTTAAATACAGTGTTTAAAAGACAGTATCTCCATTCCTCAAAGACTTCCTCTAAATGTTAAAAAAGAAGAAGAAAAAGAAAAGAAAAAAAGAATGCTGGCTAATGAAGAAATTGTCCAAGATCTTTGGGAGTTTCAAGTTAAGGAACCCATAGCAAAACCGTCTGTCATTGGGTTTGAGACATGACGTTGTTATTCAGGTCTTCTTGAAATAGTTTCCATGAAAAAAAAAACAAAAAACGAAAAACAAAACTTCAGTCCAAAATAAAAGACAAGTCTTCAAGATTGGAGTAGGAATTGATCTGAATAATTCCCATAATAGAAACAACGTCATAGAAATCCTTACTGATACTTCCCATCTTCCTGTATTACACTAACATTAGAAAAAGAAACATTCTTCACAAGCCATTTCTTGATCAGCCTTGTTGTAGTCAGTTCCATCTCTGTCAATCTGGGCAGCAGCTTTTTCTGTGACCTTGGGCTTCAAGCCTCAGAGCAGAGCTCACAGCTTACATTACTGTATCATTCCCCTGCTTACACTCATCTAGGTATTCATTGAGAATTATGTTTTCAAGTCTATTCTGTGCCTAATACTGTTCTAGGTATTTAGGATGTATCAGTAGTAAAATAAACCAATCTCCCCACTCTCCTGAGGCTTTAAAAGTAAGAACCCTGGTCTGGGTTATAATATATGAAAGAATCTCAAGTGAGGACTACTAGAAGAATCATAGTTATAAATTAAAATCATTGGCATATGATCAGCTGGATTTATATCTGTTCTGTATGCACTGAGTTAAGCCCTTTACATGTATTGTTGGAATTAAGCCCTTTTACATGTATTATCTCATACAATAATATATACTAAGTGATGTGTGCTGAGAAAAAGGTCGCAAAGGTTTGCATTCATTTGAAATGGTTTATCATCCAAAATCTCATTCCGTAGAATTACACAGGAAGCTTGTATAAAGTAGCGAACAGCACCAGATTCTTCAAGTAACAGATATTGTAACAAATCAGTGGCCTTAGACAGGAAAGAAAAAAGGAGACATGGGGAGAGGAGCATATTGGCCTGAAACACAAACCATGTACTTTAAACTTCCCCTTCATTAGACACATCTTAAATTTAATGTCATGTGTAACATGCACATCATTGCTTGGTGATCTGGAAAATTGAGGGAAAGACATTGTCCTTGCTACATAGTAAATATCACCAGGCTGGTGATGCAATTGAATGAGCTACAGAGCAGTAAGATCTTGTCCTGGCACAGGCTAACAGCATGACCTCCAGAGAGTGTCCTGTGCTTTCAGAGCCTCTGAGCTCTCACCTGTGAAATAAAGGTGCTGACATGATCCCCAACATTCTGCACTACTGCTTCTGTGCATAAGGGATTCACTGAGAATGTTTTTTAAGTCGGAAACAATATTTTTTCCATTCTCACTCTCTACTTCAGTAAAACTCTACACTATAGAACCAAAGGTTTTAATGTGTTTTAGAAATACATAGAACTGAGAGGAAAAAACTGTTTTTCATTTAGCTTAGAGGAAACTAGCTTTGCAAAACAATTCTCTTAGTCACATTTTACAAAGCAGATAAACATACACTTCTTTTTCAAGGCCCTTTCATCACCTTTATAAAAAAGCCCAGGAAAAATATTTATATATGTGTGCATATATATATATATATATATATATATATATAATTCTGTATATATTAATGTGTGTATATATTTATATATGTATACGTATAAATATATATAAAGAGAGAGAGAAAGAATTAAAATAGGGTTATATATATATATACACACACACATATACATATACACACATATATATAATTTTTCTGAGAAAAGTTAAAAGGTATGAAGATAATACTTTTTCTGGCCTTTTGTCTTTCTGAATCCTTTGTTCTTTTTGTGTATGATGGTAACTTTGTACCAATTTCCTAGTGAAAAAAGCCATTATGGAATTGAAGGGAGATTTGCTTGCTCTTCCGAGTTTTAATGCAGTCTCTAGGAAGTCACTTGTCAGAGTAGACAGTGATTCAGTTGAACATTTGTCACCTTAATCTAGGATTTCATCTTCATTTTGATACAGTTTTATGTCACTGTTATTGTTAGGTTCATTCACTAAAGTTGCTCCATGAACTTGTATATGTGCAACACATTGCTATATCTCTTAAGAAAAGGATTTGTTAACCAGTCACGTGTTAACTTTTCTTTGAAAAATAATTTTACGATTCTTATTTTAATTCAGTGCTTTGATTTGTGTTTGAGTATTTACATATGTTTGACAAAGTCTACATAGAATTTCAGTTGAAACAGAAAATTAAAGCTACTTAAAACTCCTAGCATAACATCCCTGTCACTTTGGCTGCCTGCCAACAGTTACTGATACACATGCCTGGTGAATGTCGATAAGTGCTACAGGAAATGCCAGGTGGAAGTTTCACCAACCCCACATAGACTACTACCGTCAACAGTGATGGATGCCAAGGAGAGTTACTTAGCTTTCTTTAAAGCCATATTTATTG
The DNA here is from genome assembly GCF_009761245.1 of Sapajus apella. Taxonomy (NCBI): domain Eukaryota; kingdom Metazoa; phylum Chordata; class Mammalia; order Primates; family Cebidae; genus Sapajus; species Sapajus apella. The sequence goes on from NW_022437001.1 coordinate 10,841,245, forward strand.
TCTTTTCTAATCATAAGAAGCACATGATCTAAGAAGAGCATTTGAAAAATACAAAAAACTTATAGCCAAATTTCTTTATGGAAGCTTAAAGCAAATTTACATTGCCAGCAGCATGATAAAAATCCTCTTTTAGAGCACTCTCTCTAGCACTGGGAACTCTTGTCTTTAAATTGCCAATTTAATAAGGCTGTGTGTTTTTAATATGTATCTGTGATTACTTGTGAACTTAAATATTATTTAGTATATTTATTCTTTTGAGAATTTCTTATTCAGTCTTTTATGAATTTTATTATCCATTGGCATGAGCTCTTTAAGACTTTTTCTTAGATAATATTTAGAAGCTAATAAAGGAAATATTTTAATCCTCAGAGGTTTCTACTTCTGTGTCATTCCACAGCTCCCAGTTAGAGAGGTACACCTGGAGGACATAGGAAGCATTTATTTAATGGACTTTGGAGAAAATCTCCCCTTCTGAAAAGAGGACTGATCCAAGAGGCTTATGACCACAGCGCAAGAAGATATGACAAACAGGATGGAAAGGTCTTTGCTTCTTGAACAAGAGTTATGTAACAAAGAAGAGATAGATCAGTAAAGAAGGGAAAGCATAATCCTAAAGGATCTATCCCTCACTCCACACCCTCAGCGATTCACTTTCCAGAAGAATGCTTCAGTTTTTAGAAATATACAGATAGTCAACACCTGGAGTTAGGCCAGACATTTTCTCATGTTACAGGTATGAGAGTTCAAGCCCGTTATTTTACCTGCAAATCTTCTGATCTTCACAAGCCACATTTCCTTCTGTGCTCTCTGCCATCTCCATTTCCTATGATCTCATAGCATCAGGGAGGACAGGGTCCTCAGATTGACCTGAACTCTCAGTATCCCCTTTCTTCCCTGCAGAGTGGTTGGGCTGTTAATTCCTAGGATGGGTGACTTCTGACTATGACTGAGTCTCCTTTAGCAATTTAAGCTTCACATGCTGGCACCCTTCACTGGAGTCCTCAATTCTGGCCATTTGCCTTATTGTATTTTCATGTAACTCAGAAGGATTTTAGCATAATGTTATATAGATAATGGTTAAGCCAGAATCCTGGCCTTATTCTTGTTTTTAATGGAAATACCTGTAACAATATATCCTTAGAATACGAGAAAGTAATCTCTTTTGGAGGGAGGGGGCATGGAGTCTTGCTCTGTTGCCCAGGCTGGAGTGCAGTGGCACAATCTTGGCTCACTGCAACCTCCTCCTCCCGGGTTTAAGCAATTTCCTGCCTCAGCCTCCTGAGTAGCTGGGATTATAAGCACATGCCACCACACTCGGCTAATTTTTGTATTTTTAGAAGAGATGGAGTTTCACCATCTTGGTCAAGCTGGTCTTGAATTTCTGACCTTGTGATCCACCCACCTCGGCCTCCCCAAGTGCTGGGATTACAGTTGTGAGCCACCACGCCAGGCCAAGGAAGTGATTTTTAAATGAAGTTGACAAACTTGACAGAGATTTCACAAATAGTTCAAGACCTATGTATATATGCCTGCACACATGCGGTTCAACATAGGAATTTTAAATGTTTTATAAAGGAATTTGACATCAGACATGTAGAGAGACTGTGGATCCACTGAAAATGGATGAGCAAACTGAAGTGGGGTGTACTAGTTTCCTCCAGCTGCTGTAACAAATTGTCACGAATTGAATGGCTTAAAACAGAAATTTCGTGATCTTACATTTTTAGAAGCCAGGAGTAAAAAACGACGGTGTTTGTGGAGCCACACCTCTTTGGGAGGCTCTCAGATAGTTCTTCGTCACTTCTAGATTCTGGTGGCTGTCAGTGTTTGTTAATTTGTAGATGTATCATCCCAGTCTCCGCCTCCCTGTCCACACTGCCATCTCCTCTTCTATGTTATCTACCTCACCTTTTCTAACACGGACATTTATAATGGCATTTAAGGCACAATCAGAAAATCTTCTATAATCTCCTCATCTCAAAATTCTTAACTGAACCATATCTGTTACCATGTACAATAGTAGTCAATCTTCTGCCATATAAAGTAATATTTACAAGTTCTGGGGATAGGCTATAGATGTATCTCTTTGGAGACTACCACTCAACCCCACCACATGAGAAGTGAGTTATTGGTAAAACCTGATACATTTTTTTCCTAGTGGCAGAAAAGAGTAGAACACTTATGTTTCAGACTGCTTAGGGCGGTTATAACAAAATACCACAGGGTGGATGGTTCAAACAACAGTCATTGATTTTTCAGAGTCCTGGAGGTTAGAAGTCCAAGATGAAGACGCCAGAAAGTAGATTCCATTCTGAGGTCTCTTCTCCTGGCTCATAGGTGGCAGCCTTCTCACTGTGTGCTCACAGCACTTCTTCATGTGTTCAAGGAGAAAGACATCTCTCTCTTCTTTCTGCTTCTCATAAAGTCACCAGTCTGATTGAATTAGGATCCTACTTATGACCTCATTTAGCCTAAATCACCACCCACAGGCCTTATCTCAAATTATAGTCATGTTGAAAATTAGAGTTTCAAAATATAAATTTAGGGTGGTAGTAATTTGGTCCATACCACCTCAGAAATTTTGTAAGTCTACTGTGATCTCTCTTTAGTAAATGTTTAATTACATAAAACAAAGCACCCATTTTCTTTAACAGTGGGATACAACTGGTAATGTCATTTGAAGAATAATCCTGAAATGACATAATAAATCGATCCATTTACTTGATAATTTGAAGTCTCAGTTTTATCAAGAGAAAGGGGAGGAGAAATATGTATACCTTATATGGTTGATGGTCTAAAAAGTATATATAGACCTTGAGAAATTAAACATTCTGCCAATATTCTGGGCAGTATATATAAATTTTAAGGGAAAAATCTACCCTATCTTGTGGGAAATCCCAAGGACCAAGAGCTGATTCTGTTTAGAAGACTATTGAAGTGTTCATGAAATATCACAAAGTATCATTGACTGGCAGATACTCACTCCACCGTACAAAAACATAAATTTAAATTTTATAAATTGGTATTGGAATTGAAATTGCAGAATAATTTAGTTTTTGTTTCATTTTGGTAATAAAATTAATCTTTTAAATTTTTTTCTTCAATTATTTTGTTAAATTCTGCCTCTTAATGATTAATTCTTCAACTTAGCTTGGTTCTTGTACTCTCTCATTATTAAGGACTATATTTTGGTCAAATGCAGATTCTACATTTTCTACTGCATTTCTCTTTTTATATTATTTCCTTTTAGTCATTGTAATAAACCTCATTTTTGGTTATACAAATGGTAAATAAACATATTACTTTTGTAAAAATCCAAAGTATTATATACCAGCAGAAAATCTTTTTTGTCCTAGCCTGATTTTTGTTCTGTCTTTCTTCAAGGTACCTGTAGTATCTCATTTTCAAAATATGTCCTTTTCTCTGATTCATTTAGAAAATTAAGTTGGTATAGTTTTCTATTCATTGTATACACTCAGCTAGCTCTGTGTATGAAGTGAGCAACTTGTGTGTAGATGGATACATTTTGTATTATAAATATATAATCCTAATGCCTAGTGTAACATGCACAACAAACCTAAGAATTTATCATTGTCCTTGATATCAAAACTGTAAATATATTTATCTTAAGTACTAACTTGGTTTAAAAATAACAATAAGCCAAATTGTGATTGCCATGTGTTGATGCCAGACCCCTAAGGGCAAATAGTTATAAGAGCACTTTAAATCACATAAGCAAGGAAATAAAAGCTTGTTAAACAAAGTCATTAAGGCAAATGCCCACTCAATGCAGACACAGTAAGCCCCATAATAACTCTGCTAAATGTTATCTCTAAAGAAAGTTGTATTCATTGTGCTTAATTTACCTCAAATGCTTTTAAGAATAAACTGCTTTGTAGTGAGTTTATGCAATGTGGAAGGTAAATAGTCCTTGGAGAGCATATTGCAAGTTGTTATAAGAGACACATATCATTTTAAACTAAACCTTCAGCATCTGTTTCAGCCTCTGATTACAAATGATGAAACTGACAATAATTCACACTTACTCCATAAAAAGGAAAGGTGGTGATTAAGGAGGATGTGTAATCTTTATTCAATGTAAAGTACATCTGCTGTGTTTTTCCTTGTACCTGGCTATCTGTAAGAAAAGTTCTACCATCCCACCATAAAGGAAAGTGGTTCTTATGCTCACTGCGTATTTAATTCGGCTCCCATGCTTTCCTTCTCTGTATACCAAACCTGATATTTGTTTTCATCCTAAACCCAATAAATACACTCTAAAGAGTTTACCATTGTTAAACGTGGTTTTAAAACTTAGCTCCTGTCATAACCCACGTATGGGCTGTAAGAGATACTGCAACCTCCTGAGGAACGCTACCAAAGCTATTTTAATATGCTACTACGGCCACCATATGCTTTTTTCCAAGTCCAATGTTTTACATTTAGGCCAGTTTCAATCATAGCAGTGAGGTGCAACCTTTGTTCTCTAAGTCTTGGAATCATCTGGCAAATTCAAGAAGAATACAAAGGCCGGGGTCACATCCTGAGTATCCGACACAGATTTTCTAGGATGCAGCCTGAATATCAGCTCTTTTTAAAATAGCTAAGCTTGAAAACCACTAAATACATAGCAACTCTTTTTACTGGCTTCACTTGTGTCATTCATAAGAGATGTTTAATTTTAATCACTCAACTAATGTACCACAACCTGAATTTAGCCTAATATCTTCCTTTTCCCCTTTTCTTCAGACTCACCTAGACTTTCTTAGTTACAAGTCTTGTGACATCAGGTACTTTTCTTTACCTGCTAATTGTCTACACTACACCTAGTCATCTGAATAACAGATAGGTGGCAAGTTTATTAATTGTACAGGATTTACTATTTACGAATAATCTGGTAGAACAAAATTGCAATAGAATGTCAATATCAGTTTTGGCTATGATTTTAGTTTGCAAAATAGATAATACTGCTAATTCTAGACGAATATAGCCAGATATCTGCCTAAGAAGAAAGTATGTAAACTATTTTGCAAAGCCCTCAGTTGGCTTCAAAGGAAATCAAAGCAAGGAAAGAATGATGACTCACTAACAAATTGGTTCAATGAATTAACTTTTACATTGGTTCATTTGTTGGTTCCTTGAGTCTTCTGAAAATGCCTTTATTATGAATCATTTCTCTGTGCTTTGAGAAAACTGGAAGAGTCCTCTGACAAAGAATATATACTTATATATTATTTCTGCTATTTATTCATTGAATGGATACTTATTGCTTGTCTTGTATGTAAGACTCATTTCTAGCCATTTGCTAGACATGCATGAATAAGGTGTCCCTAGGGGGATCAAAATGTATCTGGAAATGTTTGTGTGTACATCTATAAGTCTAGCAGGGATTCTAAAATTAGACAAAAGATATCTAACAGAATATATATAACAGAATATGTTGGAAGTAGAAATAGATATGTGTGAATGTTTTTTAAAAGCATATGCAATATTGCATTCCATTATATTCATATATTTCAAAATTTTTAAGAAGTACAAAAAACATTGTATGCCATTGATAGGTTATAAGTACTAAAAGGGCAAGGAACATGGCTGTAATGCAAAATACCCATTCATTTAATGGGATAAAAACATAATAGGATGTGGAATAGAAATAAAGTGCATTGCTTTGGGATACGCAGTGAAGGCTTAACTAGGATGATGTTGCAAACTTATCTTAGAGATTTTGGCTAATCAGTGAAGTTTGTCTCATTGGGTAAACATGCAGTATCCCTTTTGTGACTAGTGGTATGTAGGGCTGATAACTATGTTCACTCTCTACCATCACACCAGGTGGCATATTACGATGAAAGCAAATCTTAGACCAAATTCTGTTGAATATCTGTACATTTACAGAAAAATAGGCACAGAACAGTGGCTTAGGCAAGTACCGCTCCTCTTACCTGCTGCCATCTCTAAGACATGTCTTGCTTTCCCTTCACCTTCTGCCATGATTGTGAGGCCTCCCCAGCCATGTGGAACTGGCAGTCAATTAAACCTCTTGCCTTCATATACAGGTACTGATCGACTTACGACCTATGCAACTTAGACCATTTGACTTTACGACCACAATCGCTAGCCATGACTGCTCCGCGTCTGGCAGCGCAAATGTTGCCCAACCGGGTGTACGACAGTGTGGACCAGCCTCTGGCAGCACTACCATCTCCACGTGCACCATTTCAACTGTACATATAGCCTACTCAACTTATGACCAAATCGTGTTACGACCCGTCTGCCGGTCCCAATCGTGGTCGTAAGTCAAGCACTAGCTGTATTATCCAGTCTGGAATATGTCTTTATTAGCAGCAGGAGAACAGACTAATACGGATTCCTTTATCAGCAATCCCTTAGGTGTTTGTTAAGAATGCATCTCTGGAGATAAGATCCAGGAATCTGCTCTTCAAATGACACAGTTTGTTGTCACCTGAGTTTCAGAACCAGTGGAAGCCCTAGAGATTGTTTAGGAGACGCTTTCACTAAGCCAAGCAAACAATGGTGACAGGAGTCTGAGTGAAGGAGGTAACAGTGAAAGTCAGGAAACATTCCATTTGAGAAATAGTTTTAAACTAATTGTTTTACCAAGTTTTTATCCTTGCTTCTATTGAAATAAATGTCCTGGTCTACAGAATTTCTGAGATACTATGGCTAAATATAATGGCACTTCTAATAATAAAAGTTATATCCAAAAAGAAACCGTTCAGCTCAGCAGTTTCTCCTTTCCTTCACTATGATCTGGTCCCTGTTAGGTGGGGCCTTTGGCCTTTGATCTGGAAGCTTATCAGTTGCAGTCGGCTCACAGAAGCTGCTAAGATATGAGACTGAGCTTTCCAGAGAGGCAGCTGACTATCAGATTTTAGTTTCCACAAGAAACAATGTGGCTATTTTCAGGATTGAAGTGAACCAAGTCTTACCCCTGAAGCACTGGAGATGCCTCAGGCAGTAGACCTCTGAATTGTTTATTAGTCTCAGATAAGGTGATATAAAGGATGGATTGTGAAAGGGCCTGCGAATTTTAATCCTAAAAGATCTCAGGTGTTTGCCCCTCAAAGCCAGTAAGAAAGTTGAGAGAGAACTCTCACTTCTGCTAGGCCCACAGGGAGATCCCTGAAGGATGCTCTTCATGAGTGACAGGCTTATTAGCAACGATGTGTTTTTTTTTCTTGAGGTGTTCTTTCACAAAGAAAGATGTCCAAACAGGATTCTGACATCCTCACCCTTTTCTTTTTCCACCTTATTTTATAAAAGTGCTTCCCATTCACCCAGATTTGTTATAAAGTAAGTCTCATATGTCTATAGATTGAAGAAATGCCTGAATGATATAAAGGCTATAATTTCTTCCTTTATCTTAAAATCTTTAAAACTGTAGTTGGGGAGGCAGGAAAAGGTGAGAAGACAGAGCACAGAAGATGTTTATGGCAGTGAAAATACCGTTCAGTATGATAACAGTGGCTACGTGTCATAAAAGTTTGCCCAAACCTATAGACTATATGACACCAAGAGTAAACCCAATGTAAACTATCGTGATTATGATTTGTCCTCTTGCCCAGTGGTTCTCAAACTTTAGCCTGCATCATATTCTGCTGAAGAGCCTTTCAAACACAGACCACTGAGTCTCAAGCTCAATAGGACTGGTGGGGGCTTGAACATTTTTGTTTCTAACAAGTTTCAGGTGATGCTGGTCATGCTTATCTGGTCCACAAATTGAGGACTACTGTCACCTGATGTGAGCTTACCCCTATTACATGCTTAGAACAAGACCACACAGCTGACAATGGGGGAAGGCAATGCTAAGAAAATGTTGTGCTACACAAACCTTTCAAGAAGTAAAATCACAAGATTCATACTTTCTACAATACAGGTATCTTTAGGTTAACCAAAATGTAGTGTGTACTTCATTTTGATGTTGGGAAAAAAGAGTATTTCAAAAGATAACTGTTTGGGTGAGGGTAACCAAAATCTCCTTGATGAATTAATTTGAGAAACAAGCTTTTATTTAATATATGCTCAATAGAAAAGAATTCAAATCTGAGCTATACAAAGAAAAAAAATTAGAAACAGAGTTTAGTAGCGACAATATTAGAAACCTTTTTGCCTAGAGGCAGAGTGTGGGCCTATTACCCTATAAAAGTTCCTTTCAGCTGGAAACGTGTATTTCCCAAGCTGACACGTTAGGAAATAAATCATTTTGTAAGGAGGCTAGTGTTGCCTAGAAACACTCTAAGATAAGATACCAGATTAATCAAAATTTAATTATCTCCCTCAGCTATCTTGGGTTTTTGTTATATTTTGTAGTTGACCAAATCTTAGGTTCAAATCTAAGACTCTAGTGATTTAAACCTATTACTAAGAAGAGGTAAGCCAAGAAGTAGCTGCCTATCCAAGTCAAGAGAGTATTTTTGCAAAACACAAATCTGCCAGTTCAAGCTACTTCCAACTGTATATGTGTGTTTGGTCAAACAGAAAAAGTGAATTCAAAAATGGAAAAAGACATGCTTGACTGGAGGGAAAGGTGTTATTTTTCCAATTGTTCTTCTTCTCAGCAGGAGAGATGTGAAGTTTGAATTTCAAATTAGTTTTACTGTCTTAAGGCAAATATCAACACACAGTTCTGACCGAGGAAAGACAGGGACCCTCCACATATTAGTTGGGTGCCTAATGATACTGCCTCAGAGGACTGTGGTCTTATACATTTTCATAGCAATCCCGTGAGATGGTTATTATTATTTCACTTTCACAGATAGGAAACTGAACCTTCAGAGGCTAGTAACTGCCTGGTGCCACCTAGAAAAAAGTGCCAGAGGAGTAATTTGAGTCCAGATCTATGCGGCTATACATCCAAGGCTCTTGACATTATACCATGCCCAAGATCTATCCAAGGTTCTATTTATTTACCCTGAAGAAGTGGGATTGAAATGTGCACAAGCAGTCTGCTTAAAGCAGCAACAGCAACTCACCCTGCCCTACCTTCTCACTTGGAGAGCTTTCCTTCTCCCACTTTATGTTCTGAACTACATGGATTCTGGGAATTTAATTACCTGCTTTCAACCTAACTTTTTCACTGACATCTTCCCTCAGGTTTTGGCCATTATTTTTTCCTAAATGCAATAAAATGTTTTTATTTTAATATTGCCATAGTGAAATGCAAAATATAAATGGCTTTGTATCAGTCCGTTTCCGTTGCTATAAAGGAATACCTGAGCCTAGGTAATTTATAAAGAAAAGAAGTTTAGTTTGCTCACAGTTCTGCAGGCTGCACAGGAAGCTTAGTACCAGCATCTGCTCCAGTGAGGGCTTAAGGAAGCTACAGTCATGGTAGAAGGCGAAAGGAAGCCAGCATGTCACATGGCAAGGGCAGGCGAGAGAGAGAAAGGAGGAAGTTCCAGAATCTTTTAAACTACCAGATCTCATGTGAACTCAGAGTGAGAACTCACTTACTAATCCCAGGATAGCACCAAGCTATTCATGAGGGATCCGCCCCATGAATCTAAAACCTCCCACCATGCCCCACCTGCCACATTGGAGACCACATTTCAACATGATATTTGCAGAGGACAAAGTATCTAAAACCTATCAGGAATTTTTTAAATAGATGTGGGAAGCTGCAAGATAATTTTTTAAAAAGTCTGAACTTCAAAATACAAACTTAGCTCAGCAAAATTTTAAAGTTGGGGAACAATGAGCAGGGAAAGAAGAAAAGTGGGGACATAGAATAAGAAGAAGATTTTAATGTTGAATCAAATCTGAATATCTAGCAATGAATGTTATGTATATCTAGTTGAGCCTTCATTAAAGAGACTTAAAGTGACCTTAAGTTCAAGCTGTGAAAGAAAATATTATGGATCCCCTAAATCACTAAGGAAACTCAAGTTGGAAACTGTTTAGGGAAAACCTGCCTCCCATTCTGTTCAAAGTCAGTCATGCCTCTGCTCAGAGAGGTAGATGCATATCTGATTTGCCTCCTTTAGAAAGGCTAATCATAATCACAAAAGAATGTTACTGTTTGTGACACCTATCTGTGATGCTCCCTCCCAGCTTGAGTCTTTCGGACTTTGCTTCAAGTTGTCTGGCTTTCGAGACTGAACCAATGTACTTCTTACATACATTGATTGATATCTCATGTCTCCCTAAAATGTATGAAACCAAACTGTGCCATGACCACCCTGGGCAATGTCGTCAGGACTTCCTGAGTCTGTGACATGGGTTCATCCTCAACCTTGGCAAAATAAACTTTCTAAATTAACTGAGACCTGGCCAAGTGTGGTGGCTCATGCCTGTAATCCCAGCGCTTTGGGAGGCTAAGACCAATGGATCACCTGAGATCTGGAGTTCAGTATCAACCTAACCAACATGGTGAAACCTTGTCTCTGCTAAGAATACAAAATTAGTCAGGCCTGGTGGCACATGCCTGTAATCCCAGCTACTCCAAAGGCTGATGCAGGAGAATTGCTTTAACCCAGGAAGCAGAGGTTGCAGTGAGCCAAGATTGCGCCATCACATTCTAGCCTGAGCAACAAGAGTGAAACTCTGTCTTAAATAATAATAATAATAATTAATTAACTGAGGCCTGTCTCAGATTTTCTGGATTCACAATGCCCAGGAGCAAGGAAAGATTAAACACCTTAAATAAATATTAAAGCATGAAACAAGAGACAAAAAGCAAAGTTTGTTCAATTAGGTATGTCATTAATCATAATTGTTCAATATTCTGATTGTATCTGAAAAAAGGCATTAGAAAAAAATAGTGGTCATGACCTGTTGTCAATGTAATGAATAGTTTTAACTAAGTATGATAGTTAAACTAAGTAACATAGTTAAACTAAGTAACATGGTTAACTAAGTAACTTAGTAACTAAGTAACATAGTTTTAACTACTTAATGGAGTAACTGCAGCTGGATTCCCTAGTTCCCATGAAGTAGGAACAGCCTGAAGAAACAGACCTCTCAGACACTAAACTAGGAAGGAAGGGTTGATTTATTCGGCCCAGAGAAAGGCGACATAGTTATCTAACAGCCAGGCTTGCTAACAAAGAGAAGCTCTGCCTTTATATAGGCTTACAACTCTAGATATTACACGTGAAAGGGTCTTGGTTTTACAGTTTCAGAAATTACATGTGAAAGGGTCTTGGTCTGGATGGAATAGGCACGGGGTGGGGTATTTTAAGTAAAAACTATGCCTTCCAGAAAGATTCCCCCATACCATGCCTGCTATCTATAGGAGGGCTATTAAGATGGCTCCTGGTCAGCCAGTGCTTGGGTCTCCATCCTCACCCACACCGGGAGTCGAACCAGGCCAGCGGTGTGGAGTCTTCTAAGAAATCACAAAAATATTCCACAAAGGAAAGTATTAACAAATAGTGTATCTGTCGTAGTTGTTATGAAGGTGGCCCTGATGAATAATTACAGCCATAAGTAATTTTGTATTCTCTTACCTCACATCCCCACAAGTAGCAGCTGATTAGTAGACAAAGAAAGTGAAAAATAGAGAAGCTGCCTCCACCTTCATTTCGTTTGCATTGCAGTGTCCTGCTGAAGGTGAGCCCAGGATGAAGGAGGAAAAATGTTTTAACTAGATGAGAATTCAGATTTCTAATTGATATTGTTTGAATCTGTGTCCCCACCCAAATCTCATGTTGAATCCCAGTGTTGGAAACAGGGCCTGGTGAGAGGTGACTGGATCATGAGGGTGGTTTCTAATGGCTTAGCACCATGCCCCTAGAACTGTCCTCCAGAGATCTGGTTGTTTAACAGTGTGTAGCAACCTTCCGCTTCCTCTCATCCCCCTGCTTTGGCCATGGTAAGACTTCCGCTCCCGCTTTACTTTCTGCCATAAGTAAAATTTAGCTTCATGAGGCCTCCCCAGTCACGCTTCCTGTGCAGCCTATGGAACTGTAAGCCAATTAAACCTCTTTTCTTTATAGATTACCCAGTCTCAGGTATTTCTTTATAGCAAGCAAGAACAGACTAATACACTAACTCACTTTTCCGCTCAACAAATATTTCTTAAGTGCCTCCAATGTGCTAGCCACTGTTTTAGGTTCAAAGGATAAATTAGAATAAACACACACACACACACACACACACACACACACACACAAACACTTACACACGCTACATAGAAAAAGAAAAGGTCCTTACCCTCAAGAAAAACACCAGTGAAGAAAGATAGAAGATAAATAATATCAGTTAATTATTTATTAGAAGGCTGGAAAATATGGCACAAAAATATGCAATGCTGGGATGGAAACAAGGTTTAAAAATATAAATAAGATGGTTAAAAAAAAAAAACAGAGAAGAGTGATTGGAAAAGCTATGAAATTTACTTGAGTTTAAATCAAGAGGCAGGAAAAAATATTTCATAGGCTGAATTTAGTAAGGACCAGCAAGAAGGAATAAAGTATGGTATTGAGTACAAACTGGCTCACTTTAATAACATGATTATAGTATAATTTAAGGACACAAGCATCCAGAACAAAACTTGACACCTGCCGAAATCCTGTATACTTAAAATGTGCTTGTTTGATATTCCATTACACTCAAGAAAAAAAAATTCTCTACTTGCAGGGACCAATCTAAAGACCTCAGTAGCTTCCTCTGCTGCTCTTCTCACAACTGGACTCTTTTGTAGTCCAAGAATAGCTCCACAATTTTCAGGAGGGAGACGTGGCTATTATTTGAGTTAAGAGTGTAGCTTGTCTCTGTGGTTTGTAGATAAGAGTGCACTTTTCAAGGTGGATGCCTAGAGGACTGGTTTTCTATAAATTCATTGCGTTCCTAAAGGTCAGAGCTTTTCTCTGGCTTCCTTGAGATATAGCATTAGTTTTATGAGATAGGCCCTTCACTTCATATTCATAATTCATCAACTGCTGGAGTGAGTTAAAAAGGAAACTATTCTGTTTCCCTTGGCATTTAGTCAATATGTGATATTAATGTGCTTACAATCATAAATAGAGAACATAATGCAACTTTTCCTAATCTTGGGATTCAAATCATGTCATAGATAAATAACAGTGCTATAGGCTGTTATAAGGTTTCTGAAACTTTATGGTTTGGTGGAGAAACACTAAGGACAATTCTATTTTTTGGCATAAAATTTTTAAATGAATAGTTTGCCTGTCTTCTTAACTAGAACAAAAATGCTATGAGACTAACACTATGTCTTACTGACTGTTTTGGGGGAAAAAAGTGAGAGATTCAAAATATTTTTGAATTTTAAAATAATAATGCATGTAATTAAATGAGTTCTCTTAACCAGAGACTAAATGTGTCATTTATAACATAACTGCATAGTCTGGTATCATGTACTTAGCATTAGGGGGGAGAGGGATACTTTTCAGAAGCAGGTTAACAAGAAAAAATAGTGTAAGGGCAAGTGGAAAAAGAAATAATTATTAAATATTATGCTTTCCATGTGTCTAATTTGCATTATTTTACTTATGTAGCACAACTATTTTATATATAGAACACTTATTCTAATTTTGCAGACAAGAAAACAGAGGTTTAAAGGACTCGCGTAACTTGTCCAATGTTAAGCAAATGGTAAGTTATACAATAGATATTCAAACCCGTATCTGTGTGGTCCCAAACCCTAATGTTATAGGAGCTGCTAAGTCTTACCAAAGTCTAAGTCTTTTTGGTAAGGAGAAGAAGCCACCATCAATGACACAGCTTTTAAAAAGCTTAGGTGTTATAAAAAGTTACTGTCAGGACTTTTTGTTCATTGGGAAAGTTTGCACTGACAAAACTCAAGCCCTAAAATTCCACTTTCTGTGACCTGGACTGAAAGGTATCTAGTCTTGTGCTTTTAGGATTGTCGACCAGTAAATGATTCAATTAAAAAATAAATGATTAAGATATCCTGTTGAGATACAGCCTCAATTCAAAAGAAATCACCAAAGTCAGTGTAGTAATATAAAAAAAAAACTTTTTTTTTTGTTTGCACAACTAGCACAAGTGGCATGTCCTACATCTTTTGCTAAATATGTGCACCTTGAAGTAAGGCCTGTTCTATAAATCTGGATAGTTCCGGTAATATGTATCGGTGGGAATCCTTCCAGGAAACACCAGAAACAAACAAGTGAATTGTTTAATGGATTGGGAGATTTAGCATGAGCAAAGGGTCTGAACAGATATTTCTCCAAAAAAGGAAAATGAATACTCAATCATGACATAAAGGATATTCAATATTATTAGCCTCAGTGAGATAACACTGCATATCTATTTAGATGACTATAAGAAAAAAAAGACAGATAATAACTGTTGGCAAGGACATGGAAAATTAGGATTCTCATATATTGCCAGTGGGAATGTAAAATGGTGCAGTCACTTTGGAAAACGGTCTGGTAGTTTCTCAAAAGGTTAAACATAGAGTTGTCACATAACCCAGTAATTATGGTCATAGATATGTGCTCAAGAAATAAAAATATAGGTCCATGCAAAACTTTGTATACAGATTTTCATGCGTTATTCATAATAGTCAAAAAGTGTACATGATTGAACTGTTCATCAATTAATAAGTAAATAAAATGTGATATAGCTATAAAATGTTATTCAGCAATAAACAGAAATAAAATACTGATACATGCTACAACTTAGGTGAACCTTAAAAGCCTTATGTTAAGTGAAAGAAGCCAGTTCCAAAACAACCACACATTTTATGATTTCATTTATATGAAATGTCACAGTAGTCAAATATATGTAGATAGAAAGTAGAGGAGTGGTTGCTTAGGGCTGGGGTTGGGATGGAAAGACAACTGTTAAACACTACAAAGTTTCTATTTTGGGTGATGGAAATATTCTAAAATTGACTGTGATGATGGTTGCACAACTCTGAATGTACTAAAAAAATCTTTGAATTTTTAATTTTTTTATTTTTCCTGATTCTCACATTCCAATCTACAGCTAGTCAAATTCTGTCAGCCCCCAAAGGAGCTAAGGCTGTGCAGTCCATAGCGGTCAGCATTCTGGTCCACAGGGGAGGTGGAGGAGAGGTAGAGCAGATCTGGAGAAACAGGCAGAGCCCATGAGGCACAGCTGCCCTTCTGCAGAGCACACTGCTTTTGGCCTTTCCCTCTTTTCCTCCCTAGCTGCCTGGAGGAAACCTGCTCCCCTCTCAAGACTCAATCAAGAATCACCACTTTGAAGGCTTTCAAACCACTCTGTCAGGGAAAATGGATACTTTTCTTTTAATGCATCTACTGATTTGTAGGTCTGTGTTACCATGTAGCATGGGACTGTGACAGATAGTCCTAGATTCCCGTGTTAGCTATGCCACTTACTAAATGTGTGAATGGCCAAGTCAATCTTTCAAAGTATAAATTTCTTCATCTGTACAACGAGGATAATAGCCTCACTTCAAGATGCCATTGTGGTGATTCATTAAGATGATCCTTATAAAAACTCAATACCTGCCTTGCATATAATAACCCACTCACTGGTAGTTGTTTTGTGGGTGATGAGCCAGTGTTAGTTGTTTGAGGGTGATGAGCCAGTGTTAGGGCTGTGTAGCCCTTGGTGATGTCACTGTGTCACTACTCTTTATATTCCTACTATTTAATATTACCTAGGCATGTCCTAGGCATTGATTAAATATTTAAAGAAATTAATACATAAATAAATAATATTACTCTTTGTATTGACCATTAAAATATTTCATCTCCTAATGACCCTGAAGTGATTCTGATCTAAAACTTGAAGTACTACTGTTGTTCCACTGCCCCATGCCCATTCATCCTATCCTGACACATTTTTTACATTGCATGACTCCACACCCTTCTCTCTATCTTCATTTCTTGCCAGGGCCATCGCTAAATCTTCTAAGTAGCCTTCCAGCTTGTTTCTTCACTCCTCTCCAATTCATTTTCCATGCTAAACTAAATAATCTTTCAAAGCTAGTCTGATAGAATCACTTTTCTCTTGCTTCAACTCTTCGATACTTCTCCATCGACATCCAGGTAAACTGAACCTCCTTAGCCTTGCATTCATTGTCTTCCAGTATATGGTCCTGCCTGCTTTTAAAAATAATTTGCACAACTCTTTTGTGCTCCAATCCCATGAAATTCCCTGACAGTTCACCCTCACTATGAACGTTGTCTTAGTTTTTTTGCATGTGTTCTTGTCTTCTCCTTGGAGTTCTCTTTTATCTAACTCCCTCCCACCACATCCTGGGTGCCTTTTTCCACTATCCCTGCTAACTCCTGTACTTGCTTCAACATTGAACTCCTTTTGTATCCTTCAGGAGCTTTTATTTTTAAAAAGCACTTTACAGGCTAATTTGTATGTCTTACTTTGTGCTTTCTGCTTTAGTTATACTGGCCTAGTTTCTGTTAACAAAAATTATAGATACTTTTCCACCTTAGGGGCTTCACCTTATCTCACTGATCTCTTTGGAAATATTGTTCAACTTTCTTGTCTTTTTCAAGTTTTTACTCAACTCTCCACAACAAAGCTTTACCAGACACCTCATTTAATATGCAATCTGATTTCTACCCACTGTGTCCCATATCCCTGCTCCTTGTAACATTTATTGTTTTTTTTTTTTTCCTATGGGGAAGGGATTTTTGTTTGATTTAGTTACCAATTATATTAATCCATTCTCACACTACTGTGAAGAACTACCTGAGTCTGGGTAATTTATGAAGAAAAGAGGTTTAATTGACTCACAGTTCCTCAGGCTATACAGGAAGCATGGCTGGGAGGCCTTGGGAAACTTAGAATCATGGCAGAAGAGCAAAGGGGAAGCAAGCACATCTTCACATGGCGGCAGGAGAAAGAAAGCAAAGGGGAAGTGCCACACACTTTCAAACAACCAGATTTCATGAAATCTCTATCGTGTGAACAGCAAGGGGGAGCTCTGCCCCCATGATTCAGTCACCTCCCACCAGGCCCCTCCTTCAACACACAGGGATTACAATTTAATATGAGATTTGGGTGGGGACACAGAGCCAAACCATATCACTGATATATCTCAAGTGTCTAGAATACTGCATGGCAAATAGCAGAAATTCTAAAATTATTTTTTGAGTGAATGAAGCTTACAAAATAGTAATATAATTTAAGCCTTGCATAACTTTATTTTAAAATTGTGTTTGCGTGTCTATTTCTCTTGTAAAAACATGCTTTTGGTTTTTGAGAACCAGGACTGTGCCTTATTTCCCTAGGCATCTCTAATATGTAACTTAGTAATTGGCACATAGTAGCCGTACCAGATCTATGCCTGTGTACTAAATTTGCCCCAAAACTTAGTACCCCAGAACAATCACCCCTTTTTATTAGTCATGAGTTCTTGGGTCAACTGGGTGGTTTTTCTGTTTTCTCCTGGGTACACTCTTTTGCCTCTAGTCAGCTGTAGGTTGAGTAGCACTTTGTTGATCTTGGCTACACTTACATTACATCTCTGGGACCAGGGTGGGGACAGCTGGGTCACCGGCATCACCCTCATTGTCTCTCATCTTTTAGTGGGCTAGAGGGAGCTTGTCATAGAGTGGAAGTACACAGGCATCTTGAAGCCTAAGCTCAACACTAGTGCAATTTTCCCGTTGCCATCACATTCAACTGTTCAGGCAATTGGCAGGATCATCCCAGTTTCAAATGTAGGAAAAATAATCTTCATTTCCTCATGTGAGTTGCTATAAAGCCACATGGCATAGAGCCCTGGTACAGAGAAGGGAAAAATGGCAGCACTTTTCCAAATGATTTATCACATTAGGCAAACAAAAACTGTTTGTCATATGAAATAATAATAATCATAGCTGATGTTCTTGCAGCCTTACTTTGGTCTAAGTCCTATGTTAAGTGTTTTATAAGCATTAGTTTATTGCAATCTCTAAAAATCTCTCTGAGTAGGTATTATTATTACTATTATCTCCATATTTCAAGTGGGAAAACCAGGCTTAGAGAGGTTAAGAATTAGAGACATACTAAATATATATGGCAACTAATGAACAGCATAGTTTTCTCCTGGGGTTATAAGAGAAGTCAGATAAGTCTTATAGACAACAGCAAGAATAATCCCAAAAGTTCAATGGTGGCAGTCATATCAATCATAGCATTTTCTGGACAAACCTCAGCCCTAAAGGTGGTGGAGAACCCAAAGGGGAGTTGCTGGAAGCCATCAAACGTGACTTTGGTTCCTTTGACAAGTTTAAGGAGAGGCTGACGGCTGCGTCTGTTGGTGTCCAAGGCTCAGGTTGGGGTTGGCTTGGTTTCAATAAGGAACGGGGACACTTACAAATTGCTGCTTGTCCGAATCAGGATCCACTGCAAGGAACAACAGGCCTTATTCCACTGCTGGGGATTGATGTGTGGGAGCATGCTTATTACCTTCAGTATAAAAATGTCAGACCTGATTACCTAAAAGCTATTTGGAATATAATCAACTGGGAGAATGTAACTGAAAGATACATGGCTTGCAAAAAGTAAACCATTATTATACTGAGAAAAAAAAAATCAGTTTAAAACTGTTAGACCTTGGAACTAGGTAGAGCAATGTTTTCCAAATGCATCTAATCATAAAGTTGCCTGAGGGACACAAGTTAAAAATACAGAAGCCTAGGCTATATGCCACACCAACCAAAATAGAAGCTGTAGGGAAACTTTCAGTAATCTGTAGTTTTAACTAGCGCTTACGTGACTCTTAGTGATGGGCAAATTTTAGGACCACTGAGCTAGAGCACTTTAATCCTAAATGACACCAGACTCTCAGGAGGAAAGAAGAATATTTCAACCCTGATTCCCCTACTGTATACAAAGAACAAATACATGAGTTCCTGGTGATTCAGCCACCACTCTTCCCAGGTCAGAATCAGCCGTTGTATTTATGTACATGTGCGTGTGTGCACACACACACACACACACACACACACAAATATATCTATCTGCACACATACAAATATATTCCCACCCTCCACCCTGCAACAATGTGAGACTGTTTCTGATGTTTGACTCCAGCACAGCACAGGACACTTAGGAACAGTGATATGAGCCAATGTTCACATTACCATAATCAGGCTGCCAGGGTAAAGTCAGAGCTACTGAACCATGTAATGCATTAATTGGGTGGAAAATAAGAAAGTCTGCCAGGGTTCAGATTTAACACAAATTAAAGATATGGAAATTCTGGCTGAAATCTTTCTTTAGTCTCCACAAAAAGAGGTCTGCTCTTTGTGGACTTTAAGAGCCTTGCTTAATGATGAAACGAGCATATACTGCTGGCAAAGGCTGAAGGAAGCTGGTGTACATCATGACCTCCTTTGCTAGACTGTTCAGCACCAGTCTGTGCCAATCCTTTTGAGTATTTGTGTTTAGCAACTACTGATTTCTCCGATTTTTATTTTTCTCTGTATGAGGCAGAATGCCTGAGCCAATTAAACCCACACAGCGAGTGGTTCCCAACAGGATGTCTGTGGGTGCTCTGTGGATGGGTGCCTTTGACTTTCTAGGCTTGCCACTCTTTGTCATAGAATGATACTTACCTTTTGTATGGCAACAGATCCTATAGTTTAAAGCAGAGAGTGACAGTGACATGAAGGAGAAGGGGAAAATTGAATTAATTTTTCTGAGGATGAGAAAGGTTAAGCAAAAATCTCTTTCAGTTCTCTGCTCTAGATGATTGCTTAATTCTATTTGATATGTTTGCTTTTTATAATCATATTCTAGTTAAAAACATCACCTTTTTATTGCATTAATCACAATTCTTATTTTTATTATTTTTGTCATTTTCTTTGTGTTGGGGGGTTCACTGAATTATTCATTTTCTAAAATACAAATTAGCACAATTTATTTTAAAGGTATTTCTTTTCTGGTATCAATATTTAAGACTATAAATCTCTCTCAAAGGACCACTGGAGACCATATTGGCCATATCCCTTAGGTTTTTTTTGTAAGGTTTTCTTATCCTTTATCGTTCTATAATTCTAGAAATTATTTATTTATCTTTTTCCTTCATTATACCATTAGTTCTTCAACAGGGCTTTGTTTCAAATTTGCAAATATACAGAAAATATTTTAAATCTTAAAAAGAAATTACTTCAGACAGTTGTATTGTCATTAGATATCAAGGTTATATAGTATCTATGGTACTTTTGAAATGTCTTGTCTTATTTCCTTTATGATAAAATATCATAATTTATCTTTCATATATGCTTGAGAAAAATATACATTCTTTGATTATTGGCTGTAAAATTCTACATATATGCACTAGTTTAAATTTGTTAATTGTGTTCAGATTAGCATTTTTTTTTTATTATTTTGTGTGCTTGACCTATCAATTGTGGTATGTTGAAATCCATGATGGTGGATTTATTTTCTCCCTGCAAGGTGGCTCTTGCCTGTAACCTTAAGACTTTTGGAGGCCAATGTGGGCACATCGCTTGAAGTCGGGAGATCGAGACCAGCCTGGCCAACATAGCTAAACCCCATCTCTACTAAAAATTCAAAAATTAGCCAGGAGTGGTGGTGCTTACCTGTAATCCCAGACACTCGGGAGGCTGAGGCAGGAGAATCACTTGAATCTGGGAGGTGGAGGTTTCAGTGAGCTGAGATTGTGTCACTGCACTATAGCCTGGGTGACAGAGTGAGACACTGTCTCTGAAAAATAAATAAATAAATAAACATAAATAAATGAAGTGCATTTTAAAATTAGGTACATAGGTGTTTAAAATTGTTATATCTTACTTTGTTGAAACATTTTTCATGAGATAATGATACT
The DNA here is from genome assembly GCF_009761245.1 of Sapajus apella. Lineage (NCBI taxonomy): Eukaryota > Metazoa > Chordata > Mammalia > Primates > Cebidae > Sapajus > Sapajus apella. The sequence continues at coordinate 10,861,988 of NW_022437001.1, forward strand.
TCATCTTTAATAAGTACTATAACTGCTTGATGGGTTCTTCCTGCCTGATGTATAGAAAGAATAAAAAAATTCACTGAGACCATGGCATTGCAGTAATGAAAGAATTTAATAGACACAAGCCCAGACACAAAAATGATGTAGTTATCACTCAAATTAGTCTCCCCAAAGAGCCAGAGATTAGGGTTTTTGAAGAACAGTTTTGTGGGCAAGAGATGAGGGATTGGGTACTGCCCACTGATTGGGGATGTCATCATAAGTGTGTGAAAAATGGTACTCATGTGCTAAATCTATCTGTGGGTAGGGGACCAGAGGGGTGGTTAAATCATGAGTCATAGTTCCACGTGCAGTTCCCAGAAGACAAACATCTGCAAAATCCTCTCCAACAACCAATCTTAGCTTCCACATTAGTGATAGCAGCTATAGAACCATCTGAGGAAGTTACGAATTGTATGACCTCTGGGAAAATGGCTTGTTATCATTTAACTATGCTTACATTTTAGCAGCATTGATGCCTCTCTCATAATTCTAATCTTGTGGCTTTTAGTTTGTTTTACAAAGGTTTAGTTTTGGGAAGGGCAACCATCATCCTTGCTTTAAGGTTAAACTATAAACTAAATTCATCCTAAGATTAGCTTGTCCTATGGTCAGGAAGGATCAAGCTTAGAGGTTACAAGCAAGATGTAGTCAACTATGTCAGAGGTGGTTTCTGTACTTTAAAATGTTCACACCCATTTTATCAGATATTAAATTAGTCCTATAATCTTTCTTTTGGCATTTGTCTATGTCTTTTTATTTACCTTAAATCTCATACTTTGTATGTGCTGATGCTTTGTCTTTATTATTTCATTTCTTTATCCATTAACTTATAGTTGTTTTAAATGGTAAAAATTTTAGCCAATTCTCACATATTTTGGTTCATATGCACCACCTTCCACTCTTCTTCATCTAATCTTTCATTTCTTGGTTATTATAATTTTATTGCCTCTTTTTCTCTGATTAGAAAAAAATTTTAAGTGACATAATTTTAACAAGTTTTGATTCTTGTTTTTCATATATATCTTAGAATATTACCTGGATTTTTAAAAACCTATGTACTTTTTCTAAAACTGTTTTCAGAATAGGTTTTAGTCTGGCAAATGTCTGTGGCATTGGAAGTCTGAGAATATTTCATCACCTCCCTGTATTTGAATGACAATTGTCATTTTCATGTGTATAGTTAGGGCTTTTTGAGTGAAGAAAACAGATACCTAGGTTAAAGGGGAAATCTTGAGAGCTAAATGATGACTGAATATATTGTGAAAGAACTCTGGGTAGATTTACCTGCTTGAAGGTAAATGTTCAGGTTTGAAAGAGAGTTAAAACCCAGAACCATGGAGAAATTTTCAGGATTATAAGTTGAAATGATGTCTTCTTCCTAGAGATACTTTCTTACAGTCAAAAGATTAAGAACCCAGGAGATTTCATTTCTCTTCTCAAGAAGTTGTTTACATTGTGGATATTAGATTTTTCTCCCTCTCTTAGAAGAGAAGGTGTCAGTTGATTAGCTAATCCAAACAAATTTCCAAATTTAGAATTTGTGTTCATCTCCTGAAGTATAAATCTTCATATCTACAGTGTGATATCTGGTTCTCATCACATAACTTGTGGAGTATGGGGCACAGGGAAATAAGTACCATTATTGCTTTAAATAATAACTTTGATCACTACTCCAGGGAACTCATGTTTAAATTCAGGATTAAAATAAAGACTATTGATAGTAAATACCAAGAGTTTGTCTATTTATAACATTCTGGTCTCTACTCTCTATCAATACTTGTATTTTATTATCTTCTCATTTCCATTTTATATTAAAAGTGCCATCAATCCAATTCTTGTTCTTTTATATGCAATGTTTCATGTGTTTCTGTAAGCTTTTAAAATTTTCCCTTTGTTTCAATATTCAAACATACCATTTTAGTGTGGATATGTTATAGCAGGTAGCTAGTCAGACATGAGCAGAGTAGGAGAGGGATTCCCCCATCCCCCTCCACACCCCACACCAAGAATATCAGGCAACCATCAGGTGATGGTCAGGCAGTTGTTAACTGTCTCTCTAATATAATAACTGGTCACAACTAGTGCCAGGGAAAAACAGTCTCCCAATAAACAGAAACACCTGAAACTGGTGATCACCAGCTTTCCAATAAGATCTCAGAAGTTGGGAGTTGGGCAAGTGTCCTCAAGCATGTGCATTAAGAGAGAAAAAATGGTAGAGTTTAACTGGCATACGACCTAGGGACATTTGACTGTTAAGGAAAGAATGCCTCATGTGAGAATGGATACAACTCCAATAAACACACTGTGCATACTCCTTTCTCAAGTGCCAGCAGACTACTGTACATACAGACAGCCCACCCCAGTGAAAGAATACAGAGATAAGGAATACAAGACCCCAAAGCATGCTGATATGGTTTAGATTTATGCCACTGTTCAAATCTCATCTTGAATTATAATCCCAGCATGTCTGGGGAGGGGCCTGGTGGGGGGTGATTGAACCATGGTGGGGCAGACTTCCGTCTTGCTGTTCTTATGATAGTGAGTGAGTTCTCAAGAGACATGATGGTTTAAATGTGTTTGGCTTTCTTTGTCCTCCCTCTCTTCTGCTGCCATGTAAGACATGCCTTTCTTTCCTTTTGTCTTCCTCCATGATTATGAGTTTCCTGTCTCTTCAGTCATGCAGAGATGTAAGTCAACTAAAGCTCTTTTCTTTATAAATTACCCAGTCTTAGGTAGTTCTTTACAGCAATTTGAAAACAGACAAATAAAGAAAACTACCCAGTATTACGTAGTTCTTTACAGCAATTTGAAAACAGACAAACACAGAAAATTGGTACCAGGAGTGGGGCACTTCTATGAAGATATCTGAAACTGTGGAAGTGACTTTGGAACTGGGCAATAGGCAGACGTTGGAACAGTTTAGAAGTCTGGGAAGAAGACAGGAAGATGTGGGAAAGTTTGAAACTTTCTAGAGATTTGAAAATAGTTTTGACCAAAATGCTAATAGTGATATGAGCAATGAAATCCAGGCTGAGATGGTCTCAGATGGAGACAACAAACTTATTGCGAACTACAGTAAGGTCACTTTTGCTATGCTTTAGCAAAGAGACTGGTGACCCTGTCATAGAGAACTGTGGAACACTGAACTTCAGAAACATGATTTAGGGCATGGAGTCAAAGGAGATAATTTTAGAGCTTTAAGATTTAATGAATGCCCCACTGGGTTTCACACTAGCATGGCACCTGTGGCCCATTTGTTTTGGCCAATTTCTTCCTTGGAATTGGAGGATTTATCCAATGCTTGTACCCTCATTGTATCTTGGAAATAACTCACTTGATTTTAATTTTACAGGCTTATAGAGGGAAGGAATTTGCCTTATCTCAGATGAGAATTTGGACTTGGACTTTTGGGTTAGTGTTGGAATGAGTTAAGACTTTGAGGGACTGTTGTGAAGGTGTGATTGTGTTTTGAAATGTGAGAAGGACATGAGATTTGGAAGAGGCCAGGGGTGAAATGATATGGTCTGGCTCTGTGTCCCCACCCAAATCTCATCTTGAACTGTAATCCCCATGTGTCTGTGAAGGGGTCTCATAGGAAATGATTGAATCATGGGGATGGACTTCCCCCTTTCTGTGCTAGCGACAGTGAGTAAGTTCTCATCAGATCATGTTTGAAACTGTGTGGCACTTTCTGCCTCACTCCTGCAGCCATGTAAGACATGCCTTGCATCCCCATCACCTTCTACTATAATTGCATGTTTTCTGAGGCCTCCAAGACATGTGGAACTGCAAATCAATTAAGCCTTTTTTCTTTATAAATTACCCCATCTGAGGTAGTTTTTTGTTTTGTTTTGTTTTTATAGCACTGTGAAAATGGGCTAGTACACATGCCAATGTAAAAACCCCATTTCAAAAGGTTAAACCGCACACTTGATTTCTCAAGTTGCCTGCTTGGCCCTCTTCCAACTGTGCTTTACTTCCTTTCATTCCTGCTCTAAAGCCTTTTAATCAACGTTCATTCCTATTCTAAAACTTACCTAAGTCTCTCACACTGCCTTATGCCCCTTGGTTGATTTTTTTTTTTTTTTTTTTTTTCTGCAGAGGGAAAAATTGAGATTGCTACAGATCTATACAGATTTACCAGAGATAACAAATAGGTATGTGCTTTTCCTTAATGCTCTTCTTTGACCTATTATGGATTGTTCAGTCTGAGACCTTTCATATTTTTTAAAAATTCTTTGAAGTTTGTCTGTTTCAGTTATTTTATTTTTCATTACTAATATAGCTTGATTTATAAAAAAAAAAAAACTTTTGTACCTTTTTCATATTCCTAATATTTTCCCTTATCCCTTTTCATATGTTAATTTTGCTAATTTTATATTCTCGGTCCTTTTGTCCTAGTACCTGTGCTCTAATAGAATCTTTAATGTAGCATGTTTAATTTCTTTTGAAATATTTGAACTCTTCAAAGTCTTATTATTTTAGTCTGTGAGCTCATATCCTGTGAGAATACTGGCTACACTGTCAGGCAGTGGATGTAGAAGGAAAGCAGTCTCCAGCCCAGTGAGCCCCAATCAACTCCTGGGATGAAGGAGCTGGATGAGCTCTGGGGAAGAGAGCCCCAGAGACCAAAAGATAAGCAGAACAATGAAAACACTCCTAATTCTCCTAAATATTTCTGTTTTTGTAGAAGTTTATTAGGAGAGCCTCTTTAAATTATAATTTGCCAGTCCTTGGAGAATTTGAATAGGGAGGCACTGGAAATATCTGCTTGAAAGTAATTTTTTTAAGTCTCATCTTCATAGCTACTTCTTATCAGGCATGAATTTACTTCTAATGATAACTGGACTAGAGTTTTGAGTAGCAGCTGGTGCAAAGGTCAGGCACTGTTTGTCCTGAGGCAGTGTCAGGGGAGAAGCAAAAGCAGAACTTTAAACAGTTCCTTTATATGTTGTCTTCCATGGCCTCACCTGGTTATTTCCTTCTTCAGGGAAAAGCTGCTTCCCAGCACAATGGTTCAAAATAAAGCCTGTCACTCCAAGAGTTTTTAAATTATTTTCTGCATTTTTTTGTTGTTTTTTTGTTTCTCTACTTTAGGTGTTCAAGGACTGAGCTTCGGAAAGAAAGCCAGCTATCTCTATGGTTTGACATTTTTTTTTTTTTTTGTAGGAACCTTGATCTATGATGGCATCTGATGCTAAAATGATGACTGAGGCATTACTCTTAATCACTGAGGTTTATTAAACCTGCTTATGGTACAACTGGGAAAAAAAAAACAAGCCACAGACACATGTGTGGTTGTTTCTCCAAAGAGGTTTTCAAAAAATTTAGTATTTATATCTTCTCTTAAAGTTGGAGGGGGGAAGGAATGCAGAACAGGTGGTTAGGTAAATACTTACATTCTGTGGGACTTTAATTAGCGCCCAGTAAATCTACATTTTACATAAGACAAAGTGACTGTATGAAAACAAAAAAAGGAGTAAAGGAAGAACCAATTATGCAGATACCTCTGGATAGCTGGGGGAAATGAGTCTGGACTTTATTCTTTACCTGAGAAGATCAACTTGTAATGACAGTATCAGTGTAGAGTTTTAGGAGATAAAATTAACTCTTAAAGGTTATAATTGGCATGTCATGGTTTATGAAAAGCCAGCAAAACATTTACTTATGAAAGATCTGTGGAGGCAGTCCTTCAGCAGAAGCCGGAGGCCTTTTACCTCTACATAGAGATCTGGCTGCGACATAATATTAGTAACAGATATTTATTTGGAAAAGGGTACTGCAAGACTTAGCCTCCTTTCCTTTCACATAAGAGGTTTGGGGCTTCCTGAGATTGCTTTATTTTCCTTTGCACATCTTAATACGCAATATTGCTCCAAGATTTTTTAAACTAAGCTTTTTATTCTTTATACAGATAGATCTTTTTTATTGTGCTTTACTTTGCTTTGCAGATACTGCTTTTTTTTTTTTAATTGAAGGTTTATGGCAACCCTACATCAAGCAAGTCTATAAGCGCTTACTTCCTAACAGTAAGTGCTTACTTCTTGCCTCTGTCACATTTTAGTAATTCTTACAATATTTTAAACCCTTTCATTCTTATTTTATCTGTCATGGTGATCTGTAATCAGTGATTTTTGATGCTACTATTGTAATTGTTTTGAGGTACCAAAAATTGTATCCATATAGTATAGTAAACCTAATCAATAAATGTGTGTGTTCTGACTTTCCCACCAATCAGCCATTCCCTCATTTCTCTCCCTCTCCTTGGACCTGCCTATTTCCTGAGACACAACAATATTGAAATTAAGCCAATAAATAATACTGCAAAGACATCTATGTTCAAGTGAAAGGAAAAGTATCATTTCTCTCATTTTAAGTTAGCTAGAAATGATCAAGCTCAGTGAGGAAGGCATGTTGAAAACCAAGATAGGGTGAAAGCTAAACCTCTTGCACCAAATATTTTCTCAGCATTACTCTGTCATTTTACATTCTGTGGTGTGTAAGTGATCTAGTTTCTTCATGTCATCACAAGCACTTGGTATTGTCCCTGCTTGCTATTTAAGTCATTCTGTTAGGTGTTTAGTGATATTTCACTGTTTTTAATGAGATATCATTGGTCTGAATTTGCATTTTACTAGTGGTTAATAAAAAGCAGCTTTTCAAGAGCTAAGTTCTCATCTATTTTTCCTTGGCGAAATGTCTCATCATGATTTTTGCCCATTTTTAACTTAATTATTTGATTTTTCATAGTTAAATTGTGATATGTATATACTTAGGTATACAGTATCTCAGTACTAATTCTTTGTCAGATATGTAATTGCCAGACATTTTCACCCAGTCTATGGCTTGTATTTCCATCTCCTTAAAAATATTTTTTACAGAGCAAAGTTTTCTAATTTTGATAAGTAAAGTTGATCACTTTTTAATTTTACATATCTTACTTTTGATGTCTAAAACCTCTTTGCCTCAGCCTAGATCCCAATTCCTCCATGTTTTTTAAAAGATTTTTGTTGTTACATTTAAATCTTTTATCCACTTGAGTTAATATCTGTACAAGGTGTGAAACTTAGATGAATGAATAGATTTTTGCCTATGTATGTCCAATTGCTCCAGTACCACTTGCTAATTTGTTGAATTACTTTTGCACTTTTGTCAAAATCATTTGTGTTACTACTGGTTACAGTAAAAGATGCAGTGTGATACTGAGAAACAATAAACACATAGGTCAGTGGAACAGAGTAGAAAGCACAGAAATAGACCCATACATATGTAGTCAACTGACCTTTAACAAATGGTAAAAGGAAGTTCAATGGAGAAAGGATTGTCTTTTCAGCAAATGGTGTTGAAAAACCTGGACATCCACCTATAGGAAAAAAAAAAAAAAGAATCTAGACATGGACCTTGCACCTTTCCCAAAATTAACACACAAAAATACATAGACCTATAAGTAAAATGCAAAACAATAAATTCTTAGGAAATAGCATAAGAGAAAATATAGGTGATCTTGAGTTTTGCATTGACTTTTTAGGTGTAGTAGCCAAGGTACCATCCATAAAAGAAAAGTACTGATATGTTAGACATAGTTAAAATTGTAAACTTTTGCCCTGCATTTTTCTCCGAAGCTGGTGGATTAAAGGCTTTTATTGTGCCTCATTCACTTACAAATAGCAAAACGAAAAATTTACACTTTAAGCTTTTATTCAAGAAAGGATATGGGAATTCACCCAAGGGGAAGAGAAGGTTTATAAGCAGGCTGTATGATGGCATCTGGCATAAAAGTGAGTGAAGTCTCAGCACGTGAAAGAGGCAGAGTCACCCTCTATGATTCACTTTTCTATTATAATCTATGAAAACCAGGCCATCATTTTTCCCAACCCCTGGAACTAACTTGTTGAAAGACTGGGAGACACAGAGAGGAAAAGACAGCAGGTATGCAGATATTTTGACTGAGAGGACACCATTTTTGACCCAGGCTCATAAAGTCAATCATTCTTCAGTAATTAATGGCAGCAGCTGCCACAGGCATTTTAGTCTCTGTCCTCACTCACTCAAGAACAGGAGATGGGACCCCACAGCCAGAATTGAGGGGGAAATGTGGAGCGTGCCCTGTCAGTGAATGTTGGAATTGGAATATTTCCCATCATGGGACTGAAGCAGGAGACATGCATAAGCCACAGTTTCTCCTGGATGAAAAAACTTGCAGCCAAGGACAGCTTTGCGACCCGGTTCCATTCTATATGTGTCATTACTGGGTGCCCCAGCCTGCTCCCCTGGTCAGTCAGCGAACTGTGTCCCATTAATTCTGAGTGGAAGAAAGGTGGACCCCACTCCTGCTCATCTGGGGAATGTGGGCAACGCTTCTCTACCTGTTACACAAAAGGGGTCTCAATCTAGACCCTAAGAGGATTCTAGGATCTCATGTAAGAAAAAAATTGTGGTGAGTCCACATAGTAGATTGAAAGCAAAGAAAACAAAAGGACGGCTGCTTCATAAGCAGAGCAGCCCTAAGGGCTGCCGGTTGACTATTTTTATGGTTATTTCTGGATCATATGCTAATCAAGGGGTGGACTATTCATAAATTTTCCAGAAAAAGGGCAAGGATTATCTGGAACTGAGGGTTCCTCTCCTTTCTAGACTCCCTAGGGTAACTTTTGGATATTGATTGCCATGACCCTTATGTCATATCACTGGTGGGAGTATTTTTTAATATGCTAATGGATTATCGTTAGCATATAATGAGCAGTGAGGACAACCACAGGTCACTTTCATCACCATCTTGATTTTGGTGGGTTTTAGCCAGCTTCTTAAGTGAATTCTGCTTTATCAGCAGGGTCTTTATAACTGTATCTTGTGACACCAGTTTTTCTGACCTTCTATCTCATTTTGTGACTAAAAATATCAAACCTCCTGGGAATGTAGCCCGGGAGGCCTCAGATTTATTTTAACCAGCCCCTATTCAAGATGGAGTCACTCTGGTCCAAATTCTTCTGACATTTCTTTGTAAAGAACTTACTGCAGAAGCACCCCCTCTGCACCATGCCTGGGAACATTTCCAGACACTAGGCACACCTACTCACCTGGAATAGGGGCCTGAGCTTCCCCTCCCTTGCTGTGCAAAAATGTTGCAGCAGCAGCAGTTAGCCCACTCCACAACTGTTATTCTGCTTTTCACTGAGGGGCATATTTCTGGTTTTTTTTAACCTTCCTACTCAGATTAGGAGTCTGCGTTGCCCCCGACTTCCTGTGCAGAGATATTGGGAGATGAGCACCCTCTCTGCTCCATGTCTAGGCATAATTCCAGGCATCCAGCATGTCCTCACACAGTTTAGGAGTCTGAGCAACTCTCTCTTCTTGTGAAAATATCTTGATGTGGTGGTGCCCTCTTTGCTCCACTCCAGGGCTTATTTTCAGGCATTTGGTGCAACTTCTTGTTTGGATTAGGAGCCTAAGCTTCCCGTCCCATCAGGTACAGACATCTTGATGCAGTGTCACCCCTTGTGTTCCATGCCTGGACAAATCTCCAGGCATTTGAGATACCCATTTTTCTGGATTAAGAGTAAAGAACACCCTCTCGTCCTGGGCAGAGAATTTGGGGCAATGGAGGTTTCTTTCCTCTACACCCGTCCCCGTATCTTGGTCCATGGTGGTTGCCTCCTGAATTTCCTCCAAAGCTAGTACTTATGCATGACTTTGGGGGACATACAGGTGGGCCTGTCCAGCTTGGGCTTGTATAGCTTTCTCCACTCCAGGACTGAGCAGGGAGCTCAGACCACTGTACATTCTACATAATAGCCCATTGCCTGAGGCAAGAGAAATCGTCTCATAGCAAACAAAGATCAAGCTGTATCCATCTCAGAAGACCAACACTGGCAAATGAGATAAGCTTCCTGATATCTCTGCAATGCTGATATCACAGGACATAATGAGCCTGCTTACATACCCAGTACATTGTTACTACACCTGGCATCTGAGAAAGTCACTATACAAAGGTCATATATAATCAAGGAACTCATACAGAGCCTTTGCCACTGAAAGAACCTAGAACTGGGTGACTGGCAAAATGGTCAAATAGGAGCAACTCCGGTCTGAAGCTCCAAGATCAACACAGAAGGCAGGTGATTTCTGCATTTCCAACTAACGTATGTGGCTCATCTCATTGGGACTGGTTAGACGGTGGGTATAGCCCATGGAGGGTGAGCAGAAGCAGGGTGAAGAATTGCCTCACCTGGGAAGTGCAAGCGCTTGGGGAACTCCCTCCCCTAGCCAAGGGAATCATAAGAGACTATGCCATAAGGGATGGTGCATTCCAGCCCAGATACTATGTTTTTCCCATAGTCTTTGCAACCCCCCAGGCTGGGAGATTCCCTCGGGTGCCTAAACCACTAGGGCCCTGAGGTTCAAGTACAAAACTGGGTGGCCATTTGGGAAGACACCCAGCTAGCTGAAGGAGTTTTTTAATACCTCAGTGGCTCCTGGAATGCCAGCAAGACAGAACTGTTCACTCCCCTGGAAAGGGAGCTGAAGCCAGGAAGACAAGTGGTCTAGCTCAGCGGATCCCATCCCTACAGAGCCCAGAAAGTTAAGATCCACTGGCTTGAAATTCTCACTGCCAGCACAGCAGTCTAAAGTCGACCTGGGAAGCTCTGGCTTGGTGTGGAGAAGAGCATCTGCCATTACTGAGGCTTGAGCAGGTGGTTTTCCTGTCACAGTGTAAACAAAGCTGCCAGGAAATTCAGACTGGACAGAGCCCACCACAGCTAGGCAAAGCCACTGTAGACAGAAAGCCTCTCTAGATTCCTCCTCTCTGAGAAGGGCATCTCTGAAAGAAAGGCAGCAGCACCAGTCAGGGACTTATAGATAAAACTCTCATCTCCCTAGGACACAGCACCTGGGGGAAGGGACACCTGTGGGCTCATCTTCAGCAGACTTAAACATTTCTGCCTGCCAGCTCTAAAGAGAGCAGCAGATCTCCCAGCACAGCACTCAAGCTCTGCTAAGGGACAGAATGCCTCCTCAAGTGGGTCCCTGACCCCTGTGCCTCCTGATAAGGAGGCACCTCCTAGCAGGGGTTGACAGACACCTCATACAGAAGAGTTCTGGCTGGCATCTGGAGGGTGTTCCCCTGGGAGAAATCTTCCAGAGGAAGAAACAAGCAGCAATTTTTGCTATTCTGTAGCCTTCAGTGATGATACCCTGGCAAACAGGGCCTGTGGAGTGGACCTCCAGAAAACCCCAGCAGAACTGCAGCAGAGGAACCTGACTGTTAGAAGGAAAACTAACAAACAGGAATAACATCAACATCAACAACAAGGACGTCCACACAAAAACCCCATCCAAAAGTCACCAAATTCAGAGACCAAAGGTAGATAAATCCATGAAGATGTGGAAAAACCAGTGCAAAAAGCTGAAGTTTTCAAAAACCAGAATGCTCCTTCTCTTCCAAAGGATCACAACTTCTTGCCAGCAAGGGAACAAAACTGGATGAAGAATGATTTTGACAAATTGACAAAGGTAGGGTAAAGAAGGTGGGTAGTGACAAACTCCTCTGAACAAAAGGAGCATGTTCTAACCCAGTGCAAGGAACCTAAGAAACTTGAAAATATGTTAGAGGAATTGTTAACTGAAATAACCAGTTTAGAGAAGAACATAGATGACCCGATGGAGCTGAAAAACACAGCATGGGAACTTTGCGAAGCATATATAAATATCAATAGCCAAATTGATCAAGCAGAAGAAAGGATATTATATGTTGAAGATCAACTTAATAAAATAAAGCATGAAGGCAAGGTTAGAGAAAAAAGATTAAAAAAAGATGAACAAAGCCTCCAAGAAATTTGGGATTATGTAAAAAGACATTTGATTGGTGTACCTGAAAGTGGCAAGGAGAATGGGACCAAGTCGGAAAACACTCTTCAGGATATTATCCAGGAGAACTTCCCCAGCCTGGCAAGACAGGCCAATGTTCAAATTCAGGAAATACAGAGAACACCACAAAGATACTCCTCGAGAAGAGCGACCCCCAAGACACATAATCCTCAGATTCACCAGGGTTGAAATGAAGGAAAAAATGTTAAGAGGACCCAGAGAGGAAGGTCTGGTTACCCACAAAGGGAAACCTAAGAGACTAACAGTGGATCTCTCTGCAGAAACCCTTCAAGCCAGAAGAGAGTGGGGGCCAATATTCAACATTCTTAGAGAAAAGAATTTTTGGATGGGCAAGTATAAAAATATAACCAATGGCTTGGATAAGTATTTCAGTGTGCTTAGCTTTGACCCAAAAATGATTGCTGAAAAAGATGAATATAGAATTGAATTTTTAAATGGAATAATGTAAAATATAAAAAATGGGTTGGTTATCTTTAGAAAAAAAAAGAAAAAAAGAAAAGAGTTTTCAACTCAGAATTTCATATCCAGCCAAACTAAGCTTCATAAGAAAAGGGGAAATAAAATTTTTTACAGGCAAGCAACTGCTCAGAGATTTCATCACCATCAGGCCTGCCTTACAAGAGTTCCTAAAGGAAGCGCTAAATATGGAAAGGAACAACCATTACTAGCCACTGTAAAAACATACCAAATGGTAAAGACCATTGACACTGTGAAGAAACTGCATCAACTAATGAGCAAAATAATCAACTAGCATCATAAGGACAGAATCAAATAAACACATAAAAATGTTAATATTACATGTAAACAAGCTAAATGTCCCAATTAAAAGACACAGATTGGCAAATTGAATGAAGACTCAAGACCCATTGGTGTGTTGTATTCAGGAGACCCATCTCAAGTGCAAAGATATATATAGGCTCAAAATAAAAGGATGGAGGAATATTTACCAAGCAAATGCAAAGCAACAAAATAGCAGGGGTTGCAATCCTAGTCTCTGATAAAACAGATTTGAAACCAACAAAGATCCAAAAAGACAAAGAAGGGCAACATAATGGTAAAGGGATTAATGCAAAAAGAAGAGCTAACTATCCTAAAATTATACGTAACCTAATACAGGAGCATCCAGATTCATAAAGCAAGTTCTTAGAGGCCTACAAAGAGATTTAGATCCCCACACAATAATCATGGGAGACTTTAACACTGAATTGTCAGTATTAGGCAGATTAATGAGACAGAAAATTAACAAGGATATTCAGGACTTGAACTTAGCTCTGGACCAAGCGAACCTATTCACACCAAATCAACACAGTATACATTCTTCTCAGCATCACATCACACTTGCTCTAAAACTGACCACATAACTGGAAGTAAAACACTCCTCAGCAAATGCAAAAGAACAGAAATCATAGCAAACAGTTTCTCAGATCACAGTACAGTCAAATTAGAACTTAGGATTAAGAAACTGACTAAAAACTGCAAGACGGCATGAAAACTGAACAACCTGTGACTGGATGACTACTAGATTAATAACAAAATTTAGGCAGAAATAAATAAGTTTTTTGAAATCAGTAAGAACAAAGCCACAATGTACGAGAATCCTTGGGACACAGCTAATGCAGTGTTTAGAGGGAAATTTACAGCACTAAATACCAACAGAAGAAAGCAAGAAAAATCTAAAATCGAAGCCTAACATCACAATTAAAAGCGCTAGAGAGGCCAGAGCAAACAAATTCAAAAGTAGTAAAAGACAAAAGATAACTAAGATCAGAGCGGAACTGAAGGACATAGAGACACAAAGAACCCTTCAAAAAACCAATGAATCCAGGAGATGGTTTTTTTGAAAAAATTCACAAAATAGATAGACTGTTAGCCAAACTAATAAAGAAGAGAAGAGAGAAGAATCAAATAGACATAATAAAAATGTTAAAGGGGTTATCACCACTGATCCCAGAGAAATACAAACTACCATTAGAGAATACTATGAACACCTCTATGCAAATAAACTAGAAAATCTAGAAGAAATGGAAAAATTACTGAACACATACACCCTCCCAAGACTAACCCAGGAAGAAGTCAAATCCATGAATAGACCAATAACAAGTTCTAACATTGAGGCAGTAATTAATGCCTACGAACCAAAAAAAGCTCAGGACCAGATGGATTTACAGCCCAATTGTATGAGAGGCACAAAGAGGATCTGGTACCATTTATTATGAAACTATTCCAAACAATAGAAAAAGAGAGACCCCTACCTAACTCATTTTATGAGGCCAACGTGATCCTGATACCAAAACCTGGCAAAGACATAACAAACAAAGAAATTTTCAGGCCAATGCCCCAGATAAACATTAATGGGAAAATGCTCAATAAAATGCTGGCAAACCAAATCTAGCAGCACAACATAAAGTTAATTCTCTGTGATCAAGTTGACTTCATCCCTAGGAGGCAAGGCTGGTTCAACATACGCAAATGTATAAACATAATTCATCACATAAACAGAACCAAGGATAAAAACCATACGATTATCTCAATAGATGCAGAGAATGCCTTCAACAAAATTCAACAGCCCTTCACGCTAAAAACTCTCAACAAACTAGGTATTGACAAAACATATCTCAAAATAATAAGAGCTATTTTTGACAAACCCACAGCCAATATCATACTGAATGGGCAAAAATTAGAAGCATTCCGTTTGAAACTTGGCACAAGACAAGGATGCCCTCTCTCATCACTCCTATTCAACATAGTATGGAAAGTTCTGGCCAAAGCAATTGTGAAAGAGAATGAAAGAAAAAGTATTCAAATAGGAAGACATGAAGTCAAATTGTCTCTATTTGCAGATGACATGATTGTATATTTAGAAAACCTCATCCTCTCAGCCCAAAACCTCCTTAAGTTCATAAGCAACTTCAGCAAAGCCTCAGGATACAAAATCAACTTGCCAAAATGACAAGCATTCCTGTCATTTTTAGACACCAATTTTAGACAAACAGAGAGCCAAATTCCAAGTGAATTCCCATTCACAAATGCTACAAAGAGAATAAAATAACTGGGAACACAACTTAGAAGAAATGTGAAGGATCTCTTCAAGGAAAACTACAATCCACTCCTCAAGAAAATAAGAGCAGACACAAATACTTGGAAAAACATTCCATGCTCATGAATACAAAGAATCAGTATTCTGAAATTGGCCATACTGCCCAAAGTAATTTATAGATTCAATGCTATCCCCATCAAGCTACCATTGACTTTCTATACAGAATTAAAAAAAAAAAAAAAACTACTTTAAATTTTATTTGAAACCAAAAAAGAGCCTGCATAACCAAGACAATCCTAAGCAAAAATAATAAAGCTAAGGCATCACACTACCTGACTTTAAACTATACTACAAGTCTGCAGAAACCAAAACATCATGGTACTGGTACTAAAATAGATATATAGACCAATGGAACAGAACAGAGGCCTCAGAAATAGCCTACACATCTACAACCATCTGATCTTTGACAAACCTGACAAAAACAAGCAATGGGGAAAGAATTTTCTATTTAATAAATGGTGTTAAGAAAACTGGGTAGCCACATGCAGAAAACAGAAACTAGACCCCTTTCTTTCATGTTATACCGAAGTTAACTAAAAATGGATTAAAGATTTAAATGTAAGACCTAAAACCGTAACAACCCTAGAAGAAAACCTAGGCGATACTATTCAGGACATAGGCATGGGCAAAGACTTCATGATTAAAACATCAAAAGCAATGGTAACCAAAGCCAAAATAGACAAATGGGATCTAATTATACTAAAGAGCTTCTGTTTGGTGGGAAAACAAACAAACAAACAAAGAAACAAAAACTATTATCAGAGTGAACAGGCAAACTACAGAATGGGAGTTTTTTTTTTTTTTTTTTTTTTTTTCAATCTATCCATCTGACAAAGGGCTAATATCCAAAATCTACAAAAAAACTTAAATTCATAAGTGAAAAACAAACAATTCCATCAAAGAGTGGGAAAAGTGTATGAACAGATATTTCTCAAAAGAAGACATTTACATGACCAACAAACATAAGAATAAAAGCTCATCATCAGTGGTCATTAGAGAAATGCAAATCAAAATCACAATGAGATGCCATCTCACATCATTTAGAATGGCAATTATTAAAATATCAGGAAACAACAGATACTGGAAAGAATGTGGAGAAATAGGAACACTTCTACACTGTTACTGGGAGTGTAAATTAGTTCAACCATTGTGGAAGACAGTGTACTGATTCCTCAAGGATATAGAACCAAAAATACCATTTGACCCAGCAATCCCATTACTGGGTATATACCCAAAGAACTATAAATCATTCTACTATAAAGACACATGCACACATATGTTTATTGCAGGACTGTTCACAATAAGAAAGATGTGGAACCAACCCAAATCTCCATCGATGATTGACTGGATTAAGAAAATATGGTACATATACACCATGGAATACTCTGCAGCCATAAAATGTGCTGAGTTGGTGTCCTTTGTAGGGCATGGATGAATCTAGAAACCATCATTCTCAGCAAACTGTCACAAGAACAGAAAATCAAATACCACATGTTCTCACTCATAGGCAGGTGTTGAACAATGAGAACACATGGACACAAGGAGGGAAGCATCACACACTGAGGTCTGTGGGGGGGACCTAGGAGAAGGACAGTAGGGGGTGGGGAGTTGGGGAGGGATAACATGGGAAGAAATGCCAGATATAGGTGATGGGGAGGAAGGCAGCAAACCACACTGTCATGTATGCACCTATGCAACAATCTTGCATATTCTTCACATGTACCCCAAAATCTAAAACGAAATAAAAAATACATATATAAAACAAAAACAAAAAAACAAAAAAACAAATGACCACCAAGAATTTTGTATCCTGTTTTACTAATCTTCATTAATTAAGGAGAAATAAAGTCTTTTTTTACATATGCAAACACTAAGAATTTGTCACCACTAGATTGGTCCTGCAAGAAATGCTCAAAGGAGTTCTAAACATGGAAACAAAAGGATGACTCTTATAATCACAAAAACACATGAAAATATAAAACTCACAGGTCATATAAGAACAATTACATAATTAAGACTGCAAAGCAACTAAGTAATAACTAACATTATGGCAGGAGCAAAACTTAACGTACCAATACTGACTGTAAATATAAAGGGACTAAATGTTCCACTTAAAAAATATAAGCCAGCAGAATGATAACAAAACATGATCCAATCATATGCTGCATAGAAGAAACCTACCTAAATGGTCAATACATTTACATGCTCCAAATAAAGGTGAGTAAAAAGATAAGATATTGCATGCAAATGAAAACCTATGGTGAGCAGAAATAGCTATGTACATATCAGATAAAGCAGACTTTAAATCAATAACAGTTTAAAAAGCCAAGAACATTATTATATAATGATAAGGAGATGAATTCAACACCAGAGCACCCAGACTGTTAAAAAAAATACTACATAGTATTTAAGGCCTATGAAAAAATACAGATACCAATATAATTATAGTGAATGTCAATATCCCACTGACAGCACCTGACAGACCATTGTTGCAGAAAATCAATAAAGAAATTCTGGACTTAAACTGCATGCTAGACTTAACCAACATTTACAGAATAATTTTACCCTAGAACAAAAGAATATACATTCTTCGTGCCTGCACAAGGGGTAGTCTCAAAAATTTACCATATGCTAGGCCACAAGGAAAATCTTAATAAATTTTTAAAAATTGAAATCATATTAAGTACCTTATTTAGACTATAAGGGAATATGACTATAAATCAACACTAAGAGGATCCTTTAAAACCACAAATACTAAATAATCTGCTTTTGAATATTAAGTCAACAATAAAATTAAGGCAAAAATCAAAAAATATTTTGGAAGGAATAAAAATAGAAACACAAAATATCAAAACCTCTGGGATACACCAAAAGCATTGCTAAGAGGAAAGTTTATACTGTAATGTTGATACCTACATCAAATAGATAACAAGATCTCATATAAACAACCTAACATTGCACTTGAAAAACTAGAAAACAAGAGCAAACCATCCCTAAAGCTAGCAGAAGAAAATAAATAACAAAAATTAGCAGAACTATATACATTGATATAAAAATATAAACACAATACAAATAATCAATGAAACAAAAAGTTGCTTCTTTGAAAATAATAAACAAAATTGATTGAATGCTAGCTAGGCTAACCAAGAGAAGAGAGAAGATTCAAATAGGCAAAATAAAAAATGATCAAGAAGTCACTACAACTGATTGAAGAGAAACAGAAAAGCTCATCAGAGGCTACTATGAGCATCCCTATGGACACAAAGTAGAAAATCTAGAGGAAATGGGTAAATTACTAAAAACATACAGCCTCTTAAGATTGAACCAGCAAGAAATAGAAATCCTGAACAGGTCAGTAATGAATGGTGAAATTGAATCCGTTATAAAAAATCTCCCTTGGGATTGTAGGGGAAAGACCAGGACCAGATAGCTGATCGCAGCCAATTTATTCCAGACAACATGGAAGAACTGAAACCAATCTTACTGAAACTGTTCTAAAAAATCAAGGAGGAGAGAATACTCCCTGATTCATTCTACAAAGCTAGCATCACCCTGATACCAAAGCCAACTAAGCGTACAAGAAAAAATATACAGACCAATATCTCTGAGGAATTGTAACAAATACACCATGCTAAACAATAATATTATAAGGGAAACTGGGTAGGATGAGAGGCTGTATAGGAATTTTCTGTACTTTCCACCCAATTTTCTATAAGCCTACAATTTCTTCTAAAAAAAAAAAAAAAGCCTAATAATAAAAAAAAAAATTGGGCATATTTTATGGGTTGGCTTCTGCAGTTTTTATTCTGTTCCATTGATCTACACTTATACCAGTACTATTCAGTCTTGAATACTGTACCTACACAATTAGTCTTGAAATTATATAGGCTGATTAAAATTCTACTTTATTATTAATTAATCAGTTTAGCTATTTTACTTCATTTTTTTATATACATTTTAGAATAATCTTGTCTATATAGAGAAAAAATCTCATGTGATTCAATAAAAGCTACATTGAACCTATATATCAATTTGGGCAGAATTAAAAGTTTTACCATGTTGAAATTTCTTATCTATTTGATCTCTCAGCACTTTATCATTTCTAGAATACTGTGATACCTCATACAGTCTTCTACATGTCTTGTTAAATTTATACCTAAGTGTCTCTTTTTTTTTCCCCTGCTTTTTAGTGGTATTGTATTTTTAATGTTACTACCATGCATTCGTTGCTACTATTTAGAAATATATTAGGTTGTTGCAAAAGTAATTGCCATTTTGGAGTATGAATTTTAAATCATTGTAAGTAAGTTCAAATATATCTTTATTAATCAACATAGGAACCATTATAATCAACACATTTTTGCCAATAAGAAATGTTTGTTTATTCTTGCAGTGTAAAAAGTCTGTGTTTCAGGATTTGATGGAATCTTGGAAAGCATTTTCTGCATCCTGCTGGTTGTGGAAGAGTTTTCCCTGCAAAAAGTTGTCAAGATGCTTGAAGAAGTGGCAGTACGTTGGCAAAGGGTCAGGTGAAGATGGCAGAGGAGACAAAACTTTGTGGCCCAATTCATTCACCTTTTGAAGCATTGGTTGTGTCATATGGGGTCAGCTATTTTCATGGAAAAGAATTGGGCCCTTTCTGTTGACTAATGCTCACTGCAGGCATTGCAGTTTTCAATTTAGCTCATCAATTTGCTGAGCATACTTCTCAGACGTAACCATGTTGCCAGGATTCAGAAAGCTGTTTTGGATCCAACCAGGAATAGACCACCAAACAGTGACCAACACTTTTTTTTGGTGTAAGTTTGGCTTTGAGAAGAGCTTTGGAGCTTCTTCTCAGTCCAACCACTGAGCTGGTTGTTGTATAAAATCCATTTTTCAGCACACATTACAATCCGATTGAGAAATGGTTCATTGTTGTTACATAGAATAAAAGATGACATTTCAAAATGACAATTTTTTAAAATTTTACTCAGCTCATAAAGCACCCACTTATCACTTTTTCACCTTTCCAATTTTCTTGAAATGCCAGACAACCATAGAATGGTCCACATTGAGTTATTCGGCAATTTCTTGTGTAGTTGTAAGAGAATCAGCTTCACTGATTGCTCTCAATTGGTCATCAGCTTCACAGGGCCGGTCACTATGCTCCCCATCTTCAAGGCTCTTGTCACCTGTGCAAAACTTCTTGAACCACCACTGCACTGTACCTTTGTTAGCAATTCCTCGGCTAACTGCACTGTTGATGTTGCAAGTTATCTCTTCTGCTTTATGACCCATTTTGAAGTCAATAAGAAAATTGCTCAAATTTGCTTTTTATCTAACATCATTTCCATAGTCTAAAATAAATATAAAATAAACAGCAAGTAAAAAGTCATTTGCAAAAAACAAAAAGTGAGAAATGTGCATTAAAATGATGTATGACATAACCACATTTATTTAAGAATGTATTCCAATATCAAACAGCAAATTTCAATGATGCAGCAAACTGCAATTATGTTTGCACCAACCTAATAACAGAGCTTTGTGTGTTTGTGAAACGTTGCTGAAAGCACTTACTAGTTCTAGGGGTTTTATTATGTAGAGCCCTTGAAAGTTTCTCTGTAGACAACCATGTTATCTGCAAAGTATATAAGTTATAAAAGTCTAATTGGAGTCTTTAAACCATTTAGTTTTAATGTAATTATTGAAATTTTAGGACTCAAATCAGACATTTTATGTTTGTTTTTTTGTTTATCACCTTTGCTTCTTATTTCTCTGCTTATTTTTCCCTGAACTGTCTTAAACATTTTTTATAATTCCATTTTGATTTATCTATAATATTTTTAAGGATGTCTCTTTAGACAACTTTTTTATTATAAGAATACTTATGCTAGATATAAGATTCTAAATTGACAGTTCTTTTCTTTCAACACTTGCTGTTTTTAATAATTTTTCTTAAGTTTTAGAAGTTTGACTACCTGTTTCTTGGAATTTCCCTTTTTTTTTTTTTTTTTTTGGGAGTTCACTCAGCTTCTTGAATCTATAGGATTATACCTTATGCCAAACTTGGGACGTTTTCAGTCATTATTTGAGTACCTTTTTGTTCTCTCCCCTTTTTCTCTCCTTCCAGATGTAGATGGCATGAGAGAACTCTATTATAGTTTCACAGTGTTCCATGGTGGGCCTGTTCTATACAAGACTATCCTCAAAGTCCAAGGAAGTTTTGATTCCAAAGAAAGAGGCTGGCATATCCAGTTTCTCAGAAATATATATTTAATGAGGACCTATAAATAGAAGCCATGTCTGTGCTTTGGGCTGTGGCAAGACCAGATGGTGGAACCTCCCACATTCAGAAGGCATATGCAGGACAATTGAAGTATGATAATATCAAGCTTGTTTTGACCTAAGAGCAAGATTTACAGTAAATCAGTGCTCTTCCCTAAGAAAAAATAGACACTGGAAATCTTAGAGGCCTTCCAAGAATAGGGGTTAATCAGAAGTCAACATGGTGGATTAGCATCCAAGATGGAGTTGCTTTAACCTCCACATACGGGTTCCTAAAGTTCTATCTTTTTTTCTGTCTAATTTCTGTTTTACATTATAAGTAATTTCAGTTTTTTATCTTAAAGTCCATTGACCCTTCTTTCCATTCTATTTGATTTTTTGAGCGAGTTCATTGAGTTTTTTTTTTTTTATAGTTATGGTATTTTTTAGTTCTAAAATTTTCATTTGCTTCTTCTTTACATCTTCTATATTATTGTTGAGATTTTTATTTTTTTCTGAGAAATTCTGTTTTTTTTCTTTTTTGTTTTCCCTCTGGTTCATATTCTCTCATGAGGTTACAGAAAGTCTATTTTTTTCTCTAATATGTTTATAAATTGCTCATGAAAAATTTTTATGATGGCTGTTTTAAAATCTTTGTTAGGTATTTCTAGCATTGCTGTGAACTCTGTTTTGGCATTCTTGATTGTCTTTTTTCGTTTTTGAGATCTTTCTGATCCTTGGCATAATGAGTGTTTCTCAATTGAAACCTGGATGTCTTAGGTGTTGTGTGAAACTCTTGTTCTTATTTAATCTTTCTGTTTAGCTGTCTTATTTTGACACCATTCTAGCATGGAAAGATGTGAGCACCACCTACTGCCAAATGAGGATAGGAGTATAGTCTCCACAATTAGCATGCATTGACACCCGAGGGTAGGAAGACTCCTCATTGCTGAAAGAAAAGAATGGAGTTATAGCTCTCCAGTAGACCTCTACTGAACACCTCCTTATCTGGAAGGGAAAGGAGTGCCTTGTAACTGCTCCCCACAGAGCCTCTGCTTACACCAGAATGGAGTGGCCTTATGACCATTGGTGTTGATGGCAATCCAATCAGAGGATAGGAATCCTCTGATTCCTATCAGAGGAATTCAACTTTCTCTAACAGCACTCCAGTCAGGAGTGGGTGGAGGTCACCTTATTATGGATAGAATTTCTGTATTCACAAGTAGTCACTGCTGATATCACAGGGAGGGAGATGGCTTATTATCTACCCAATGATGATGGAAGTCCCGGCTTTCTACTTGGCCTTCTCTGACACCAAAAGGGAGGAATTAAGTGCCTTATTACAGCCTTGCAAAAGTGGAAGCTTACCTTCCCTACCCTTACTGGTGTGGAGCAACAGTTCTTTTTGGTGGTAGAGGCTAGTATAGAGTATTTACTATATAAAAGATTTTTTTCTTGCTAGGTTACTCCTTTTCTGGTACTTTGGCTGGAAAAACATGACCTTTTATTAGGTCTCTTATTTTCTGTATCTATTGGTGTTTGAAGATTGTCAGCTTCTTGAGCCGAGACATATGAGGCAAAGAAAAAAATCCAAGTAACTTACCAGAATGTGGTTCCTTGAATCTGGAGGTTGCTAGCTAGTCTGTCTTCTTTTTCTACCTTCAACATTTTATGTTTGTTTCATATACAGTGTCCAGAGTTTTTAGTTGAACTTAGTGGAAGAAATGGAGCTACTCCATCTTTCCAGAAGCAGAAGTCCTTTTCCCTGATTTTAAAATCTCAATTTACCAAGAAATTTAGCTACAAATTTTACACACAAAAAGTTAAGTATTAGTCATTTGTTAATCTGGCTACTAAACATTTGAGAGCAGCTCTTTTTCCTTTTTCATCATAAAGGCTTAGCACTTCCTTGCACAAGATGCTCCACTGATTTTTGGAGATGTTCTTTAATATTAACATTATTAAAACTATAGAAGTTTTCATTTTGGGATTATATTTATTTGAAATAGTATTCCACTGTGTGGATATATCACACTTTCTTTATTCATTTATCTGTCAATAAACATTGCTAAAATAATTAAATAGGAGGCAGTTAGCCGTTAACCTGAGGCAGTTTCAGTGCTCTGAGATCCTATTGAAGCAACCTAAATCTAACTTGAATTCCTTTCTTATAACTCACTTAGAGGAAGATGAAATTTAAACTTAATCAATCAAAAACCACTAACTAACCTCAAATTGCATAACTAGAAATTTCCACTGGGTAATCCAAATAAGGCAACCACATAACTGAAAACAATTATTTTCTTTGCCTTGCTTTCCCACTCACCTTATAAAAGCCTTTTCTTGAAATCCTCCACCCCCCCGAGCTAGCATCACAATTGGGTGCTGTCCAATTCGTAAACTGCTGTTTTCCAAAATAAACCCTTTACGATGATTAATGTGACAGTTTGAGTTTTAACATTTTGGTTATTTTCACATCTTGCCTATTATGAGTAATGGTGCAATGAACATAACAGTGCTAATATCTCTTCAAAAACCTTCCGTTTTTAATTTTTTGAGGACTCTATACTGTTTTCCCTAGTGACTATACCATTTTGCATTCTCACCAGCAGTGTACAAGGGTCCCAATTTCTCCATATCCTTGTACACACGTATTATTTTCTGATTTTTTTTGTCTTGTTTTGCTTTACCTTTATTTATAATGGCTATTGTAGAATGTATGGTGTGATATTATAGTTTTGTTTTACCCTTCCCTAATGATTAGTGATGTTGAGCATCTTTTTACATACTTGTTGGTCATTTTTATGTTTTCTGTGGAGAAGGGCCTAGCCCATTTTAAAATTATTTTTTTTTAAACTATTGAGTTGTAGAATTTCCTTATGTACTTTGGATTATAATCCCTATCAACACATGGTTTACATATATTTTTTCCCATTCTATCAGTTGTCCTTTCACTCTGTTGATTGTTTCTTTTGCTGCATGGAAGGTTTTTAGTTTGATGTCATCCCACTTGTCTGTTTTCGTTTTTGTTGCCTATGTGTTGGTGTTATATGCATAAAATCATCCCCAAGAACATTGCCATAAAGTTTTTCCCTTTTTCCCTTATGTTTCTTCTAGAACTTTTACAGTTTTGGACCTTACATGTAAGTTTTAAATCCACTTTGAGTTCTGTGATTTGCAACAACACAGATGAACCTTGAACATAGTATTCTAAGCGAAATAGCCTAGCCACAGAAAGACAAACATTGTATAATTCCACATATACGAGGTGTCCAAAATAGTCAAATTTATGAACTCAATGAAAGGGTGGTTGCCAGGGACTGAGGGGAGAGAATGGGGTTGCTAATCAACAGGCATAAAATTTCAGTCAAGCAAAATAATAAGTTCTGTACTTAGAGATCTACATAAAGTCACCCTCTAAGAATAAATGTTGGGATAAGACCAGGGAAATATCAGAGCTGATATCAAGTTTCAAGTTTCTCATGTAATGAGTCCTTCTTTTTCTTTTGTTTGCTTGTTACCATTAAGCCTCAATGAGGATTTTCTTAAATACTTGAGCCATGAGTGATATTTGAGGAAAATAAAGGTAGGAATTATTCCCCCAATGGGCTAAAGCTTTGCTGACAAAGAACAACTGCTAGAGTCTCAGCTCTGACATTCAGTGCTGATCACCAGGGAAAATGGAAGAAGGACCCAAGTGAAAAGGACTATGAGAAGAAGAGGTTGTGTTCTCTGCATTGCATTCTGTTATATGGGAAGGGTGAATAGGAGCAGTCCCCTAGAGTCTAAAGAAAGTGATGTTTTTCAAGTTATATCTACTTTTCTTTATAATATAGTTTTAGTATCTTTGCAACTTGGCCCATATTTCATTTCTATTAACCAGCCACAACAGCTTCCGGAAAACTACCAGCCCCTTTCAAAGGTCATAGCTGTCCTTTTCCCTATTGAATATTTAAGAGTAGAAAAGAATTGTAATTGCAAATGGCCAACTATTTTTAAAGATTCAAGCTTTTCATCTTCCTTACCATCTCCATCATAGAGTGAAGTTTATTCTCAATAAAGTTCCCTATACCTTACCCTGCCTAGTACAGAGACAGCCAGGCTGGGGAAAAATAGGGCTCCAGTGGCTGAGGGGCCTTTCAGGCCATGCTGTGTCTGGCTCTCCCATCCTAGCTGAGTCCACTGCAGCTCTCTGCATTGCCCTGGGAAGAGAGAAGGTGCAGGTTTCCGAGTAGTTTTAAGTTGAGCATACAAATCAAGAAGTACATATATTTACATGCAGTGGCATCTTAAAAAAAAAAAAGAGACATTGTCTCAGTTTCAGTTTTCTACTCTTCCCTTGATTTTTGAATTTCTACTAAATATTTCCTAACTGTTAGATTTCTATTAATCAAAACCTGGATTTGTGATTGTGCTGATTATACACTGAAATGATGGGAAAGCAACTTCTAATAATTAGCAATGTAAGGGATTCCTGAAAAATGTTCAGTGCTCACCTGTGAAATGTGTAAGGTGACACTAGTCCTTGAATACATGTAGAAAGTAACAAGCGTAATATCAATTTCCTTGCAAGATGTAGCTAGCTCATGTGATGAACATTTCATTTCACAGGCCTCATTCTGTGTTTTCTGGTGCAAGAAAAATCAAAGATCCTTTCATTAGTTGATTAAACTTCAGTTCTGTTCCTAGAGATCTTATGAAATAGCCAAGGTCTAAATGCTAGATAAGCTACCATATTATAAAGTGTTTTCTTACAATACATTAATACACCCCTCCTCTGCTTTTTTGTTGTGGTTAATCCAAGGCAGTGGATTAACCTCTCCTCCATCCTTCTCTGACATCCAGCTTGATCTTATTCTATATGCATTAACTGAAAGCTGTCTTTATTATTAAGGAATCCTATGGCAACATGATATAGGTGTTGCATATTACATGGCAATTTTGAATAGTATGTAGTAACTGCCTCCATTTGTCTCAGTCAGTTTGGGCTGCTTTAACGAAGTACCATAGATAGGGTGGCTCATAAACAACAGAAATTTATTTCTCACCCTTCTAGAGGCTAGAAGTAGGAGATGAGGGTGCCAGGGTAGGGCACTCTGACGGTAGGGTTTTGGTGAGTGTCCTGGGTTGCAGACTACCAGCTTCTTATCGTATCCTCATGTGATGGAAAGAAGACACGTTAGCTTTCTGACTCTTCTTTTTATAAGAACAGTAATCCCATCTAGCTTTATAGCCTAATTACTCCCCAAAGGACCCACCGTGGGGATTAGATTTCAACATATACATTTTGAGGAGACACATACATTCAGTTCATCACACCCTTACTTCACAGAAAGCAAGTTTTATGCAACTATAATTCTTATCCTATGGAAGAATCCTTTTCCATTATACTTCATTACCTCAAAGTAGCACATAAGTCTTGCATTGCCTTTGATAAAAAACAAAACAGTGTGATGTCTCCCCTGAAAAATATATGACCCATATTCCATTATTTCGTTTCACTGTTAGTATAGTATCTTTTAATAATATGATTTATGGCATAATTTTGTAATAAAACTTATTTATAAAATGAACCAAATGATCTTTGTCCTAAATTATCAAGGTTAGAATTACGGTTGAATAGATTTTCTTTCTAATACAAATTTCTTTTCAATTATTTCCATATGTACTCTTCAGTATACTATGAATATGCAATTGTTTATTATTGGTATATTTATCACATTATTAAGAAAAATTATCCAAAACTTCAAAATAGAGCAAAAAGATGACTGCATGCCTTTTTAATGCTATCCTGGGACATTGCCTAATAGATCTACCTAAAAATTCTCTATAATATACCTTTGTTTGAGCTCCTATGTAACACCGATTAAGTCTTAATTTCTGTGAAGTTACATGTTAATTCTTTTAGAAAAAGATACAAATGATTTCTGTCAGTTAAAAAGATGAGTCCATAAAGTTATGGTTTTATTGCCCTATAGGGCATTAAGCAGTTTTGTTTTCACCTAGAAAACTTATTTCACACTGTATTTCTCTACTGATTATTCAGATCTCTGTTCTTCTAGTACTCCTTGCAGTAACTTTATCTGTATTTTAGTTTGCGCTTTTCAAATGAATCAAATGTGGAAATAGAATTTATCTTTGTAAACTTATTATTCCCCTTACTCAGATTTTTTGTGTTTTGTTTCTGGTTCACATCCAACTTTTGTTCTGGTTTTGGTTTGCACAAAGCAAATACATAGTTATCTATTGGGGCAATAATCTTTGGGAATCTAGTTTTAAAAATGTTGAGCATTTAAGATCTAATAGTGAGAGACTATAGGAAATCTGGTTTGTAGTTTTCTTTTTTTGTTTGTACATGTTTCCAGTGTCCTCTGATCACTCACATGTTCAGTGATTCACTAGAAGGTCTCACAGGACTGCAAGCACCTTAACTTTATGCATGGCTATAATTTATTACAGTGAAGACACAAAGCAGAATTAGCAAGGACAAAAAGCCTCATCAGGAGGGATCTGGAGGGATCTAGGCACAACTTCTAAAGTTCTCCCTCAGGATGGTGTGCAATAAATGCCCCTTCTGTCAGCAATGAACTGTGACAACATGCACAAAGTGTTTCTATCTGAAAAGTCTGCTTTGGACAGAGCAGGAAGTTTTTATTGGAGATTGGTCATGCAGGTACTCTCTACCTGTGCTACCAGCCACAATTACTGAAAGCTCACTCCCAGAAAGAAAGCAGGTGTTCATCATAAATTACATTGTTTGCACAAACAATCTAGACAGGCTGCTACATTAGTCTTCAGTGCCCTAGGCATGCAAAACAGCTTTATAAATTAGTCACGTAGGAAATATTCCAAAAGCCAAATTTTTACATATCAGTCAAGGTCAGTCCCACAAGCAAACCCTTCTACAGAAATGTGAGCATCAGGAAACATCAAGTTTGCTGTGTTAAGTCTTTCTCACATAGCAGGTTTGCCATTACGCAAATTTAATTTAATTAAGAAAGTATGTGATACTTACTGGATATCTTTTCTGAGATCTGTACTTTGGGATCTGGACCAGTGAGATTGTTTGTCCTGCATTTATTTGGTGAAAAGGAAAAAGGAAAAATAACTCTCAGCAAAGCGAGAGAGTCCTGCTAAGCAGGTTTCCCACCTCACATATTGAATTCCGGCTCCTCCCCGCTGCAAATGGCTTGAACTTTCTGAGGCTCCACCCAATCCTCCCAGTGCACAGGTGGGCATTGTTCAGAGAGAATCAGTTGGGAAAGGGCAGGCTTCATCTGAGATCAGCAGTCTGGGTTTTCAACCTTCAGGCTGTTTTAGGCTTGAAGGCGGGTGTTCGCTGGGTACCCCTGGCTGCCTTTGTCTCCATCAGCAGCCTTCTCTTGTTTGGAAGTGTAAGTTACAGAGTCCTGCGTTTCATCTATCTGATGGTCAGTGTGTTGGGTCCAGCCATGAAAAGAATATTACCAAACATGTGGTGTATGTAACGCAAGAAAACAAAGAATTCCCAGGGAAAAAATGTCTATTGCTTGGTATATACTATTGCTGGTTTCTCCTCCCCCACCAGAGAATTGCCCTAATTTCCTTAAGGCATCTTTTTATATAATTAACTTTTCTCTGATGCATCTACAATACTATTAGTTATGTACTATCCTTGGGAGAATTGAGAAAATAGTCACTCCAATTATTTTCTGTGTTCTGTGGTTCAACGAAGAATTCTACTCTGGAGAAATTATCTAAGCTTTTAACGTTAAAAAATAAAACAAACGCTCCTCTCAGCAATAGCTCAGAAATATATTTTATAGCAATTCACGTTCATATGTTCAAAATGAATCCACGGAAAAATGAGATTGGCTAGATGAATTTTAAAAACTGTTATATATCATTTTCCTGACTTTTTTCAGTGTAAAGTATAAAATAAACTATTTTTTTTAAGATTTGGGTTTGTTTTCTCATGAAGAGACTGTTAATGTGAATGTCATAAAATTCTGTATTGGTTTATTGTTCAGATTCATGAATACTCTTCCATGGAAACGTTAAGATTATAAAACACATAACATTATGTGTTCAGTTAACAAAATTATAATTCCAACACACTTTTAGACATCAAATAGTGGTTGTGTTATTTTTTTGTCAATCTAAACCAAATCTGCAGGATTCTGAGATAAGTTTAAGAACTTGATGAATATTATACATAATCTTTGCAGGCATGGATAATTTCGAAGCAACAAACACATAATAATGAAAATGTAGTCACTAAGCATAGTCTTTATTTTAAAATGTTACAGAGTGACTATACCTTTGAAATACGTTTAAGAATATTTTTATTTTTGCCACTTTAAGAGTGTCAAAAGATCGTGTGATTTTAGAGGTTGTGTAATGTGTACTCATGAGTTTCTCTGTGCTGCCAAAATACTTGTGTAAGACAGAGAGTTCTCAACCCTGCCTCCCACTTTTTGTTGTGAAGCAGAATTTGTACATTGATTAAAAGTTTTAATTGCCATAGATGAGATGACTCTAGATGGGACAATAATGGCAAATAAATACAACCATTGTATGCAAGGTAATGGAATGTGTTTTTGTTTTATAAAGGAAAAGTATAATAGTTTTTATCCTAAAATAATGTGTCAAGGTAAGTAGGGATAGAACATTGTGTAAGGTTTTAGGAAAATAAAGTTTTTTTTTTTTTTTTTTGCTCTGAGATTATATCCCCAAAAAGTATGAGTCTGAAAAGAAGCAATGAAATGTGTTGGTACAGTTTTGATGAGTTTGCTAATAAAGGGAAAAGACAAGTTTGTGAATTCTTTACTGCCAAGGTCTTGGAGTATTCAGTTCCTCTGAACAAGAAATGATAAAGGTTACTTTTTAACTATTGTGTAATTTTCCATACAACAGAAATTTTCCACCTTATCAGAATAACTTTTTTTGTGCATTTTCCTTGCTTTGATGATCTACCCTTGATCATTTTTTAAAAAGTTATTTCTGAAAGAACTAAGGTCTCTTAGAATTAGGTTACCTTTTGTTATAGCTATTTTAAAACATTCCTTTGACATTATGATTAATAGGTAGCCAGGCTACAACCAGTTATTTTTCTTAGTCACCTATGTTCCTCTCTTAAGTGCCTAATCTCCTCTGATAAATCTTTTGATTTAGCATCCCTAAGAACAAATTGTACATTCCAAAATATTAATTTCAAGATACCTTTTATACCTAAATTATGTTTGGGGTACTCCAGAAGTCTCTGGATAACAACAGAGATTCTTCTTTCACCTTGTTAAAGGAGAAATAATAGTAATAATTAGGTTGTTTGATGTACTTGATATTTCTTAATAGTTCTACCCTAATGTAAGAACTGCGTAGGAAGAGCGGTCAAATGAAGAGACATTGAGCTTTTTCTAATTCGTTTTGTATAGGAAAATATTATTAATACAAATACATTTCAGAGATTATCCCAGACAATTGAAATGAGTAACTGAGACATAAGTGTCAATTGAGGTTTGTTTGTTTGTTTGTTTGTTTTTTTAAAGACAGAGTCTCCCACTGTTGCTGGGGCTGGGGTACAGTGAGCCAAGATCAGTGGCACGATCTCGGCTCACTGCAAACTCTGCCTCCCAGGTTCAAGCAATTCTCCTGTCTCAGCCTCCCGAGTTGCTGGGATAACAGGTGCCCGACACCACGCCTGGCTAATTATTTATTTATTTATTTATTTATTTATTTTTAGTAGAGACAGGAGGGTTTCACTATGTTGGCCAGGCTGGTCTCAAATACCTGACCTGGTGATCCACTCGTCTTGGCCTCCCAAAGTGGTGGGATTACAGGCAGGGGACACCGTGCCCAGCTTGTAATAGATATTAACAGTATGGAATTGAAGAGACCTTAGTTTTATAACAGGAGCTAGACTTAGATTGTAGACCTAAAGTTACAATTGGCATATACTTGTTTATGGGAGGCCAGCTAAGAATTTACTTATGAATGATCTGTGGAGGCTGGTCCTTCAGCAGATGCCTCAGGCCTTTTGCCTTTTCATGGAGTTCCAGCTGAGGCATATTAGGATCAGACATTCACTTGGAAGAGGATGTTGCAATTATCTTCCCTTTTGCACAAGAAGGCTGGGGTCCACAGATTTTTAAATTTTTACTTATATCCCCATGATAGAAAGCTATCAGTTCATAATATGTTTTGCCTTTAGAGGAAATATGAATCAAATCTTTATGATATCACTATTATAAGCCCAACAGAGAATTTTACTCCCAATGAATCTTACAATGTTGCTTAATGTAATAAATTAATCACCAACAGATGATTTATACTCTCATGTTTACCTCAAGACTCATTATAATCTATAGTTTAGGAATTTGGTCCTCAGCAAAGAATCATGTTCTCAGAACATGTAGCAGCTAATTCAAGATATAGACTTCTGGGCACCAGCTTCTAAACTGACATCACTTAGAACTATTAGACTTTACCAGGGGACTGACTGAAAGTTTCCAAAATTTTTTTCAGTCAAGAAACAGACAATGCCACTAAAGCTTGGGTCGGAATGCTTATCCAAGATCTAATAGAATAAACATTTGTCAACCAAAAGAGTCAAACTCTGTAAAATATTTTAAAAGGTTTATTCTCAGAAAAATATGAGTAACTAAGGCCCACAGCACAGCTGCTGGAGGTCGGAAGAACACATGCCTAAGGTAACTGAGTTACAGCTTAATTATACATTTTGGAGGACAGAAGTTATAGGCAGACATCAATGAATACATGTAAATATACGTAGATGTGGTCTGGAACGGTGAAACAGCTCAGACCTACGCGGTGGCAGGGAGTGGGGGGCATCTTCCAGGTCATGTGCAGACTCAAAGATTTTCAGACCGGCTTTTAGACGAAAGAGTAGAAAAGTTATTATCTAAAGACCTGGAATCAATAGAAGGAAGTGTCTGGGTTAAGATAAAGAATTGTAGAGACCAAGGTTCTTATTATGTAGATGAACCCTCCAGGTGGCAGGCTTCATAGAGAATAGATGGTAAATGGCTCTTATCAGACTTTGAAAGGTGCCAGACTCTTAGCTAAATCTCTCCTGGATCAGGAAAAAACAACAACAACAACAACAACAACAAACATAGAAAGGGAAGGAGATTCTCCACAGAATGTAGAATTTTCCCACAAGTGATAGCTTTGAGGAGCCATTTTAAATCTGTCAAATAACTATATTCTGAGGTAAAATACTTCCGTTTCTTTCATGGCCTGCTATCTGCCATGTGATGCTAGACTACTGTCAGGTTGAAGTTTGGTATCTTCTTGCTACAGAAAGCCTTAAGATCTCTATGTTAATGTTAATTCTGGTCAGTTGTGCCTGAATTCTAAAGGGAGGAAGGTATAATGAGGCATGTCTGACCCCCGTTTTCATGGCCTGAACTAGTTTTTCAGATTTACTTTGGAATCCCCTTGGCCAAGAAGAGGGGTCCATTCAGTCAGCTGGGTTTCTTAGAATTTTATTTTTGGTTTATACACTGATTAAGTGGGACCGAATGAACTGGTGAGGAAAGTCTAAATGTGGTTTTTCATTTTGAAATATTATTGGTTACATTTCTTAATGTCCTACTTTCTGATGGAAATCTGTTTCTATTTTTTTGTAGAATAGACATTTGCAAACTAAAATAATACTTTAAAAAATGGTATCTTTTTCTCACTGACATCTCTGAAAACAGGAACAAATACTAAGTCTCTACTTTTCATGGCAATATTGTTATTTGCATGGGTGCATTAAGATTCTGACCTCCTTTTTTTTTAAACCAGTCTATAATTAGACAAATCCATTGTGAATCAAGGACATAGCAAGAATATATCTCACTTATCCACATAAGAAAAGCCCACGATTAAGGAAAAGGAATTGTATTTTATGTGTGGAAGCAATGTCTATAAATCCCTTCCAGAATACTGGTCTGATAATAGGGTTTTTGCCTTATAGATATTAAGGAAGTTTGTTTTCTGGCAATTGAGGAACCCAGCAGATTTTGAAGACTTCAATGAGAGAAGTTCACTACCATTACATATACTGCAAGCAAAATTAGGTGGAGATGAACCCCTTGTTTGGTTCCTACACCTGAGAAAGAAGAGCAAGTAATAGAAGCTTTTAAAATCTCAATCCTATGATCTTGTTCTTGGTGAAATTCCACACATAATTTAATTCTGTGGGCATAGTAGTTTTCAATTCTATATAACTCTGGATTTGATGTCTATTCAGAAAGGACAAATATATATGTTATTTAATACCTTTTGCTGAACTATATAAATGAATCAAGCCAAAACACAATGAAACCAGCCTTTTTGTGCTAAAGAAAATACTCTCTGACAACTTTTTATAATCAAAGGAAGATCTGATAAAGATCACCCCCAAATTTGTAAACAAGTAAAATGGTTGATGCTTGCCTTTTCAATGTCATACTGAGACATTGTCTAATAAATTCAACCAAAGATTATTTCTCTATGCAACCTGCTTTAGGTTGGCTCACTGTTTACTCATGATTCAGCTTAAACTGGGTACAATTAAATGTTGACCTTAACCAAGACTCTATTTGTTAGAGATGCAAATAATTGCTCTCTAATGGAAAAAGATTACTATTCTACTGCCTTGTAGGACATTAATCACTTTTGTTTCTGACTTAAACTTACTACAGCATGCCTTTCTAAATTGACTATATAAATCTCTTTGATGCTTTTTGAAGTAGTTTAACCATTCTGTTAATTCCTTCATTAATGAGTTAAATATGTTTTTGATTGGTTCTCATTATATTATTTATGTGATTCATGACTTTAAGTTTCCTAAAATTATAATTCAGTAGCATAGTAGTTTGCAAAGGTAACAATTCATATATAGCTATTAGCTCCTAAATACTATATTTGCTATTTAAGTAAGGTGTCATCTAGCATTTGGGAAAGGTTAGCACTTGATTACTTTATATTTGCATGTTTGTAAATACATAGCCATACCTCATTATTAAAGTAGCCAAACACAGCATGCACAAATATAGTTGATATTTGGCTAAAGACAAATACCTACTAACAATTATTTTATTTCCTTGTTACAAATCTCTCTTTTCTTTGGTTTATTGCTAACAACATCATTGTCAAATAATTAATTTTATATTTATTTTATCATATACCGCCAATGATAAATTATTCTTTACAAACACTTGGTTTTGCATGGAGTATTCACTCTATGTGAAAAGGCTTGGTGCCATTATTGCTTCTGTTCTGTTGTTTACCTTCTCAGATTTTATCTGTTCTTCAAAACTCAGTTGACAGCCCTGAATTTATGAAACCTTTCCTTAGCCATTTTAATAAAGTTATTTGCTTCTATAGTTCCAATCATATGCTTCTATTTTATTGGTTAGCATTTATATTGCAATTATGTATTTGTATGTTTTTCCCATTTGATGTTGAGAATCAGGAGGACAGTAAGTTTGTCTAACAACTAAATAAAATTTGACCAATTCCACAAAGCCTACTAAATTGAATCAATCCTTTCCTTTCTCAAGCCTCCTCTAATATTGAGAGCCTCACTGATTATATTATCAGACATGTGCTACTTATGATAGTTGTTGGATTTTTCTTCTTAACTATATTTTAAAATGCATATGCTTAGTATTTAACCTTTTTTTCATTTTTTCTTCAAATGAACTTCAAACTCACTGAAGACAGAATCTGTGGCATTCTGCTGCTTTTTATTTGTATTCCACAAGGCATTACCATATTGTCTTTCATTACAGTAGAAACTCCATAAATATTTTGATGATTTGATTTTGACTCTTACATATTGCTAACTTTAACTTGTGTCCATATCTGAGTAGAATACAACGTTCTAAATTTCTCAAAAATGTCAGGATTAAAAAAAAATTGTTTTCTTTGTTTATTTTATGGGACATGCACATGGTACACAATATAAGTTCAGTTTTCTCATGTTTTTTAGAAGTATACCAGTAGGCTAGTATTATTCTTTGCTAGCTGTGACTTCTCTTCAATACTCAATCTAGGAAAATTTAAAACTGTTGCTTTGTCAAGCCAAGCTTAATAGACAGTTTTTTCCACATACATTAGACTCTACTTCATTCCATAGAATATAAGCAAAAATTTGGGGTCAATAGATAGCAACAGTACAAATTTCAGAAATTACTGTCTTGTTTTGTTTTTCTGGCCAAAAATTGTATATCCACGCCAACTCCTTTCAAATCATATTTCTTAGCTGGTAGATGGCTGTTAATTAATATGTATCACTTATAATGATTGTTTATTAATTGTTTCCTTTCTCATTTAAAATACAGTGCAATCTGCTTTCTGACATTTAAAATAAGATTTTGACTTAATAAGGAGTTACCAGATATGACATTTAGAATGAATTTCCAATCTCTTTTAAGTTTTTTTCTTATTAGTCTTTCATCTTTACTACTTTACCAAAGTTGATTTTAGCAAAGTCACCAGCTTTCTACACTGTGCTGAATCCAGTGGTCAATTTGACATCCTTTTTGTACTTGACCAAGCACAAATGCCTACTAAAAATTATTCTATTTCCTTGTTACAAATCTCTCTTTTCTTTGGTTTATTGCCAACAACATCATTGTCAAATAATTAATTCTATATTTATTTTATCATATACTGCCAATGATAAATTACTCTTCACAAATACTTGGTGTTTGCATGGAGTAGTCACTCTTTGTGAAAAGGCTTGGTGCCATTATTGCTTCTGTTCTATTGTTTTCCTTCCCAGATTTTATGTTCTTCAAAACTCAGTTGACAGCCCTGAATCTATGAAACCTTTCCTTAGCCATTTTAATAAAGTTATTTGCTTCTATAGTTCCAATCATATGCTTCTATTTTATTGGTTAGCATTTATATTGCACATGCCACAGTTTATCACTTCCTCCACTTCGACACTTTCTTCCCTGTCAGGGTACTGTACTTGTTTTTCTTCTCTCTATTTCATAAGCTCTCCCTCTGTCTACTCTGATGATTCTTTCCTGTTTTTCTAATCTTTTAATGCTTTGATGTCCCAGGGACATGGCTATGTTCTACTCATAGTGTAGGTAATTTAATCTAATCTCATTCAGTACCATGGTTTTATATGTCATTATGGGCCAAAAATTCTGTTTCTCTCCCACACAGCTTTCATCCATTTGAATATATTTTAAATATCTTCAATTTAATATTCCCCAAAATGAACTTGAAATCTTCCTTCTAAGTGCATTCCCCTCACAGTCTTCCCGGTGTTTGTCAATGTTATCCTTCCAGTTACATGGTTTCTTTTCCTCTCATACTTACGTCCAATCATCAGCAGTTCTATTTCAGAACACTTTCTGACTATATTTCACCACATTGGCTGCGATCATTCTGGTCTAATCAAAGATAATTATTGTAACTGTCAAATTGACTCCTAACTGTTCTCTCTGCTTCTGACTCCTCTCACCACCACCTTTTTGTTTATTCTCACATAGCATTTAGGGTATTCCTTTAAAAAATGTCAGATCTTGTCACTCATTTAAAAAACCCCACCTCAGGACATTTACACTTACTAGTCTGTCTGGCTGAAACACTCTTTATTTTTTTTATAAACATCCATAACTTACTTCCTCTTTTTCCAGGTTTTAACCACATTCTTTATAAGGTATTCCTTCACCACCTTGCTTATAATTGAAATACCAGCCCTACCAACACATACCAACTGCATTTCTCCTTCCATAAGCCTTTTCATCCTCTAACACACTACGTATTTTGCTAAAAAATAAAAAAACAAATAACTGTTAGCCTCATTCCCCCATTATAATGTCAGTTCCATAAAGGCAGGCATATTGGAAAGATTTATTCACTGCTATATTTCTGGTGTCAAGAGAAGTACCATATAGAGGGGATCAGTAAATATTTATTGAATTACTTAATTAATTTTTTAAAATTACATGGGATCAGACCACAATAAGCTCTGAAATTAATACATCTATATTTTTTATATGATACGATGACAGCAGAAAATTAGAAACCAGTAAAATTAAAGCATATTATAGTATTTGAATATAGCATCATGTTTAACCCAGAATATGTTTAATTTGTGTATGCTTCAATACACAAAGGATTTGTAACAGTTTTTTCTACTTGGATGTTGACAGGTATTTGAAAACTGTGATGGGCCACTCAGCCTGTCAACCTTGAATAATTAAATTTGGAACATAAGATTTAAGTATAGAGTTTGTTCATGTGCAACACTTGGGGATAGCCACCTGGGAAACAAAAACTCCAAAAGAATGGGCCAGCATTTGGAAGTGGGAAAGTTAAAGTTTTATTTATGCAGGCAGTTAACAGGGTTGCAACATTTTCCTTACAAGGTCAGTAAATACCTCATAGCAATTATCAATTTGCTACATTCCAAGGAAGATTGCTTTAATGTTATTTTAGGAGAAACAGTGGTTTGAAGGGGTCTTATATCTGGCACAATTTGTTTTTTTTTCTAACCATTTACAGGACAAGACTATAGAAGATATTTAATCTATAATCAGAAAGGCAGAAGTTGCAGCTACATGCTACATGACTCAGGACACATTGCCATATTCTACTCAAGGCTCAAAATAATTTAAAGTTCCAAGAGCTTTAAGTTTGAATTACTTAATTCCACATTTCCCCCAATCATCAAGATTTTTGAAAGAAAACATCATAGATGAACTCAAATGGTTGTGGCTCCTTTTATGTTTAGGAGCTTAGTCCCACGTCACCAGGAAGGCCCATTCCTAGAGTTATGTCCCATGGTGAGGTGAGTCCATCAGGCTATAAAGCTGTGGTTGTGTAGGCCAAATTTATAACCCAAGTCAGGCTACACAGCCATGTCTTTGATTAATGCAATTCTTTGATTGAGCAACTATTCTCTTGGCCTCAGCCACTGATCTTAAGCAAGCAGCAATAGAAATCATGAGTAACTTAATAACCAGAAAAATGATAAGTATCATTATGTTTATAATAATAATAACTTGACTAGAATGAAATAGAGAACTTAGTCCTAAGGGTAATCAAATAAGCAAGTCATTTAGGGGATCAGTGTTTCTTATGTCTTGTAATGACTTAGTTTTTTGCATTATTCTCTCTAGTTGAGTTTCCATTTCTCTAGAAGTGTTAATGTAAGTATGACAAATAGTATGACTTACCACACAGACATCTCTTTTTTCAGCCAATAAATAATCCAGAGGGATTCTGTTATGCAGTACCACCTGAGTTAAGGAATTTAAAGGTCTTTGTTGAGCTACAACTCTCCTTTAGCTAATAGACCATATTAGTCAGTTTTCAACTACTGTAAAGAATGTCCCTGAGACTGGGTAATTTATAAAGGAAAGAGATTTAATTGACTCACAGTTCTGCATGGCTGGGGAGGCCTCAGGAAACTGACAATTATGACAGAAGGAGAAGTCACTTTCTTCACAAGATGGCAGGAGAGAGAAGAGCAGGGGAAACCACCACTAATAAAATCACCAAATCTCATGAGAACTCACTCACTATCCTGAGAACAGTATGAGGGAAACCAATGCAGTAATTCAATCACCTTTCACCACGTCCTTCCCTTGACAGGTGGGGATTATAATTTGAGATGAGATTTGAGTGGAGACAAAGAGATGTTGGTAATATACATTAAAGCATTTTGAGAATATTAATTCCAAGTGCTTGGAGTCTATATCAATACATACATGATTCAAAACCTATCAACAACCATTAGTCAGTGATATGATTCAGCTTGAGTTAAGAAGAGTGTTATTTTGTTGGTTAGCTACTTTCTTCTGATAGGTCTGAATATTGTTTAAAAGATTTTCAAATCTTTCATAGTATGACATTACAGGGTCATCAATATTTTGTTGGCATGGTTGTATTTTGTTCCAATCAACCACTTTTTGGAAAACTAAGGGGATATCATCTAGTAAAGCTTTAGCAGTAGGGTGGGCTCATTGGGGATCTACTTTAGAAAATGTGTGCAAGTTCTCTAAATGATTACTTCAATTTACCTTTGCTATTTAATCTCTGGCTTTACTTTCTGACAGTGATATGTGAATCAGGTGATACAGATCAGAGAATCTGGGATCATTGTTTGAATGTTTAATTCAAATTCTCTAGCAAATCCAACACGGTCCTGAAGAGGATCAGGGAATTTTTTAATCACATCCTTAAGTTAAACCGACCATGGTTGGACATGGGATATTTCTGAAACTGAGCCAGCAGAAGGAGGAAAAGGAAGGAGAGGAAAGTCTAAGCAAGGATGTTCTGAAAATGGGGTATAAATAGACGGATGAGCTGACAAAGTAAAAGAAATTTCAGGAGTCTTTTTTCAATTCATAAATTATTTTAGACAATTTTTGTCTCTCCTACAAAGGAATTGACTTTATCAGAACCTCTTTTAGAGGTTTCTAAGTACCGCTGAAAATAGCTCTACCACTTGTTTTTTGTTTTGTTATTTGAGAGTCAAATTTTTCAAATTGAGCATGCAGATAAACTAGTTTATGTATTTCAAAGGTATCCCATTCTGGACACTATAATTTGGGGTCATTGCAGGTTATGGATGACCAATTTTCTAAATATTTGCACAAAGAGGTGCCATAACTATTAAACATGAATTCAGCTGATGTTTCTAGCTCTGCTAAATGAGGAAGACTTGGTTTTAGATGCATAATTATTCCTAATTTATATTTTACTCTTGAGGATGAAAAGACTTCATTGAAGATTTTTGGACCAAGGTGCTGACTATGGGAATAGTTCCTCAAGGTGTCACCCTTGAGTTGGTTCTTCCCTTTTATATGTCTTAGTGGTTTCAAGTACCTATGTGCTTCAGGCACTGTAGGGAACCAGCCCTGCATCACTCGTGAGCACCCCATGTTCAGTGGTGACGAAGGCATAAGAAAAAGACAGATTAAGAGAGATAGTGGGACTGAGGGCCATCACTCATTACTTTGGAGAGCACCATGAAGGATCTGAACTCTGATCATCCACACTATTTATTGGTTACAATCACTCAGATCTACAGGGTAGGGGTAGAGTGATGGTGGGGAGAGGGTGATGGTGGAGTGAATCAGTGAGCCAGAACTGAATCAGTGATCCGGAACTGGTGTGTCATTCTAAAGATTGATAATAGCAGTGGTTTGGGAGTTTCACAAAACAAGAACATGTGGTTATCTTTAGCTTATTATCTATGGACAGCTGGTAGAACACGGACCTTACAAGGAGCCTACAAGTCTGGCTATGTCATAGTGCAATGAAGAGGTTTTACGTCCTTGAGCACAGTGTTTATGGTAACAGAGCCTAGGTCACCCTGCACCAGAACATGAGGCATGGAGAGGCCTTCCTCCTCAGAGGCCTCCTGTGGCCTTCTGCAGTTTGTTGTTCCTTGTTTATGTATTACTCATAACCAATTTATGTAGACACTCTGTAAGTCCCTTTCCCTTTGCTGCCTTTCCCAACAGGCACTAGGTGATCGGCCTTTATGCATGCCCACTAGATTACACAAGGTTCCTTGTAGGTTTTTCTCAAGGATTTCCAGTGAGAACATTTCGCATCATGAGGGCTAGAGTGATAAGCTACAGCATTCCCATAAGATGTTTGTCACCTAAGATGCCTCTCAACTGCAGGAACAGTGTCTCTTAGGTTTAGGATTTATTTTGACCTCACAGAGAGTCTTTTATAATTTTGGTCGCTCAAGAAAACAGTTCAGATTTGTCAATTGAACTAAGCTCCAGAATCTCTCCAGTTTTAAAGAGTTACAAATTATGACCACAAAGCCACAAAGACTCATCTTTTTTTTTTTCAAAGAGAAACTGATTCTTCCTTGACCAAAATTTCAAATGAGAGAAAAGGTTATAGAAACATCAACAAGTAATTCATAACAAAACCTTAACCTCAGAGAAACTGAGGTTAAGGTGAAAGTCACAAATCTTTGATCAGTAGAATCTCTAGAGAATAACAAATCAAACACTTCTGCTTGGCAATAGAGCTTCAATTACAGCCCTGCTGAGGAAATGTGTATAGCTGGAATAATGTCTAACTTAAATCACACTAAAAGGTTCAGATCCCAAAGGGGCCTTCCTTTACACTTTCATCATGATTCCCCAAGAAATATCCTATCAGAAGAACATCTATTCCAATTTCAAATTATCTTTACAGAAAATTTTCTTTGCATTGGTACTCATTTCAAAGTTGCTAGTCTTCCAGAAAATGTTTTCTAGACACCAAATTAAAATCTCTAGTGGTTTATTAATAGTTATTTCCTCTTGTTCCAGAATATTAAGGAAGAACAACTAATAATCAATCTCATCTTAAGATAGTAGATGACTGACTAGTATTAATGCAGTTATTCTGCTTAAATCTTATTCATATATATAAATGCATGCATATATGCATATATATTTGTATTTGTTATTCAAACCTTCGGTATTATCAATTGCCTTCAAAAATCTACCCTTATAGCAACAGACATTGCTCTTACATTTAGAAAAGGAAGTGACCAAAAAAAAAAAAAAAAAAAGATAATACTAAATGATACCTGTGCAGAGTATGGAAAAATAAACAAACTCGGTTTCTCCCATTATATTCTCACAACACACTTCTGACACCAGATATGTGGGAATTTCTCCCCAAGAGCAAGCAAGCACTCAGTTCTGCAGTGAACGCCAGCTGGGTGTTTTCTAATTTAATACAGTTTTGACA
The DNA here is from genome assembly GCF_009761245.1 of Sapajus apella. Classification (NCBI taxonomy): domain Eukaryota; kingdom Metazoa; phylum Chordata; class Mammalia; order Primates; family Cebidae; genus Sapajus; species Sapajus apella. The sequence goes on from NW_022437001.1 coordinate 10,903,962, forward strand.
CAATCTACCTGGAGGTACTATCAGATCCCACAGGTTGAGGGTTCATCCCCACAAGACTGCCCCCCTCCATTTCCTAGGCCAAATGCAGGCCTCGGGTTGTTTCACCTGTACTTCTGACTGGCCAGCAGTAGATAGGAGTTCCTGTGATCCTCTCCTTGCGATTATTAATTTGGTAGAGTGACACATAGAACTCAGGGAAATACCGGTTTATTATAGAGGATGTGACAAAGAATACAGATGAAGAAAAGGATAGGGCAAAGCATGTGGGAAGAGGCATGTAGCACCCATGCCTTCTCTGGGTGAACCACCCACCAGGAACCTCCACGTGTTCAGCTATCTAGAAGCTCTCTGAATTCAGTCGTTTTGGATTTTTATGAAAGTCTCGTTATGTAGGCATGATTGAGCAAATACTTAGCCATTGATAATTAGCTTAACCTTGAGCCCCTCTCCTCTCCCTAGAGATTCAGGGATGGAGCAGAAAGTTGCAACCCTCTAATTATACCTTGGTCTTTCGTATGACCAGCTCATGTCCTGCAGCTACCTAGGGACTACCAGCCATCAATTAAGTCATTGGCATACAAAAAGACATCGCTTTGGAGAGTCCAAAGATTTTATGAGTTGTATAATGGGGACAAAGAACAAATACACTATTTTATAATATCACAATACCTTAGAACATTAGACTTCATCATGAATGAACATAAGGATTTATTTTCCTAATTGTGGCACGAGTTATTGTCTGAAAAATGACGCAGTTACTATTAGACAAACATAACAATTAAAAGACTCTTTTTCAACTTTACCTTCAATATCTGAAATCATAGAATCTTGGAAATGGAAGGCACCTTAAAATTACACAACTCAATGTTTTATTGTTTGAATTATATGGACAAAGTGATTCTGTCAGTTTTTTCCAAGTTGACACAAAGAAAAGTGACAACCAGAAAGGAATGTCACACAAATAGCTTATTTTTGGAGAAGAGCTATCATGCCCTGGATACTCCTTTTAAGCTTTGTCCCTGTCCGAGAGCAGAGAGAACAAATTCAAACAAAAATGCACATTACCTTGTGTTACTGTCAGAAGGATACCTTTGTCCCTCGATGCTTTAGCTCCACCAGAAACTCAGAGGATTTGTATGGAATTTGCTTTTCTTTTTCCTCTTGGAAATAACAGGTCTCAAAGCAACAGCAGAAGAAAAACAAGGTAGAAACTGCAGAGAACATAGAAGATGACAACACACACATTTTTGATCATGCCTCATGGGCTTTTACAAATATTGCCTTAAAAGCTGCCTAAAAAAAAGCTTGAGAAATTAAACCATTTTGATTTTAAAATCATCAGAAAAGATTCCACAGGCACTTCAAGCTTGCATTTTGTGACTTACTTAATGATGATGATGATGAACTGAGTGCTTACTTTCCGCCAGACACCATTCCAAGTGCTTTTCATTATTAACCCATTTGTGCTCCTAACACCTATATCAGAGAAATGATACATCTGCTACCATTTTACGGAGAAGGAAACTTAGACACAGGAAGATTAGGAACTTATTTAAGATTAAGAGACTCTAATGCTAGCATACATGGACATTTTTTTCTGCAACATTTTTCTAATGTAAGCAGGCTGTATACCACTTCTGAGAACTTCTGTAACAGTGTTATTGTTGGTTTGATTCACTGGCTCCTTACTTCTTTTTTTCAGTTGTCCAAGTACCCATTTCCTAGTCAAACAGTAGAGTTACTCTATGGACCAGAGACTTCAGCTAATCTGTCTCTAAGCAGACAGCTATCTCCTCAAAATTAATTTATTTTTTTAAAAAAACTTTATCTAAAACAATTTTAGGATTATAGAAAAATTGCAAGGATTATACAGTGAGTTTCTACATACACTACACCCAGTTTACCCTATTATTTACACATAAATATTAGTATAGTACATTTGATACAGTTAATGAACTGATACTGATACATCATTACTAAAGCCTACATTTTATGCCAGTTTCTTTAGTTGTTGCCCAATGTTCCTTTCATTTTCCAGCATTTCATCGATAACATCACATTGTATTTAGTCACTATGTCTCCTTAGTCTATACTTGCTTAATAGTTTCAGGAGATTTGTTTTTGTATTTGTTTATTCTTTGAGGAATTCTACATCAACAGGCATGTTATCTGTAAAGAAAGACATTTTAATTTGTTCTTTCCCAATCCATATGCCTTTTTTTTTCTTTGTCTTAATGATCTGAATTACAGTATAATGTTGCCTAAGAATGTTTAAGGACATTCTTACTTCACTCCCAATTTTAGGAGGAAAATGTTAAGTTTCTCACTGTTAATTATTATATCAGTTGCAAATAATTTGTAGACAATATGTGTCATGTTAAGGACACCAATCATATAAAGTTGATTGATGGTGATTTTCAAGTTAACTATATCCTTATTTTCTGCCTTCTTGATCTATCATTAACAAAAGAGGGGGTGTTTATATCTTCACTTAAAATAGCAAATGTTGTCTATTTTTCTTTGAAGTTCTATTAGTTTTTGCCTCACCTATTTTTATTCTCTTTTGTTAGGTGCAAAAACATTTATAATTGTTGTGTCTTCTTGATTCAGAAGTCCATAATAGAGCTCATGAGCCAAGGACGTCTGGGGTTTCATTTGCAGGATCATTTGAGGCCTTATGGTTTTAATTCTAGAAGAAATGAATGTGACAAGAAGGTTAACAATGAGAAGCCCAGTGGCCAACAATGAAAGAATGGTTATAAACAGGCCTAGGATAGGATAGAGTCAGGACAGCCAGTTGTTAAACAAGCTCCATGATTCTGTTTCTTGAAGGTCTTTAGTCCTGTGTTTGATTGATTCCCGAGTTTTCTAATTTTAAGACAACATTTAATTGGTTTATAAAGTAGCAGCATTCTTTTCTTAGAAGGCGATAGGTTCCTTCTCTCTCCCCTGTTAGCAGATTTAGGGCCCTTCTACTCTGAAGAGCTATGGCGGCAAAAGAGTTAAGCTGTTTCTGAAGAGTTAGCTATCTCTGCAGAGAGAATTAGCAACCATTTTGTGTTGTTATTTAACTCCTGAGATAGCTTATATCAAAACTGAGTAGAGGTAGTAAATTTTCTAATGCCAGTACCAAGTTTTCCTATTATTCTGGCTTTTCCCGCCACTATGAAAGGAATAATTGGAGTCTGAGAGTCCAGTTACAGGTAGCAAAGTTAAGAGTGTTAGTCCTGTTAATGTCAGGATGTAAATTAGACTCATGAGCAGTTACTTTTCTGGGGATCTTGTTGGAAGAGCAAACGTATATCCTCTAATGGCTCTCAGGTGTATGAAGGGTCATCTCCTGGAACTTCAGGCTGTGGACTGGAGGGCCTATGATTTTCTTCAGGAGGTGTCCAAGGCTTCGGCCGAGTGTGATGAATCCACGAGTCAATTCCCACCCCTTAACTGTCATTGGGGTAGACAGAATAACTGAAAATGGTCCTTGCCAAGATAAGCCTAGAGGGTGAGTGTCTGAGGGGAAAGACTTAACAAGCACCAAGTCTCCAGAGCAGAACAACTCTTTCCCTGTTTCCCTAGGGTGTCCTTCAGGTCAGGTCCTAAGAGCCTGTTAGTACTTAGCCAAGGAGATTATATCTTTTATTAGATCTGCTGTTTCCTTGTCTAATACAAGATCAGTAGTAAGAAAGGGCCATTCATAAAGCATCTCATAGGGGCTGAGTCCTATTTTCTGAGGAGAATTTTGAGCCCTTAAGAGTGCCATTGGTAATAGAGAAGGACAGGGGAGGTGGGTTTCCTGTGCCAGTTCCTTTAGGTGTCTCTTAAGAATTTCATTCATCTTTTCCACTTTCCCTGAGGACTGAGGCCTCCAAGCACAGTGGAGATGATACTGTATTCCTAACGCCCTGGAAATTCCTTGGGTTACAGCAGCTTTGAAGGCAGGGCTATTATCGCTTTGAAGACAGTGAGGGAGTCCGAATCTACGGATTATTTCATTAATCGGAACTCTTATTACCTCTTGGGCTTTTTCTGTTATACAGGGGAAAGCCTCCACCCAGTTTGTGTAGGTATCTACACATATTAGCAGATATTAATATCCCCAGGACTTAAGCATATGTGTAAAGTCCATTTGCCAGTCCTCACCTGGGTAATGACCGGTTTGCTGTTCCCCAGGAAGAGTTTTGTGATGTGCCAAAGGATTATTTTTCTGGTATATTTCACATCCTTTGACTATTTGTTGGATAGCTTTGAAGAGACCTTTCTCTGTAAATATACATTGCCATTTGATTTATATTCTTTATACGTATGTGGAAGGTTTGATGCAGGATTTTAAGTACTTTCCACCAGCTGGCAGGAGGTAGGAGTACTTTTCCCTTCTCAGCAGTTAGCCATCCTGAAGGAAGAAGATTATGTGCCTCGGAGATTGCCCACTCTTCTGATGAATGTTGCGGTTTAGTTCCCTGGAGAGGGTTTTCCCATATTAAGGGTCCTTCTATAAATTCTTGTCTAGCTGCCCTTTTTGCCTCTAGGTCAGCTCAGCGATTGCCATCTGCTTCCTTCTCATCTCCTTTCTGGTAACCCCGACAGTGTAAGACTGCTATCTCTTTCAGCCTTGGACAGCTTGTAATAAGTCTAAAACTTCCTTATGATATGTAATGGGAGTTCCTGCTGAAGTTAGGAACTCTCTTTCCTTCCATATGGCAGCATGGGCATGCAGAACCAGGTAAGCATATTTGGAATCTGTGTATATGTTTATTCTCTTTCCTTTTCATAATTTTAGAGCTTGAGTGAGGGCTATCAGTTGTGCCACCTGGACACTAGTTCTAGGAGAAAGGGAATTACTTTCAAGCACTGTTTGATCATGGACTACTGCATATGCCTTTTGAACTCCATTTTCCATAAAGGAACTTCTGTCAGTGTATAGGTTAAGGTCAGGATTGGCTAGAGGAGTTTCTAAGAGATCCTCTCCAGCCATATAGTTCTGATCTATAACCTGCTGACAGTCATGTTCTGTCTCTGCTCCTTCCTCAGGAAGAAAAGTAGCTAGGTTGAGGGCTGCACATGTGTGCAGCTGAAGTACAGGCCCTTCGAGCTTAAGGCCTGATATTTGAGTAAGCAGTTGTCAGACAGCCATAAGCCTCCTTTAGAGGCCAGAATTCCAGCTATATCATGTGAAGTCCATGCAGTTAGATATTTCCCTTGCACTATTTTAACAGCTTCTGAGACCAGTATAGCCATTGTGACTACAACCCACAAGCAGTGTGACCAGCCTTTTGCTGCTGCATCAATTTCCTTACTTAATTATGCCACTGGTTGTGGCGTGGTCCCGAGTCTGGGTGAGAACCCTCAGTGCCACTCCTGACTTCTCCATAGTGTATAGGGAGAAGTTGTCCCCTGTAGGAAGGCTTAGAGCTGTAGGCTGCAGCAGTGCCTGCTTCAGGGTCTGAAAGGCTGCCTCAGCTATAGGGTCCCATAGTACTAGATGGGTGTTAGCTTTTCGGATTTCCTTAATCAGAGTGTATAGGAGTTCTGCTATTTCACCATATCTGGGAATCCACAATCAGCCAAAGCCAGTTATTCCCAAGAATCCCTGCAACTCTTTTAAGGTCTTTGGAGGGAGAAAGGCCAGTACAAGTTGGAGATGTTCTTTATCAAAGACCCGAGTGCCCTTAGACGAGACAAGCCCTAGATATTTTACTTCTTGCCTATAAAGTTGGGCTTTTGGTTTGGAAACCTTATATCCACAGGTGGTAAGGAAGTTTAGGAGGTCCTGGGTGGCCTGCTGACACTGGGTTTCTGAACTTGCAGTTTAAAGTAAGTAATCCATATATTGAAGAACCAGAGTACCTGGATGTGAAAAATTACTAAGGTCCTGAGCTAGAGCCTGGCTAAACAGGTGGGGGCTATCTCGAAGGCTCTGGGGTAACATTGTCCAGGTGAGCTGAGAGCTCTAGTCTAAAGGTCTTCAAAGATGAACAGAAACTGGGAGTCAGGATGTAATGGTACACAGAAAAAGGCATCCTTAAGGTCCAGGACTGTAAACCATTGTGGCTCTCCTGGTTTACAATAGATCAAGGTGTAAGGGTTGGGTACAGCTGGGTATAAAGGAATCACAGCTTCATTAATAAGCCTGATATCTTATACCAGCCTCCATTGTCTATTGTGTTTTTGTACTCCTAAAACTGGAGTATTACAAGGGCTGTTACAAGACTTTACTAGACCCTGAGGTTTTAAGATTTTTATAATATCCTGTAACCCCTTTTTGGCTTCTGGTCTTAGGGGGTACTGTCTTTGGTAAGGAAAACAGATGGGATCCTTTAGCCTTATTTGAATTGGCATGCATTCTTTGCCCAACCAAATTGTCCGTCCATTGCCCAAACTTTGGGCTTAATCCCTTCTTTAAATAATGGGCAGAAGAGAGGGATTTCTTCCCTGATGAGGTTTATATAGCTCCAGCTCTGGCTAACAGGCCTTGCCCTAGTAACGGAGTGGGACTTTCCGGCATGATGAGGAAGGCATGGGAGAAGAGTATATCTCCACAGTTACAGCTTAGGGGCTGGGAGAAATATCAGGAGGCTGCTAGTCCTAGGACTCCTCAGACAGTTACAGACTTGGAGGACAACCGTCCAGGGCAGGAAAGTTAAACGAAGAAGCCCGCACAGTGTCCAGGAGATCAACCTCCTGGTCCTCTACAGTTGGCTTTACCTGAGCTCTGTGAGGGTGATGATGTGTGCTGGGGCTTGCCCTGGCCACCCTCAGTCCTGCAGTTGGGTCATCTGGTTAGCCACCTCAGGTCCTGGGAACCTTTGTTCCCTGAGACAGTGTACTTTCCAGTGATCCCCTTGGCAGAGTGGGCAAGGACGAGGTGGTGGTCCATTTCTCAGGGGACAATTTCTTATAAAGTGTCCTGTTAGGCTGCAATGGTAATAAGCTCTGTGAGACTGGCAGCTAACCCAAGCCCTTTCCCTCATTTGAGCCCCTTGGGTCTGCTTGTCTGAAGGCCATAACTAGGGCTTCAGCTTTTCTCTGGCCTCTCCTGTTGCTTTCAGCCTGTTCCTCCTGGTCTCTGTTATAAAACACTGAGGTTACTAGATTAGTTATGATTCTAGACTCTGTTCTGGCCCCAGGGCCAGCTTTTGGAGCTTCCTCTGAATGTCAGCTGTTGATTGCATAATAAACTTGTCCTTTAGTATTAACTCACCCTTGATGGAGTCTGGTGACAGGGGAATATACTTTCTTAAGGCCTCCCACAATTGCTCAAGGAAAGCTGTTGGGTTTTCTTCCCTTCCCTGAGTTATGGTGGATAACATTGCATAGTTCATAGGCTTCTTCCTAGTTCACCTTAATCCCTCAAGTATGCAGGTCAAGAAATGCCTACAACTCCACTCTCCCAGATCTGAGTCAGGATCCCCATGAGGGTCCATGCTAGGGACTAGTTATCTACCTGTAGGAAATCTATCCTTTTCCTCTGGCATCATTTGGTCATGTATTTGACTAAAGTACCAGATGTCCCCAAACCCTTGAGCCACTGCTAGAGCAGCCTCTCTCATTGCTGGTTAGGGTTTGACTAAGCAATAACATGATATCTTTCTAGTCTAATTCAAAGGACTGACCCAGGCCCTGCAGAATATCTATGTATTTGTCCAGGTCATATGAAAACTTTCCTAAGTCTGCCTTAATTTGCTTTAAGTCAGAAAGTAAAAAGGGAATGTGCACCTTGGTCAGATCAAATTCTCCTTCTACTGCTTATAGGGGGCAGAGTCTGCGCCTCCTAGTTGCCTAAGATGCCTTGGCTGTTTCAGCATCCCCTGGCTCCTTTTGGGTTATTGTAGCTGAAGAGGCCTGGTCAGCCTTGGTAGGGGTAGGAGCCACAGGGAGTCCTAAATGTGGGGATAGTCCTGAGGACGGGTTAGTAGGTTATGGGGTACAGTCCTTACCTTCGCTCTTACAAAACAGGTCTGATTGTAGAATGGTGTTATAATCTATACTTCCCTTATGAGGTCAGGTTTTTCCACTCAGCAGATGGTATTTTGGCCACTCAGAGAAAATGAGCCTCTTCTTCTTCAAGGATAGTGTATCACATTGGTCCCAGTTCTCCAGGATGCATCTTAAAGGAGGCTTTATCTTGGGAAGAGTAGCACCTATCTGAAATTGAGCAAAGGAAAGCCAGTATCCCTGGTTATTGATTGCAATCACTAGGTCTGGGGCATCCCCCAGTTATGGTGCTAGCCCTGGGAAGTCCCCCAGTTATAGCATCTTATAATTTCCCTGTGCCCAAGATGCATTGGGGCCTCCCATGTGCTGGGTTTAATCACACTTAGCAGCATCATGGGTCCTCACACTCACTGTCTACATGCCTCTATTGACCACCATAAAGACACGTGAACTGCCGGGATGGGTGGTTTGTACCAGTGAGTCTCTGAATCAGGCCAGTGAGCCTTGGGTGATGGGTACCAATATTCCCTAGCAAGAGTTCCATTAATAGAGGGCTGATTATAAAGCTGCCCTAGGAGTATAAACTTCTATGGAGGGACCTCTGAGCCCAACAATCCAAAGAAGGGTGGGTAGCCACGTGGCCAAGGCTGAAATGATGCCCTCAGGGCCCAGGGCTCCTCCCCCACCCTGCTTTCCATTATAGGAAAATGTCCTAGGGTTGTGGGGCCTGTAATTAACTATCTGAGCCTAGGACCGGTTTGACGAGGGTCTTCTAGTTGGAGAAGTTCTGCCATACAGAGAGCTGATCCTAGGCAAGACAAATTTACATCCATAGATTCTGGCACCATTCAGTTGGATTGGAACATTTGTGGGTGACAAAAAAACAATATCTCATAGCTTCCAGCTTCTGGACTCCCCAACAGGTTCCCCCATTCAAGCCTCAGTCAAGCCTGACCCTACCAAGGTTATGAACCAGCGACCTTGTGGCAGCCAGACCTATACCCTAACCACAGCACTAGTAGGCTGCTCCCATGCCAGGTGGCTGCCAGGAAGAAGACTGTGTTACAAAAATCTGGACCCAGGAGGTGTGGGTCTGAAAGTAAAAAACTGCTCACTGCTGTGAGTTTGAAAGCCAGGTGTGTCTCCCCCAGGTGGAGTTGTTCCAGCCGTTGCTGTGCATGCAGCCTGGGAACGTGCACCCCACCTGGTCCGCCATGGCAGGCGCCAGAACCAGGTGCTCATGTTGGGCGCCTCTCTGTGCTACTGCCTCCCACACAGTTACGCCAGAGAGGCTCGCCTGGTTTGGCATAGCCCTGTGCTCTCGAGGAGGGCTCGGAGCAGCCTGTACCTTTAAATTTGACCTCCAGAGCTGGGTGCAACCACTCTCACAGTCCCATACAGGCCCCCACCTCCAGGATCAATCCTCAGATTGAAGAGAATCCTATTTCCTTAAACCCCTATAACAATAGTTATAAGTCTGAAGTTATCATTTTATTTCTTGCTTTAGTTATATATTTCACTGTTATCTTTATCTTCCTCAGCTACTGTTTGCAAGCTCTTAAGAACAAAGTAATATTCATCTTTATATTGTTTTAAGTTCTTAGTACACTTCTTAGCATTTAATAGTTATTTAATATGGGTACATTTGAAGTGAATAAATATACATTTTAGCCTCTTTTTTTGTCTCAGCTCTATAGAATGTACATTTGGTATGATAAAGAGTCTCTAAAAGTGAAATATTTGTTCTAGTTTCACCTTAGAAAACCAGAGTTTGATGGCTTCACAAAGAATTAAATAACAAGGCCTGCTCATGAGGACTATCTAAAAGGAGCAGGTGACGGCTGGGTATCAAAACCTCCAGAGTCTTAGCAGCTAACAAATCCATGTAGTTATTGCATGCCTAACGGTAGGTATTAATACCATAGCTTCAGTTGATAATTACATATACTGAGGTTGCTCAAAGTTTATTGTTTACCTCAAGACTAGCACTGTCAGTTATGAATCAAATTTATTAAGAAGCATTTTCTCTTGGTGTTTTATAATGAGAAAGTGTCTTGATGCCAATAAACTTCTCATATGATTGACGTTGGAATGCAGAGCTTGGATGGCCTTAGGAACTGCTATTGCCAAGGCCCATATTTTCACATCTTAGAAAATCACTGATGCCTGAAATGCAACTTAAAAGTAGAAAAATAAACAGGTAAAGGAAGTAGACCAGAGTAAGGTAATACTCTAGGGCCAAACTGCGGCTTTGAGGAAAGCAAAATGACTTCTAGCCTCCTGCCAGACATCAGCTTGTGTCCACCTGATTTTTGGACTTTTCAACTGAAATGTCTGAGAGCTATCTTCAGTTTGAAATTTTCCATTGTCAAAGAAAAAATGTGAAGGCCAGGATTTGGGTTTTATTCTTCTCTGGCCTTGTATTTGCATTCATGATATTACTGAGACCCCACGATTATAGTTCATCCATTAAAAATGAATACTTCAGTGATAAAAAATTTTCATATTTTGTTTTTGTTTTTCTTTTGATCATTTTGTAATCAGTCATATTTGAACACTGCTGTGAAAGAAGAAATTTTGTTCCCCATAGCTTACACAAAGGTGAGAAAAGCACCGTGTGGTTTTTTTGTACCATTTTATTAAAGTTTTGAGATCCTTTTCATTCCTTCTTTTATTTTTTATTTTATTTCTTTCTTGATGTCTTGACTTATATAATTGGTCACTAACCTAAAGTAGATTTTTTGTGCCACCTACATATAAAGATGAATTAGGTTCTCAGCCCATAAGAAAATTATAATCTAAAGAAAAATGTCACATAAAGAAACAAATACAATACAATATTATGAGTACTCTGGTCTAAGTAATTACTGAATACAGAGAAGATCTAAAGAAAGTACTGATCAGTTTTACCTGGATTGGTATCAAAAAGTCTTTACAGAGAGAGCAACATACGAGTCTTATACATTGAACACATGTTTATTAAGCAGACTGATAGGTAAAGGTCATTCTGGGTTGAGCATGAAACATGATAGATAGCTTGGCAAAGTCCGCATGGTGTAGCAAAGGCATCACACACCACAACGTATAACAAGAGTACAGGGGACTAGGACTATGGCAGTGGATAAGTCTAGGTTACTCATGTATGACGAATTTCTTTGCATTATTCTTTTGGCTTTTTTTTTTTTTTTTTTTGAGACAGAGTTTTCTCTTGTTGCCCAGGCTGGAGTGTAATGGAGGATCTTGGCTCACTGCAACCTCTGCCTCCCAGGTTCAAGCAATTCTCCTGCCTCAGCCTCCCAAGTATCTTGGATTACAGACATGCACCATCACACCTGGCTAATTTGTTTTAATTTTGTACTTTTAGTAGAGACAGGATTTCTCCATGTTGGTTAGGTTGGTCTCGAACTCCCGACCTCAGGTGATCCACCCGCCTTGACCTCCCAAAGTGCTAGGCATGAGCCACCGCACCCAGCCTGCATTATTCTTAAAAGCAAATATGTCTTTTCTCTTTGACTTCAACGCCCTCTGGTCTTTTTTATATTTCCAAGCTAGTGCTATGAAATGTGTTCTCTGTCAATTAACTCTCTAGCTTGCCCAATACATTTTATTTATTTATTTAATTTTTTTTTGCTCCTTAACCCTTTCTTGCTCTAATATTATCTAAGGCTTGCTTTGTTTTGCAATTGTTTGTTCCCAAACATTTTTAGATAATATATAAAGTTTCAAAGGAGATTTTAACATTCATATGCTGGAACCACATTATCAAGAACAAATTGGCATTGTCAATATATTAGTTGGAGTTAGGGAGAGGAGCAAGTAAGTGTCAGTGTCTGTAATTATCATCTCAAAATGCAAAGGAAATAAAGTTTACAGCTACCTGCTTATCTGTTACCATATTCCCAGAACATGACTAAATGGGTTTTCACCAGATTTGTCCTAATCTAAAATTTAAAATACTTGGTGTGATAGTATCAATCATGGGATGGGGGAGGAGTCACAAAGAAGTAGGTTTTTATTTTTAATCACTGAAATAAGGTTTAATGAGAGGCCCATGTGGTTGTTAATAAGGAGAGACATGCCATGTTGTTAAAACAAAGTACACAGAGAAAACAAACAGGACTTCAAGTCACAATTCTTGAGAGAAAATGCTTTGAATTCCAAACAGTGATTTTTCAATTAAACTATTTCTCACATGGGAAACTCAAATTAATTGCTCTAAAGTGAGTTGAATACAAATGCATTTTACTAACTTATGTATGCTTCCTTGACCATCTGTCTGTCAAAGACTGTGATTCTCCCAATGGACAAATGTTTGGCCAGAATTTCTACTATTTATTTAATGCTTACCAAGAGGTTTCAGGGATAGTCTGTAGGTCCTGTATTTACATAGCGGCTTTTCATCTACTCCTACAGACCTGTGCATTAGATTATATTGTTGCCATTTCATAAATTACAATACAAGACTCAAAAAATAAACATTGTGGCCTAAATCACATCATAGGGTTCACAGGCAGATTTGGTATCTTGCTCCAAACCTCATATCCATAAGCACATGGATTCTAGTTGATGAACTAGATAGAGCTCTGTTTAGAAGAAAGTCAAAGCATAGTATTATTTATACATATTGGAAGCAATCCATTCTGACTCTGGAGGATACAGTCTTGAGAAAACAGGACTTTGATTCCGGCACTAGGAATCAAAGCTAGTAGTCGCATTTATAGACACAAGAGCCTCTGGGTCAGCAGAGGTCCACTGATATTCATGTGCCTCTGCATATAAGATGCACACAACTGGAGAAGGATAGAAGAGTGAGCCCTTCTTAGGAGAAGTTTTGTTTTCCCTCTGTTACCCCTCACTTGCTGTGTAATCAACTTAATCCAATATTCCCTCAGTCATCCCGTTAAATTTTACTAAAATTTTAAGCAATATTCGTGGCCATATAAAGAATTTCTAAAGGATTTTGACATACTCCAATATAATCACCTGAAGCAATAGTTCTTTATATCAGACATCTCAAAAAAAATAACCTGGCAATGTTATAGCTTCTGGTCTCTAATATATTTTTCAAATATAATATATTTATTTCTCAGAACATTCAACTCAGTTTTCTTCTCTGGGGAAAATAATTCAATCAGAACCCCAAGCCTTTATAGTGTAGCACTCCACAAAACTAGTGGCATTACTGAGAAAATAATTGTCTCACAAGATAACTTCTTTAAAAATAAAAGCTGCCACAACACCCAATTTGAGTAGAATATAGTACACTATTACAGAAATAACTAATTTAAGTATAGAATCAACAGTAGTACCTTATTTCCAAAATTACAGTTTACATAAAGCTTTCGGCTGGGCACGGTGGCTCACGCCTGTAATCCCAGAACTTTGGGAGGCCCAGGTGGGCGGATCATGAGGTCAAGAGATCGAGATCATCCTGGACAACATGGTGAAACCCCGTCTCTACTAAAAATACAAAAAAGTAGCTGGGCGTGGTGGCATGTGCCTGTAGTCCCAGCTACTCGGGAGGCTGAGGCAGGAGAATTGCTTAAACCCAGGAGGCGGAGGTTGCAGTGAGCCAAGATTGTGCCACTGTACTCCAGCCTGGCACCTAGCAACAGAGTGATACTCTGTCTCAAAAAAAAAAAAAACAAACTCTGTCAGAATTCACAATTCTATGTTTAAGTTATTTTAAGGGTTAAAGTGATATCAAATAATAAAAAAAATTACAACTTCTGATTTTAATCTTAAAAGTCATAGTGAAAAGTGGAGTGGGCTTCTTTTTTATTATACCTTGTGTATTGAGGGGTCCCCAAGACCATCCCCAGGTCTGGTGATTTATTAGGAGGAATCACAGGACCCAGTATGTAGCTGTACTCATAACTGTGATTTATTACAGCAAAATGATTCAAGGCAAAAATCAGCAAAGTATAAAGTACATGGGGTCAAGTGTGGGGAAAACCAGGTACAAGCTTCCAAGAGTACTTTCCCAGGAAACTAATGTACAGTGCGCACTGTCTCCAGCAATACACAACATGCCTACCAGGGAAGCTCATTAGAGACTCAGTGTCCAAAGCTTTTATCAGGGGCTAGTCACATAGGCACTCTCTGCCTGGCCTGTAGCAAAATTCCAGACTTCCAGAAGGAAGCAGGTGTTCGACATGAACCACATTATTTGTATAAGCACTTGGTAGACAGTGAGTGACTCACCAGTTCTGGGGATGGTAGGAGGCTTCTCCAAATCCAAGACATCTGCTAACAGCCAGCTTTGCAAACAGATCTAATGGTTGCCATCCTGTCTAAGGACTGCAGTCTCAGGCCTGCTTTGTTAACTCCTTCTGCATACTTGGCTAGCTTGAAAGTCAAACCACTTCTAGCCCTTGTAGCTCATTCACTTGCCCAAACAGAGCCTAGAGAGACTGAAAACTGGAAGGAAAAAAATGAGAAGAAAAGCAGGCTCATCAAAGCAACAGCTTGTGAGGATTAACGAGCTATTCCTCCTGCGAGGGGCTCAAGCCTCCACTAAACAACTGCAATTTCGCAAGGCATGTGAATCTAATGCTGTACCTGATGATGAGAGCTTAAAAGTGAGGAGTACTGACCTTTCTCAAGTGCATTTGCTCTCAGAAATAATAATTAATAATGAAAGATTCAAATCACAGTGCCGATATCACTTGGCATGAAATTACTCTTCTCCTTATCAAAACCTAAGCGATAGTTGTTTCTTTTTTCTTTTTTAATTCCTCAGGAGGAACACTAGGCACCTTCACTGCCTGGTTTTACTGTGCCCTAGCAGCTTGAGCTCTAAGGTCAGCAAGGATAAATTCCAATTGGCCGACCTCACATTATGGCACAGGGATAATAGGAACTAATTTAGTTCTTCATGATGATATGATAATACTCCTTCTCAGGGGTATGAAATGGAAATGAGCTCCCTTGTGGAATACCAAGAAGGAGGAAACCATGGAACTGGAAAATAAGTTTGGCTTTTTGAGGCTAAATTTTGCTCATTTTCTATAAACCCTAAAACTGTATTTGCATAAGGCGTGGATTAAGAGTCAGCAGGAAAAAAGTAAAGGGAAAAGAATGCCTGCAATTACCACTGTGACAGTTCTCCATTTTCCCCTGGAGGCCAGGGTATAAGAAGAAGGAAATGGATGACAATTTGCTAATTGTTCTGAAGTGTTTCAGGCAGGTCTGATTTTACGCTAAGGAACACAATTAAATTCTCTGAAATACCCTTTCCAACACAAGAACTTCTCCCCAGGGAGCACAGGAAACCAGAGCAAGATTTAAGGGTGAGTTTCTGCAAATTGTTCCTATAATCTCCATTTCTACCTGATAGGTGTTGAAAAAAGAAAAAAAAAAAACACTGAAGATAATTTGGGGAAAAATTAAACCATGCATCTGTAAATGGTTTTTCAAGTATTTTGTAAAGACTTTAACCTTGCTGTTTTAGATAAGATTCTGCTTTACTTTCAAGGTATCTTGCTGTCTTTGTCTGTATCACAGGCAATGAAAAAATAAAAGCCATGTTTTATAGAGTTCTCCCACAATTTCAAATTTTCATATACTCTGTGTGTTCATCAAAAATCTAATTTTTTTAAAATTGTTCATTAACATTGGAGGGATTTTATGTTTATATCATTTTGTGATTTTTAAAGATGGAATTCCTGAAAGGACAATTCCTTACAACCCCTCATGTGGGTCCCTTTCATTTCAGGCTGCTGCAGTTTTCCTTCAGAGCTTGACACCTTTGTTGATGCCATCCCTGACACTTCTGTGTTCTTCATGACGCCTTTCCTTCAAAAGGAATATTTCCTTTCTGGTGACTGCCCTAGGTACACTTTAAATGTAAAACCTTTCCACTCTAAAAAAAGATGGACTTGGCTTAATTTTTATGAAGACATTATAAAATAGGATTTTTAATTTGATAAAATATTTGCATTTATTATTGTCATAATTGTTGCTGTAAACACAGATATTAAAACTTGAAGTGTGGAGGATATAGATTCAGGTCACTTCGTATTAATTTGTGGCGTGGTAACAACACGTGTACAAAACTAAGCAATTTAGACAGCCCTTGCCTTAGAGAAGCTAAACAAAGGATATTGAAAAACCAAGAGAGACAGCTGGGTGACAGCAGAAACTAAAGCATTATGTACAGACTTTGATCAGGCATGAAGTTAAGCCTGGGTCAGACTCTATCTATAAAACTTTTGGTTAAGAATATTTACAAAGTGCCGGCTCTCCAGACATTTACCTTACATTATTTTACCTGCCATGCTTCCCACTTGAGATATAAGGATGAGATTTTCATTTTATACCTTTTCTAAGTGTAAGCCCATTGCAGAATTCTCAAACCTACTTCCCTATTCAGTATTGGCAGATTATTACATTTTTCTCCTCTCAGAAATGGAAATCAAGAAGACATACTAATAAGTTGTCACATGGTACAGAAAAAAGTTTTAAGGTAAAATAGAAAGTGAACTTTTGGGGGACTAGTCAACACACCCTGGCTAGAAAATAATTATAAGTTTTCATTGCGTCACTTTTTCTTATAAAAGATTAAAGAAGGTATTCCAGTAGTAATTAGATTACTTCTTCTACTGACCCCTGAGAAATTATCCTTTCTTTGATTAATCTTTAGGAAGAAATAAACCAGTGAGGGTTGACCCCCGAATCCTACTGCTACCATACAGTATTTCCATAAGAGAATAACCTAGTTAACTGAGGAACTATTTCAAACTGGAATGGAGGAATGACTGCAGGAAAGGTTGCAGTCATGATTGACCAAACAACTTGTGGAGTTTAGTGAAAAATGGAAATACAGGTTCCTTTGTTCAAAAATTGTTAACAAGTATAAGATAGTGACTGCAGAGAATTAAAAAAAAAAAGAAAGAGTGGGACTTTCCTGAGTGAAGGTCCCTGGTGTGACTCTAGAGGTTGCAGACCCATGAGGCTGGCCCAGGTGACAGCATCAGACATGCATAGTGGGAACCAATCTTCCTACCCCAGCTGAGGGCCTATGGTAGAATCTGGCTCTACATACCAAATTTCCTTCTCCTCTTACAGAAGTCTCTCTTTCAGGGTCCTCTATGGGTTCCTCTGTGACCTGCTTGTTATGGGATATGTATGGCACTCAACCAAACACTTACAATATGTCTGTATATTTAAAGCCAAATGTAAAATAAAATCCAGATTTCTTTTTTCTAATTTTCCAATCATAGGAGCCTCTCTACCTTCTATGTATCCAAGAATGGAAGTGGATATACAGGGAAATGGGCAATGCTCAGCCATATAACAGGGCCACTGAAGAGCTAATGCAAGATACACTGGAAAATGAAAGGCACTGTCTGACTCATCAGCCACCCAATTCACCCCCTTGTACTTCCCTAAATATGCAATACAAGGAGCCTTAATACATATTTAGCATCTTTACAGCAAACTTGCTTCTGAGACCCAGAAGTCCAGTAAGTTCGGATGCAATGAATAAAGCAAATATTGCATCGCCTGTTTTTCTATCCTTATGCCAAGGAGATATGATTCCACCCCAGTGTCTTCATTTCCTCCTACCAATTTACAACATTTTCTGTGGTTTCTATGCCTAATTGCTTGGTGAGGCCTTAATTTGTTAAGCACTAAGCACATACATTCACATGCAAATTATCAGTGCCTCTAATTGTGATGACCAGGGACCACATTAACTTCTGAGACGACCATGTTGAAACTGGTGCTTAGTCCATATGCCTGGCTCCTTTTGTACGCCTGTGTGTAGTTTCAGAATAACCCCACACTGAGTCATAAATGAGTAATTCGGTATGTTCAGCTCCTCTTCCTTTCAAAAATGCAATCACATCAGGAAGAATAAATTCTGCTTGAAAGATTGATAAAGATTTTGGGGGAAATACATTGAAAAGGGCAACAGTGCTTTACTCAGAAGTTCAAGTTAAATCACCTTCATCTCTTATAAGAATAGCGGCAATCAAATTTGTTCTCGCATTTCTCAAAAAATATAATTAGAATGCAGGGAGAAGTATATGAAAGGGATAGGATTATTTATAAAAGTTTTAGAATAAATCTTTCTGGGTCAGGAGATTTGCCCAGTGGCAAGAATTTAATACATAAGCATAATTCCTTACAGAAGTTTTGCTCTAGGGATTTCTTTTTCCCCTAACCAGAGGAACTTGAAGAAATGAAAAGTTTTAAAGACCTGTAAGAAGTAGATGGGCAAAACCCAATTTGATCTCTACTGAAATGGTATTACTACATTTTTGCATTAAAGAATAATATCCATAATGTGAAGATTATGCCAAGTACTCTATAAAATAATACAATCCTTGAGGCAGTCAACCCTGACTTGCTTCCAATTGTGCTTGGAACGACACACGCACACACAAAGACATGCCAAGAAATGTAGTGTCAGCAAAGCATGTGGGGCTGGCAGTTTAAAGAAGGAGAAAGCTGAGTCTTACCCTCAAAATAAAGAAACCAGTTATGTAGGAGGGAAAAATATAGTTCAGAACTTTGGAGGGGTTTCTTATCATATATTATCGTGAAAGTATAAAACGATCACAAATGTGGCTTCCTTGGTTGAAAAAAGTGTTTGTGTGTATATATGTACAGTCACGTATTACTTAATGACAGGGATATGTTCTGATAAATGCATCATTAGACGATTTCATCCTTGTGTGAACATCATGGAATGTACTTCCACAAACCTACATGGGATAGCCTGTTATACACCTAGAATGTATGATATAGCCCTTTGCTCCTATGCTACAAACCTATATAGCATGTTACACAACTGAATACTGTAGGTAATTATAACGCAATTGTAAGTATTTGTGCACCTAAACATACATATACACAGAAAAGGTACAGTAAAAATACAGTATAAAAGATTTTTAAATGGTACGCTTGTGTAGGGCACTTACCATGAATAGAGCTTGCAGGACTAGAAGGTGCTCCTGGTGAGTCTGTGAATGAGTGATGAGCAAATACAAAGACCTAGAACATTTATTGTGCACTATGTAGATTTTATAAACATTGTACACTTAGGCTACACTAAATTTATTAAAACACTTTATTTAATAATAAATTAGCCTTAGCTTACTATAACCATTTTACTTTATAAACTTTTAAATTGTTTTACATTTTTGACTCTTTTATAATAACAAATTAAAACACAGATACATTGTAAAGCTGAACAAAAATATTTTCTTTATGTCCTTATTCTATAAGCTTTTTTCTATTTTTTTTAACTTTTAATATTTTTGCTATATGGAACATGACTATATAATACATATATGTGTGTGTGTGTATATATATATATATATATATACACACACACACACACACACATATATGTAATATATGGTCAGTATAGTGTGTTTCTTTTGAAAAAATTTTGTATATAGGGTCAATGAAAATGTGTTGATGTCCAGCCAAGCATTCATATGTGAAGCCCAAATTTCACTTTCATAACATTTCATGCTGACCTATATCTCTGCTTCTATCCTTAGAGAGAGGTCAGAGATCTAACCAGAAATAGTAGTTAGGTTTTATCTCACATGTCAAATATCTTATAGTGGCTTTCTGGAGAGTTGTGTTGAGGATTATATGCCTATGTCTGAGATCAGTGGAAACAGATTACAATGATTGATTAGTGATATTTATCATGACACACAAGGGAAAGTTACTATAAATGTTTTATCTTTGTTCTGGACTTGACCAAATTTTGGAAGATTGATGGAGGGAATGGGGGTGGTCATGTTGTGCAGAAATTCTGGATGTGGGTTGGCAGTCAGGAACGTACATAACCTGCCTTCAAGAGTGCCCTAGCTGGTACATCTGGAGGCCAGGCAGAAACATTCACGCCGAGGCCATGAATTACAAGGCCACTCCCAGCTAATGACTGAGCATGGTGAAAGTAGTAATCAAATGATTTCTACTTGTTGAAACAATCTTTGCCCCAGGGCTCCTCATCTGCCTGGCCTAGACTTTCTTGGAGACGTACTGCCTTACTCTTCTTACCCAGTTCCCTGTCCCTTCATCTCTCTTTTCATAAGTGACATTCCTGAGTGTGATCTGAAGGTTCTTGCTGCCTGCTTCTGCTTCCGCTCTCTCTCCATTCTACATTCTTCACAGGTGTTTTCCCAATTAATATTTTGCGCTTCTAATTGCCTACAGTGTCTTATTCCTAGGGAACAGATACTGATACACTTGGGATCGTTACTTTCAAACTTGGCAGCATACCTCAACAAAAGAAAATTTATTTCCTCTCTCCCTCCCCTCTTTCAATAACATTCAAGTAATATTTATATTAATTGATGCATAACTTAACACAGATGTTCCCCTATATAAAACTTTCATAGAAACAAAGCCATGTGCCTAAGCAACATGCATCATCAGCATCCACCAGGGATGGACAAATTGTGGAGAATTACTTTGGGCTTCTGGACCATGGATTTTGTATACATCTTACCCAACCTGAAAGTAGTGAAGATTAGATGGAGCACAAGGAAAGAAAAGGAAATCTATACTTTGTATCTCTTCTGATCTTGACATTGAGCTTTAATTTTAACTACATTTCTATGACAGAAGTGATTTCCGTATCTCTTACTGTTGGTGCAGAGGACCTCAGTTTTGATTCTGATAAAGTAGCTTGCATTTTTAAAGTGGAGTTTATACCTGAATATATATTATATGAACCTAGTAATTATAATGTTATCACTTAAAATCATGGCATTATACTAACAAGTTTTATCACCCCCAGATTATCAAGTTAACACTAACTCAGTGGATGGCACAGAAGCTGTCATACCCCCCTTTGTTTCCTATGTGCACATGGCCTCCAATCCTGGCCTTGTATTTATTGGGGTGATTAAAGATAAGGGAGACTTCACCAGTTGGATTACTTTTCTCACTGCGGCACGCCTTCTTGGGCTTGGCCTGTATTCTGCTCTGTTCTCAGCATTCCTTCAGGAACCTCCAGGTCTTGTCACTCCCTCCCTCCAGTAATATAAACCTACATGATCTATTCTTTTTTTCACCACCAGGTATATTTCTATATGTACAAGCATGGCTGTGAAATGACAAAGTCAAACCCATAATCTTTAGTCAGTTCTGATAACTATGAGTTTATGGTGTTGGAAAAGCTCTTTTGCAGAACACATTTATTTTATAAAGAAACATTTGTTATTTGCTATGTATCTAAACAGAAAATAATTTTCATTGTATTTGATATGTGATATATATTTTATCTACATATTCATGAGCATCATGGAATCTCTTTAAACTTTGTTCCTTGATGTTTACAGTTATAGTCTTTTAAACAAATAGAGAGAGAGATGGCGTCTCACTATGTTGCCCAAGCTGTTGAACTCCTGGTCTCAAGTGATCCTCCTGCCTCAGCCTCTCAAAGTGCTGGAATTACAGGTTTCAGCCATGCACCCAGCCTAAATTTATACTTATTAAAATCTCAAGTAAGGAAACTGAGAGAGAGAAAGCCCAAGAAAGAAACTTGCAAATAATATTGAAATAGAAAGCTTAGATTCTTCATCTATTCAAGGCATTTATTCTGTTTATTTTATTCTTTTGTTCTATTCAAGTCTATTGAACAGAGTTACATCAGATCTTCTGGAGAAAAATATCATATTTTCGACTCATCACTAATTAAGGAATACTATTTAGAGGCTAAAAGACACCAGATTCTTAGGCAGGTGTTGACTCTGCTTCATAACTAAAGTACACATAAGAGTTTTTATAGAAAAAATTTTGGAAACTTTGTTTGTTATCCATAGTGCACTTCTGGAATTTCCATTTCTCTACCCATAGTCCTGTGATGAGGCCCAAATGGAAAGATAGATACATCTTTTTTAAGGCCACATCATTGGACATTTGTAATTAATTTTGACCATGGAAATTTAAGTGTTAAGCAAGTTGGGGTCTATTGTTCAAATCTATAGTTACTATTTAGTTAAATTTGCTGGCAGAAGTTTAATACTACAGGGAAAACTGTCTCTAGGATTTCTGTTCATAAAAAGAAAATCAGTGACTTAAGTCTGAGATATGGGTCCTTAAAGCTTTTGGTTTGAAATATATTATCACCCACTGAATCAATAATTAAAGCTACCATCATGCCTAAAGTGTCTATGTCAGCTGTCAACATTATGTGCAAACTTTTCCCAGTTCAAAGGAATGAATAATAAAGTGGGTGCTTTAATATTACTCGGTAGTTTCTAGGGAGATAGTCTGTCAGGTTCTTTATACAGAGCAGATGGGCACTACAGTCAAGAGTCTGAAATTTCTCTTATAGAGCATTGAAACTGCTAACCTCAACTATAAACCTTCCTTCCCACATTATTTTTGGGCTGCGACTTATTCAGGGTATTAACTTCTCATTTCTGGTTTCCTGCTTTGGGCTCATATACAGCTTCATTTATCTGCTAGCTGTGTGATCTTGAGTATCTACTTCACCTCTCTAAGCTTAAGATGCCATCTCCATAAATGAGGTTATAATGCCAACCTCAGATAAAGGGGCAGTGCTATGGTCTAAATGTGTCTGTAAGATTCATGTGATGTGAACTTAATCCTCAGTGCAATAGTGGGAAGTGGGGCCTTTTGAGAGGTGCTTAGGTCACGAGGACTCTGTCCTCATGAACTAATTTATATTGCTATAAAAAGGGCTTGCTGGAGTGAGTTCATGCTCTCTAGTCCTTCCATCTTCTACCATGTCAGGTTGTAGCAAGAAGGCCTATGCTAGATGTCCATGGTTTTAGTCATCTACTAGGGATCTTGATATCCCCTGCAAATAAAGGGGAACTACAGTATATACACAATGAACAAGTGTAATTTGACATTTAAAATATATTACCTTTAACATTGTCACCCCAAACGGAAGTACTTAGCTATAAGTCTAATAACATATGTACAAAATCTATAAAAGGGAACCTGTAAAACTCTGATGAAAGAAATCAAAGAACTAAATAAATGAAATATTCCATGCTCATGAATAGAAGCACTCAATATTGTTAAGATGTCAGCTCTTCCCAACTTGATATATAGATTCAGTGCCCAGTCATGATTTCTAGATGTTAACAAACTAATTCTAAACACTCAGAGTAACCAACACAACGTTGAAGATGAAAAACAAAGCTGGAAGACGGACAATACTCAACTTTAAGCTATAAAGCTATAGTAGTCAAGACAATGTGGTATTGATTAAAGAATAGACAGATAGATCAATGGAACAGAAGAAAGACCTCAAAAATATACTCACATAAATATAGTTAAGTGATCTTTCTCAGATAATCAAAGACAATACAATGGAAAAAAGATAGTTTTTTGCCACAAATGATACTGGAACAACTGGACATGACATGAAAAAAAAGAAACGAATTTAGTCACAGACCTTAACAGTCTTCACAACAAATACTTCAAAATGGATTATTTTTGAATTATGTATTATTTCCACTTGGGTCTGTGGAAAACTGTATGCAAAGCCATAAATTGCTGGAAGATAATATAGGAGAAAATATAGATGACCATTGTCAATGGGTTTGACAATGACATTTTAAGTATGACACCAAAGGCACAATCCATGTAAGAATGAATTGATAAGCTAGAGTTTATTGAAATTAAAATTTTATGTTCTCTGAAAGTCACTGATAAAAGAATAAAAAAGCAAGCCACTGTCTAGGAGGAAAATATTTGTAAAAGACATATGTGATAAAGAACTGGCTTCTGAAATATATAAAGAACACTTAAAACTCAATAACAAGAAAATGTATAATTCAATTGTAAAAATAAAATAAGACCTTAAGAGACATCTCCCTAAAGAAGATATATGGATGTCAAAAAAGCATATAAAATATGTTTCACATCGCATGTAATCAAAAAAATGCAAATTAAAGCAATAAGATACCACTACACTTATGAGAATGGCCAATATCCAGAATACTGACAACACCAAAGCTGGTGAGGATGCTGAGCAACAGTAACTCTCATTTGTTGCTTGTAGGAATGCAAAATATTAATACTAAGCCCACTTTAGATGATAACTTGGCTTTTTCTTACAAGATGAAACATGATCTTATGATATGATCCAGCAGTCATCTTCCTTGGTGTTTACTAAAACAGTCGAAAAATTATGTCCATGAAAAACTGCACATAGATTTTTAAAGAAGCTTTTTTCGCAATTTTCAATACTTGAAACTGACAAGGATGTCCTTCAGTAGGTGAACAGGAAAACTGTGATAAATCAGACAATGAAATATTATTTAGTGCTAAAGAAACGATCTATCAAGCCATGAAAAAACCATGGGAGAAGCTTAAATACATAGTATTACATGAAAAAAGACAATCCAAAATGGCTAAATAATGTATAAGTCCAAGTATATAACATTCTGGAAAAGGGAAGATTTTGAAGACAATAAAAAAATCACTGGTTTCCAGGGATTAGCAGGGAGACAGGGGCGAATAGGCAGAACACAGAGGATCTTTAGGGAAGGGAAAATACCCTGTATGATCCATATTGGTGGATACATGTCACCAAATATTTCTCCAAACCCATAATGTCCAACACCAAGAGTGAACCCTAATGTAAACAAACAACTTTGAGTGATAGTGATGTGTAATGTGGGTTTATCAGTTGTAACAACTGTGACACTCAGGAGGCTATGCATGTGTAGGGACATGGGGGAAATGGGATACCTCTGTGTCTTCCCCTCAATTTTACTGTGAACTAAAGCTGCTCTAAAAAATGTGCCTTAAATCAATTCCCTGGGAGTACTGCTCTTCAGAGAATGCTTCCACCATTATGACCACCCCAAGTCATGTCATTGCATATGTACTTATCTCCTAGTCATTACGACATCTTTAGCTTCCATTCTGACATCTAACCAAAACTTCAAATTCAATATGGCCATATCTGAATTTGTCACTCCTTCCTGTCCTTCAGACACACTTGGGCCATTGTTCTCCTTACCTGGCTGATAATGGCCCCGCTGCTTTGACTCATCCACTCACCGCCCAGCCAAACCAAGTTATGTCATTGATTCTGTTGTCGTGCCTCTTGGTTCACTCCTTTCCTTTCTAAACATAGTTTTGCATGTATTTTTTCTATTCTCTCAACAATCAAGTCAAGGAATTTTGTCCTTATGTTACATATGAACAATCTGAAGCCCTGAAAATTCAGCATATTGCCTGATGAACACAGCTGGTTCAGGGCAGTCAGGACTGGCACCCAGAGCCATCTGACTCCAACACCCATGTTCCTTCTATCACAGCAAGGAGTCCCATTAGTACAAGTCCAGGATGGAGATACCTTTAGTTGTAATAAAAAATATTTAAAATAATTTAATGTACATTAATAACAATATACTAGTTAAGACTTAGTCCTTTTTCAATTTATTTTTAATCTTTTGAAATAGATGGATAAAGTCCTATTTGGTGCTAGAATACAATTAACATCTCCCTACCCCTTGCTATTCTTTCTTTCCAATAAAAGGTGATCAGACCTCCAGCTCAGAACTTTGGCAGGCAATCAAGTCTAGGTAGACTTTACTAACACTATTTTGTTTTTATGGCAAATGACACAGTTTTATTCTATTTTTGGCAAATGACCCTGGTTTTCTTCATGCAGCAACGGTAGTAATATATATTTTTTTCCAAAAATAAATACATTTGAATTTTAAAAGTGAGTCAATATCAAAAATATATTTAGTAAATAATAAGACACCTACTACTCCAAATCACAGAAATTATGATGGTAAAATATGAATAGCTGAAATAAGGAAGGTAAAAAGCATAACAAAGTTGTTTTCTGGAATACTGACAATTTTTGGCTCATCAGTGCCACTGTAGTTCTTCAGGAACTCATTTCCTCAATGGCCTTCAAAAGGCTTCCTTCTCATTATAGGCTTATTTATTTCAGGATAAGAAGGCTCTTAGATGCCACCTAGGCCAAACTTCCATTTTTATGGATGAAGATTGAGGCTCAAAGAGAGAAAGTGACTTGTTTAACATCACCCAGAACATCATAACTGTTTAGTGACCAGAGCCTAGGTGTCCTGATCGCTCATCCACGCTGTCTCCTCTGTGCCAAACTGTTTGCATCACAGACATCCCTCCCATACATTCATCATCACACACTCTTCATTCCCATACCCAAACGAGACTCCAAGCAATCTCTGTCAGATTCAGCAAGAGTATTAAGCACTATGCCCTAAGGCATTTACTGCATTGTACTTAATGACCTAATTTCTCTCTTATGCCTGTTAAAGAGTATTAGGTAGGTACCATCCTGGGAGAGTTGGGAATAACAGTCACTCAGACAATTTTCTTTGGCTTTAATTCTTTTGCAAAATCCCAATTGGAAAAAACAAATCACAAAGACACAGTAATGAAAATAGTATTTTACTGGCATAAGACAGATATATAGGCTAATGGAACAGAATAAAGACACCAGATAAGAACCCACACGTATATGGTCAAATAATCTTAGACAAGAGTGTCAAGACTACACAATGGGGAAAGGATAGTTTCATCAACACAGGGTGTTGAGAAAGCATGAAGAAGAATGAAATTGTATTCTTATCTTTCGTCCTACATGATAAGTTACTCAAAATAGATTAAAGACTAAAATATAAGATCTGAAACTATAACACTTCTAGAAGAAAACAAAGAGAGAAACTTCACAACATTGGTCTTGGCAGTGATTTCTTAGACATGACACCAAAAGCACAGACAACAAAAGCAAAAATAATGCAAGTGGAACTATAACAAAAGGTTCTGTGCAGCAAACAAAACAATCAACAGATTGAAAAGACAACCTTCAGAATAAAAAAAAAACTGCAAATCATATATCTAAAAAGATTTAATATCCAAAATATATGTAAAAAACTCCTATGACTAAATGGCTAAAAAAGTACCCTCCAAATAATCTGATTAAAAAATGGCCAAAGGACTGGCACCAACATTTCCTCAAAGAAAATATGCAAATGGCCAATAGGTATAATAAAAAGATGTTTAACATCACGAATCATCAGGATAATGCAAATCAAAATCATGATGAGATATCACCTCAATACTTGTAAGGATGACTATTATACCAAAAAACAGGAAATAGCAAGTGTTGGTGAGGATATGGGGCAATTAAAATTCTTGTACTGTTGGTGAAACTATAAAACGATGCAGCTATTATGAAAATATAAAATGATGAAGCTGTTATGAAAACAGCATGGAGATTCCTCAAAAAATTAAAAATGCAACTACACATGAATCAGTAATCCCACCTCTGATATTTATCTTAAAGAAGTAAGATCTCAAAGAGAGATTTGAATTTCCATATCCATCGCAGCTTTATTCACAACAGCCAAGAGGTGGAAACAACCTAAATGTCCATCAAAAGATGAATGGTTAGACAAAATCTGCTACACATACACAGTGGAATATTGTGCAGCCTTGAAAAAGAAAGAAATCCTGTCGTATGCTACAACCTGGATAAACATGGATGACCCATGAGGAAATTATGGTAAGTGAAGTAAACTAATCACAGAAGGACCATTACTTCATGATTACACTTACGTGAGGTATATAAAATAGTTAAACTCATAGAACCAGAAAGTAGAATGGCGGTTGCCAGCAGTTGTGGGGAGGAATAAATGTGGAGTTGTTCTTCAACTGTGCTACAGACTGACTAAATTGTGTTCCATAGAATTTGTAAGTTGAAACCATACTGACCCCTACTGGTTGTATTGAAGGCAGGCCCTATAAGGAGGTGATTTAAGTAAACTCATAAGGGCAGAGCTCTGGTCTGATGGGATTAGTGCCAGTATCAGAAGACACACTAGTGTGCTTAATCTCTCTCTTTTTCTTGGAGTCTACAAAAAGAGGTCATGTGAGCAAATGGCAAGATGGAGGATTCCTACAAGCTGCGTAAAGAACCCTTAGAAATTGACCATTCTGGCACTCTGATCTTGGACTTCTAGGCTCCAGGACTGCAAGAGAATAAATAGTTGTTGTTTAAACCCTCTTTTGAAATGTATTTTGTTATGGCAGCCCAAGCTTACTAATACAAATGGACATAAAGTTTCAGTAATGCAGAATGAAAAAAAATTAGAGATATGCTGTACAGAAATATGCATACAGTTAGCAATACAATACTATATGCTTAAAAAATTGTTACAATCTCTTGTAATGTGTTTTTACCCCAATAAAAAAAAGTGATGATAGATATTTCTATTAAGTCTCATGTCGTACCAATTGTTCCTCTTCTTTAAGCCCCTCCTCCTATGCATACTCATCCAAACCATTTCACCTTCTTTGAGCACAGATTTTGTCAATTATTGGCTACATTTTATTATATTGCATCTTATTTTGGCATATTATTTATTTTGTTTATTTGATTGTATCATTTATTGCAAATTATTTATTGTATCTTTTTAAAAAATTAATTTGAAGAAGTAGTAGAAACAGATGGTATAAAATCCAAAAGATACGAAAGGGTATACAGTGGACAGTCTGTCTTCTCTCACCTCTGCCCCGTGTCTTCTGGTCACCAGCTGTCTTCTCAGAGACAATCTTTACTTCTTGTACAGTCTTCCAGGTGGAGTCTATGCATAGACAAGGAGATATAGATAGATAGATAGATCTAGATATGTATATATATATGAATATATACACACATACACATGTGTATATACATATTTGTTTACACAAAGGAGAGCATATTTAACACAATGTTTTGCACCATCCCCTTTTCACTTAGAACTATGCCTTGGAGATTATTCCATATAAGCATATACAGGTCTACCTCATTCTTTTTAAGACCAGCAATAAAGGACACATTTTTTAAAACAATATGAGTTATGCCTATACTAATAGTTATACGACTAAGCTGTGGGTTCAAATCTCAGGTCTACCATTTACTAGCTATGTTACCCTAGGCAAATTGCTTAACCTCTCTGTGACTCAGCTTCTTCATCTATAAAAGAAGGTTAATATTTATTTCCATGTCATAGGTTTATTCAAAGAAAATAAATTAGCCAATACACATAAAATACTTAAAATGCATCTAATGCATAGTAAGTACTCAACCTTTTTCTATCATTATTTATTCAATTCTCTGTTAAAATATATTGAGGATATATATAATTTTTTTATGTCACAAATAACTTTGCAATACATGTTTTCATATAAAGTCATTCTGCACATATGCAAAAATATCTGTAGGATAATTTCTGAAAGTAGATGTTTTCTATGTCAAATGGAACATGCATTGTATATATGAACACATATTTCTATGCTATGTTCCATAGAGATTGTAATGGTTTATTTTCTTAAGGAGTGACGTGAGGGCCTCTCTCCTCTCATCGCCATCATATGACAGCTAAAATATGATACTGCAGCATAACTTTAATTTCAATCACCTTTTTACATTAAGCATATTTTTATATGTTTAGGAGTCATGTTTATTTTCTTTTCTCTTTTTTAAAGATTAATTTATTCATATGCTTCCCTTGTTTTTTATTTCTTTTCCTCATTTAACTACCAAATGATTCTAAAAGATAGGTGGTTAGTACAGAGCCTCTAACTCATTTATTTTTTCACTAAAATTGCAACCTCTGTCTCACAATTACTTAGAAGCCGCTCTTCTGATTGCTCCTTTTAATCATCTTTTCAGTGAGGATTCTCATTCTTTCTGCAGTAGTGAGTTGGCTTGCCCATCCCACTTCCTGGGGCATTTGGGAACTTCTGGGGTACACAGTGGCTTTTCCTGGAAGCTCTCCTTTGCTGTTTTTGACCCTCAAAGGCGACCTCACAGACCTCAAGTTAAACTTAGGTTTACCAAATAATTTGTTATCTAACCCAAGGAAATCTTTTAGGGAGAAAAGTTGCATTTAATAACCATTCCATGGCAATAGTTGTCAAGAGGGTCTGTCTCAAGCAAACTAGGACTTATGCTCACTCTAGTCAAGTCCCTTAACAATTTCCATTAAATATTTTATTTTTTTTCCCCAAAGTATGCAGAACTGTCTTTTTTATAGCAACTCCCACTTATTTCTTGAAGTTTCACTTTGCTAAAAGTGTGTTCATCCAAACACCCTGCTTCCTTGGTGCAACCCGAAACAAGCACGTAATTGCTCGGAGTTTTAAGAGTCGTTCTACCAATAAATTTAGGGGTATAGGAAGGAACATATTATCATAAAAAGAAAAGCATGCTCATGTCTGAAATAGTAGCTAAAGGGACAACTTAAGATAAAGCATGTAGTCAGGGAAAATGAGCTGACATCTTGAAGGTGGATATCCAAGGCATTTCTAGAAGCACAAAATGACCACATCTTTGCAACAGAAGATAATAACAAGTCTGGT
Organism: Sapajus apella; assembly: GCF_009761245.1. Classification (NCBI taxonomy): domain Eukaryota; kingdom Metazoa; phylum Chordata; class Mammalia; order Primates; family Cebidae; genus Sapajus; species Sapajus apella. The sequence goes on from NW_022437001.1 coordinate 10,934,265, forward strand.
TTTGAGCCATCTGAAGATCCTGCCTTGATACTGTGATTGTTTATCTATGAAAGGCCACAAGTGTTTTAGATTTTCTTGAACCAAAACACCAGAAAGGGAGTCACCCTTCACTAGACAAGGAGACACTATTAAAACAAGAGGTTGGAGGGGGCCCACTCACATGTGACACTATAGACATTGAATTTCTCTCTCAGGGAGGCAGGCCCATCTACCCCACAGAACTGTAAACTGTCGGGTTGCTTGTGATTTTCATTCAGGTTAAATTTGGGCTGCACCGATCAATCTCTTTTTTCTCTTTGCACATTCACATACAAGGCTGGTTTATGGAAGCAGTCTTGTGTTTTTTGTGTAGTGGATAAAAGAAATTTTTTGTGGCTAGCTGCTAAAATGTGTGGCATAAAGACTGTGCTTATGGAACAGAAATTCAGAAGATTGGAAGGGATTTGCCTCTACAAATAAGTTTGGTGTAGGGCAATGTAGGACCTCCTCCTGTAAATGTCTGCTTACTCTAATAAAGTTCTTCATAGAGACCCACCTAAAGGCAGGAGAGGGCCAATGGGGCCAACTTCAAATACAAAATTGTCTCAAGATATAATTCTATAGTTAGACTTTATATATAGTGTATAACTACATACTCTATATAGTTATATAAGTCTATACCCTCTGTAGGTTGGTATAAATCAAAACTCTTATTCATTTGTGTATAGTATGAATCTCCCATGCTTTCCACATATGGATTTGTCAGAAAAACCAAAAAAGAAGGGCCTGGAAATGAAACAGCTGAGAGGGAGTTTATTTGAGAGGGTTTGCAGTGGATATACACATTGTGAAAAAAACCAAAAGGAATAATTGTTGAAAAGAAGGCAGAAAAAAGTTTTGAATGTAAAGTCCAAAGAAGAAGATGAGAATAAAATTAGTCAGTAAAAACAGCAACATTGAAAGGTTGTGGAAGCAAAACAACACCAGATGAAAAGGTTGATTTTAGATGGATAGTTTGGGAGATGGGGTAAGTGTGGGGGTGGGAAAAGAAGCTCCCCTTTACCAGTGCGTGTTTCATAAAAATTTCTGATAGCTAAAATTTGCCACATAGGAGTAAATATGGTTGGAACATCTGAATTGTCTGGGATTTTCTTAACCAAAGCTACTCCAAATCTAACCTCATGATTTCACAGTGAAAATAGCCACTCTTACTCAAAATCTAGCTTTCTTTTTTTCCAGGCACAAGATCACTGCGGATCACACAAATCTAACTGTTTTACTTATTTGCCTTCTCTTACTTCTAATGCATTTGGTACCTTACTCCATTTAAAACATGAACTTTAATTATACCTGTGACTGTCTCAAAAATCTACAATGATTTCCCTAGTTTTCAAGAATAATATATAAAGCGTTCGCCACATTTCCTCCACCTCGAGCCTGGTACAGCACATTGAACCTGGTATGCTCTTAGCAGATGTTTATTTTCAAAATTTACAAGATGTGTGGTTTTCAAAGAAAGCCAATAGTACACATGAAAGCATTATAACCTTCTTATTATATATTATTCTATTATATTGATGAGGACCAGGAGAAAGACAAAGAGAAAGCTACACAATTACAGGGGAGAAAGAAACCAAGAATGCCTAGCTCTGACATAGCCTCAGAATGCCATACCTATCTCACTAGAACATGCTTCTTTCCTATCTGCTGGGCCACTGAAGCAAGCCCAGCATCCTCTGTGTTACTGAGGCACAAAATCATTTATCACATCTGGGCTTTTCCCAATGAATCTCTGCAGTAAGATGGACCTTTGCATAACAATCCATCACACACCAGAACCAGCCTGAGGTTCCCTTAGGCATGAGCATAGCTTACTTCCAAGCTATTTCAGTCATAATGGAAAAAAAGAGGTAAACCTGATGCACAGTAAGGATGTTTTATAGATGAAGGACAAAAGGCAAACCTATAAATCTATAGGGTTAACTCTATAGATAAAGGGTTATAAAGGGTTCACTCAGCAGTCTTGGGAAGTTCAAACCCTGTATATTACAAAAACAGGATTGGCCTTTGCTGGCTCCTAGGAGATAACCTCAGATTTCATGGAAGATGATGCCTGACAAGAGTGTCTTTGTATAGCAGGGGACTTGGTCAACATCAGGGAGTTTATGCTAACAATATGATTTATGTTGGGGCCTTGGGCCTTGACTTAGTTACAGCCTCTATCTTCTCCAGGGTCAAACTGATATGGGGCCCAAGGGCCCCCTCTGGAGAAGCTAGAGACAGTAACTAAGTCATCCACGTGGATGCTTCATGCTTAAGTGACCAATCCCCAATGAAAACTCTAGACCTCAAGGCTCAGATGAGCTTCCCTAGTTGGCAATACTCTGTATGTTTTAACACACATTATCGTTGGGAGAATTGAGTGCTGTCTGAACAACTTCACTAAAAGTACAACTGGAAGCATGTGTCTGATCTCTCCTGACTCTCTGCCTCATGCACCTTCTACCTTTGCTGATTTTAATCTGTGTTTTTCATTTCCATAAGCCATAACCATGAGTATAACAGTTTATCTGAGTTCTGTGAGTCCTTCTCAAAAATCATTGAACTTATGAGTGACCTGGGGGACCACTGACACAATACCTCTTGGTGATTTATTAAGGAGAAATAAGGGAAATCAAGGGGAAATCTAAGAGCACCCAGGTAACCTGAAGGTGGTAAATGGACTTGTGAAATAAATTTAGTAATTAGCATTTGTACTGATACTTTATAGTTTGCAACTTGCTCTTTTTTGAACCCTCCAAGACTCTGTGAAGAAATCATATTCTCATTTTTAGAGATGAGGCTGTATTATTTATTACTGTGTAAGAAATATTTATTAGTGTATATTTTACAACTTCTGACTGTCAGGAATCCCAGAGTGGCATCGCTGGATGGTTTTTGTTAGTTGCTTATGATGTTTTGATCACCCAGGGCTGCATGGAAAGCGTTGATTGGAAATTCAGTCTTTGCTTCTGAGAAGCAAATGGCTGGAGTCCTTATTTCCTTGTTCTCTGAAAGTTTCAGTTTCTTGCCACATAGGCTTCTCCACAGAGTTGCCTGAGTATCCTCAAGACAAGGCAGCTGACTTCCCCTAAAGTGAGTAAGAGAGAAGGAATACATGCCTGTAACAGAAGCCTATCTTTATCACCTAATCTTACAAGTGTCAGCACATTTTTTTTCCTGCCATGCACTATTGGTCACAAAGGTGAAACCTTGTCCAGGGAGGAAAGAGATGACACAAGGGATCATTGAGGGTCATCTTGGCTACTATAGGTACTAGAAATTTAGCTAACAAGTAGAAGGTCACATGTGAGTGGCAGAGCCAAGAATGAATTTCTGTCTTCTGATTCCAAATTCCTTGCAATTTCTTCCACATCTGACCCATGAAAATGGCTTTTGGCTACAGGGAAAGGGAAGCAGATGACAAGGTAATTTAATCCTTACATCAAAACTACAAGTAAATATTATTATCCCATTTTATTGATCATAATAAAGAGTTCAGAAAAGGTACATTGCTATAGTTATTCTTTAATAAAGTTGAGGAATAAAACTTAATTTGTAATGATTTCAGATGTATCCATATTCTTTTATACTAAGTTGCCTTTGTATCATGTCTTAGGAGCAATAGCTAAACTAAATCACTGATCTTACTTCTCCATTTCCCTCGTTGTTATTATTGTTTAGTGAATTTGAGATGTTAATGATTATATTATCAAGAAAGAAATAATATTACTGATTAAACTATGAGTTAATGCTTTAATGAATGTCCTACATGATTTATGAATTAGTCACACTAGCCTCTCCTGGCCTTGCAATTTCTTTTATCCACTGTGAGGAACTTGTCAATTTCTCTTGCCTTCAGTTACATTGCTTAGAGTCTAAAAAGCAATCCTTTTCACATATCCCTATAACAAAACATAATCCAGCTTCGCTATTTACTTGCCACTATTTTCTCTCTTAAACCTTTGGCCAATGCTTTGCCAAAAAGAAGAAGAAAGGAAGAGGAGGGTGAGAAGGAGAAGGAGGAGGAGGAGGAAAAATTTTAGCTATTCTTCCAGCAATAAATACCTACTTTGCTAAGAGCACATTTATGCCCAGCTTTACTGACTGTTTCTGTTTCTTTTTGCTTACACACCAACTTTTCATTCAATATCAAATTCGATTTTTTTCTTCTTCTTTTCTTTTCTCTGTTTTTGTTTTTGTTATTGTTGTTTGTTTGTTTTTATTTTGCGGTAGGGTCTCACTCTGTTCCCCAGGCTGGATTGCAGTAGTGAGATCATGAGTCATTGAAGGCCTGATGCAGCCTTGACCTTCCAGGCTCAAACTATCCTCCCACCTCAGCCTCCCAAGTAACTGGGACTACAAGCACATGCCAACACACTGGGCTAATTTTGGTATTTTTAGTAGCGATGGGATTCCACCATGTTGCTCAAGCTGCTCTTGCACTCCTGGGCTCAAGCAATCCACCTGTCTCAGCCTTTCAAAGGCCAATTCAATTTTACCTGCATAATAGGTACAATGTACGTATCAGTAAGTTAATGGAAGTGATGACAAGTAAGTAAAGTTTTGATCAAGTCGTGGACACCCAGCTGGTTGGGAATGATTGTAAAATGTCATTGTTTCTGTAACAAATGCTAATTCCCAATTTGTTAAAGTATAGAAATCTAAATGTCTTGGAAGGAATGAATTCTATCATTGTCCAAGTTTTACTTCAATAGTGGTTGTCTGGACACATTCTTGTAAAATTTCAAGGTGTGAATCAATCTAGCTAAAATCAAGTCAGGTTTCTTTTACCTTACTTACAGCCTCAAGCAACTTTTATGTCAAATTATGTTTGGGATCACTCAAGAATAAGTGAGAAATCAATCCAAAATACTAAGCCTGATGTCCAAAAAAGAGTTAGTCATCCGTCCATGTAGCTTATATTAATATACAGTAGATCTCAACTGGCAAAGGCTGACAAGCCTTATTAGGGTAAACTGTAAAATAGAAACAGTTGTCTTTGCAAAGCAAGGGCCTGTGAATCTCCTTGGACCAGCAATTTCAGTGACAGTGAGTAAACTCCCAGAAAAAGATCAGGAATGGCTTCTGAGATCTAATGAAGTGAGATGAGTCGAGAGGCAACATCATGTGTGGTTATATCACCCTGGCATAGTCACAAACATTTAATAGACATCTTTCATTTATTCTTCAAGCCATTGTTTGCTGTTCAGCTACGTATATTTTAGACACAATTTGTATTAGTTTCCTATTTGCTGCTATAATTAATTATAAGCTAAGTGGCTTAAAACAACACACATATATTATCTTATAATTTGTGGAAATCAGAATTCTGACACAAATCTCATTGGGTTAAAATGAAAGTGTTTTGCAGGATTGCTTCTTTTGGATAGCTTCAGGGGAGAATGATTTCCTTGCCTTTTGCTGCTCATAGGGGTCCCACTTTTCCTCACTCAGAAATTCCTCTCTCCATCTTCAAAGCCAGCAATATTGCATTCATCTATGCCCTTTTTCTGTAGCTACATTTTACAATGGCCTCCTCTTCTTCTCCCCTCTTCCACTTTTAAGGACTCTTGGAATTACGCTGGGCTTACCCATGTCATCCGGGTCCTATTTCAAGGTAACCTGATTAGCAACCTTAATTCCACTTGCAACCATTAACTCCCTTATGTTATGTAGTCTAATATATTTAAAGATTCTGGGATTCCAATATTGTCATCTTTACGGTGAGGAGAGTTCTTCTGCCTAACATGCTACTTTTGCTTTTGAGATGGCTTGTTATTTAATTTATAAAATAATCACAAAATTCAAAAACTTATCTTGGAGTGCTAGAGACTTTAGTCTCACTTTTTCATACAGGGCATTTTTTCAGTACTTATCACTGATCTGATGAAAGACCACCAGATTGAGTTTTAAAATGGAGACTATAGTCTCTCTCCTGTTATTGAATTTCTAGGGGCAAATCATTCACCTTACAGAATCATAGTTCCTCACTTCTAACATGAAGGTAATTTTACATTTCTTACTTGTGTCATGGAGTTGTCACATAGGAATGATGAAATAAACAAATACATACTACATTATTGTCATTGCTATATAAATGTAAGACAATGTATTAATAATAATGTTAATAACAATTAAAATGTTCCCAATTTAACTACCAGTTTCTTGTGTCAGAGCTTCTAGATATTAAATGTTAAACGCTCATAGAAAAATGTTTCCTATGTTTTTGATATGGTTTGGCTGTGTCCCCACCCAAATCTCATCTTGAATTGTAGTTCTCATAATTTCCATATGTACTGGGAGGGATATAGTGGGAGGTAATTTAATCATAGGGCCAGTTACCCTCATGCTGTTCTCATGAGAATGAGTGAGTTCTCATGAGATCTGATGGCTTTGTAAAGGGCTCAGGTCACTTCTCCTTGCTGTTGCCATGTAAAAAAGGACATATATGCTTCCCCTTCTGCCTCTGTAAGTTTCCTGAGGCCTCTCCAGCCATGAGGAAGTGTGAGTCAATTAAATCTGTTTCCTTTATAAATTACACAGTCTTGGGTATGTCTTTATTATCAGCATGAGAAGAGACTAATGCAGTAAATTGGTACTGAGAGTGGGGTGCTGCTGTAAAGATACCCAAAAATATGGAAATGACTTTGGAACTGGGTAACAGGCAGAGATCAAAATAGTTTAGAGGGCTCAAAAGAAGACAGGAAAATGTGGGAAAGCTTGGAGCTTCCCAGAGATTTGTTGAATGGACTTGACCAAAATGCTGATAGTGATATGTACAATGAAGTAAGTCCAGGCTAAGGTGGTCTCGGATGGAGATAAGGAACTTGTTGGGAACTGGAATAAAGGTGATTCTTGCTATGCTTTAGCGAAGAGACTGGTGGCAATTTGCCCCTGCCCTAGAGATCTGTGAAACTTTGAACTTGAGAGAGACGATTTAGGGTATCTGGCAGAAAAAATTTCTAAGTGGAAAATCATTTAAGAGGAAGCAGAGCATAAAAGCTTGAAAAATTGGCAGCCTGACTATGCAATGGAAAATAAAATCCCATTTTCTGGGGAGAAATTCAAGCCAGTTGCAAAAATTTGCATAAGTAACAAGCTGCTGAATGTTAACCACCAAGACAATGAGGAAAATGTCTCCAGGGCATGTCAGGGACCTTCATGGCATCCCATCCTATCACAGGCCTGGATGCCTAGGAGGGAAAAATGGTTTCCTGGGTTGGGCTCAGGACCCTCCCTGCTCTATGCAGCCTGGGTACATGGTGCCCTGAGTCCCAGCTGCTTCATCTCTGATTGTGTTTAAAAGGGGCTGCCACTGTGCAAGCTGATTTTAAAATTTTAATTTTTTTGTGGAGACAGGTTCTCTCAATGTTGCCCAGGCTGGTCTCAAACTCTTGGCAATCCTCTCACCTCAGCCTGCCAAAGTGCTGAGATTACAGGCATGAGCCACTATGTCAGTCCATGTTTTATTTTTAAACAACTTGTTTTTGTTTAATTTTGAAACACATAGTTTAATAATAATATATAATTTTAAATACAACTTTAAAATAAATGTATTTTACTTTAAACCATTTATTTTAAACAATTACTACATTAATAAAATAATAATCAAGTGATCATTTTTCTTTCACACCATCTTCCTAAGCATTATTTACTTTATTTGTGAAGTGCCTCTAAGTCACACTTTCTACTCTGCAGGCCTATGAAGGTAACCTCAACCTGGTATTCTACCATTGTTCGGTGCCTTTGTACTCCTGGTGGACAGGGGTAGAAGAGCTTGGAGTCAGTGACAGTTAACTTGCTTCTTCCACAGCAAAACTATGAGTGATATATTTATAGAAATCTCTGGTTGGCAAAATCTTAATGTTTTTTTCTCAGAAAATAATAGTACAATTTTTCAATTGTTCAGACAATTGAGAGGACAGAGTCTACTTATTCAAAATTTTCATTTTTCCTCCAATGACTATGTTTTCAGTCTAATCTTTGTTAATTATTACAGGTTACTACTTATATCTTTTTTTTTTTTTTTCTTAGAGTTTTTCTCTGTTACCAAGGCTGGAGGCTGGAGTACAATGGTTTGATCATGGCTCACTACAGCCTCGACCTCTTGGGCTCAAGCAATCCTCCCTCCTCATGCTTATGAGTAGCTGAGACCCCAGGCTACTAATTTTTAGTTTTTTTGTAAATAAATGGGATTAGATATGAGATTTTGCCATTTTGTCCAGGCTGGTCTTAAACTAATGAGCTCAAACAATCTTCCCACCTCAGACTACCAAGGTGCTGTGATTACAGTCTTGGACCACCACACCTGGCCTCAGATTTTAAGGTCATATCTTTAGCTTTTCTTTTAAGGTCTTTTCTATAATCAGGAAAAGTATGCAAATGATCTTAGGCTGAACTAGGTATTAATTTTGTGATTAATGGAAAATTACTAAGAATACCATCTCCTTTTAGAACTGTATTTAAAAATGTGAGTTTACCTCTGAAATCTAGTTCTGTAAGACTAGGGTTTATATCTGTTCTGAGTGAAATCATTGTGACTATAATTTAAATTAATACTAGTAAGCAAGGAAAAGGTTACTATATATTGAAATTGGCAAATCTAGCTCTCTCCTATAGACCTTCCATCCAGAACAACTCACTTTTCAGCTTTATAATTCTGGGTGTGGTCTTCTCATTTCACTGTTACCTCTTACAGCATTAGGCTCCAGGGATGCAGAAAAATGTTTTCCCAAATGATTTTCAAACTCAATCCATCCTACAGTAATTACGTTTGTAGATAATGGAAAAGAAACCATTAATGTAGAGTGCTTTAAAATCATAATTAATTGCACATGCAAATGCACTGCTAAATTTGGATGCTCAATTAGACAGTTAATTACATTGAAAATGAAAGTGTGCCCTTAAATTGACGGCCATGGGCCATGGCCCACCTGTGTGCATCCTGTCACTTAAACAAGCAATATTCTCTTTTCTTGATGCAATTGGAAGTAAGGAAAGAAAAACAAGTACCACCTGCAGAGAGTGGAAGATGTGGACAATCATAACTGTCACACAATTTACATCTGTAATACAGATGATCTATTTTAAACAACATCCTCTGAAGATGAGGCACCCTGGGGATTCCAGGAGCTTTAGCTCCTTCTAAAAACACTTTACTTATGGAGGAAATGCTGGGTTTATACAGTTGTTCATTCTTTGAACACTGCATTAGTCTGTTCTCATGCTGCTAATAAATACATACCCAAGACTCGGTAATTTATAAAGGAAACAGGTTTAATTTACTCACAGTTCCAAATGGCTGGGGAGGCCTCAAGAAACTTACGATCATGGCAGAAGGGGAAGCAAAATATGTCCTTCTCCACATGGAGGCAGGAAGGAGAAGTACCAAAAGGGGGCAAAGCCCCTTATAAAACCATTAGATCTCATGAAAACTCACTCACTATTACAAGAACAGCATGAGGGTTACCACACCTACAGTTAAATTACCCCTCACTGGGTCCCTCCTACAACATGTGAGGATTATGGAAGCTACAATACAAGATAAGATTTGGGTGAGGTCACAACCAAATCACATCATTCTGCCTCTGGCCCCTCCCAATTCTTATGTCCTCACATTTCAAAACACAACCAAGCTCTTTCAACAGTCCTTCAAAGTCTTAACATAGTAATTAAAACATTAATTCAAAAATCCAAGTCCAAAGTCTCATCTGAAACAAGGCAAGTTTCTTCCATCTATGAGCCTGTAAAACCAAAAGCAAGTTAGTTACTTCCTGGATACGATGTGGGTCCAGGCATTGGGTACATAAGCCCATTCCAAACGGGAGAAATTGGCCAAAATAAAGGAATTATAGGCCTCATGCAAGTCCAAAAGCTAATAGGGCAGTCATTAAACTTTTAAGTTCCAAAATGATCTCCTTTGACTCCATGTCTCATATCCAGGTGACACTGATGCAAGAGGTAGGCTCCCATAGCCTTGGGCAGCTCCACCTCTGTGACTTTACAGAGTACCACCCCACTCTTGGCTGCTTTCATGGGTTGGTGTTGAGTGTCTGCAGCTTTTCCAGATGCATGGTGCAAGCTGTTGATTCTGAGGTCTTGCAGATGGTGGCCCTCTTCTCACAGGACCAGCAGAACATGCCCCACTGAGGACTCTGTGTGGGTTCTCTAACCCCACATTTCTCTTCTGCACTGCCCTAGCAAAGGTTCTCGATGAGGGCTCTGCCCCTACAGCAGACTTCTGCTTGGATATCCAGGCATTTCCATACATCCTCTGAAATCTACAAAGAGGTTCCCAAACCTCAATTCTTGACTTGTGCCCACCAGTAAGCCCACACCACATGGAAGCCATGAAGGCTTGGGACTTGCACCTTTTGAAGCAATGACCTGAGCTGTACCTTGTAGGCCTGCAATCCCAGCTACTTGGGAAACTGAGAGAGGAGATAAATAGAGCCCAGGAGTTTGAAGCTGCAAGAGCTATAGTTACACCACTGAACTCTAGCCTGGGTGACAGAGCAAGACCCTGTCTCTAAAAAAAAGAATAATTTAAAACTTGTGTGTGTGCATGCGTGTGTGTGTGTGTGTGTTCAATACACACATTTTTAAAAGAATGAAAACCAAATAGAACAATTTAAAAACATAGGTAAAACTTTTCTCTCCCCCTCAGACTCCTGGTTGTTCTCTCTAAAGGTGATTACAGTTAGAATCCTCCATGTATTTATGCAGACAAAAAATACATGTACTATATCTTAAAATAATGGAAAAATTTTGTATCATACTATAACTGGTCTCTTTTTTGAATCTTTTTTTCTGACATTAAAATAGCTTGAGTTTTCTTGCATATCAAGACATCCAGGTCTACCTTACTCTTTCTGAATGGCTGCTTAGAATACTATTGAACAGATATATTTAAGTATTCTCTTATTGATGAAGATCTGGATTTTTCTAGTTTTGTATTTTATATGGAATCATGCAAATAACATTTATATAATTGCATTACACACTTTGGTATAAATATATAGAGAATAAAGTTTTAAAAATGAAGATACTAGGCCAGGTGCAGTGCCTCACACCAGCAATCCCAGCACTTTTGTAGGATGAGGCATGTAGATCACTTGAGGCCAGGAGCTGGAGATAATCCTGGTCGACATAGCAAAACCCCATCTCTATTAAAAATACAAAAATTAGCTAGAAGTGGTGATGGGTGACTATAATCCCAGCTCCTCAGACAGCTGAGAGAGAAAAATGGATTGAAACCAGGAGGTGGAGGTTATAGTAGGCCAAGGTCACGCCACTGCATTCCAGCCTGTGTGACAGAGCGATCTTGTTGCCTCCAAAAGACAAAAAAAGTGATGAAGTTGCTGAATCAGATAATATTGCATATGTCCATTTTAAATTTTAATAGGCATTACCAAATGCACTTAAGAACACACTGGTCCAGGCCAGATGGCTCATGCCTGTAATCCCAGTGGTTTGGGAGGCCAACGCAGATGGATCACATGGTCAGGAGTTTGAGACCAGACTGGTCAGCATGGTGAAACCCTGTCTCTACTAAAAATACTAATAATTAGCCAGGCATGGTGGCACATGCTTGTAGTCCCAGCTACTCTGGAGGTTGAGGCAGAAGAATTGCTTGAACCCAGCAAGCAGAGAGGTTGCAGTGAAGATCATGCACCACTGCACTCCAGCCTGGGCGACAGAGCAAGACTCTGTCTCAAAAAAAAAATAGAAAAAAAAAAGAACACACCAATATTCATCATCACCAACATTGTCCGATAATAATTTTTCCAAAAACTTTTAATAGTCTATTATCAATATTTTAAAACTTTCCCCAAGCTGAAATAAAAATAAGTGTTTTAATTTCCATAATTACTCTTGATGTTGCATATTTTTCACCTGCTTATTTTGACAGTTTGGCATCCTTTGTTGTGAATGGCTCATTTCTTTCTTTTTTATCTTTCCTCCTTGAAAAAAACTTTAAAAATTGATTCATAATTACTTATAGTCTGGAATTTAATCTGTTGTCAGTTCTATATGCAACAAATGTTTTCTATTCTCTTTTTTTTCCCCCCAGTGCTTCTTGCTGTTGGCTTGTGCTCTGGGGTGCTGAGACACCCTCACTTTGTACTACTTATGGTACTTAAAAAATTATTTGGAGAAATTATTTGAAGAAATTATTTGAGGTTTAGGAAAAGGAGACTTTATCCAAAGAGGATTTACATGTGTTACAATGAGACTCAAAGGTGCTACTAGCCCAAGACAATCTCAAACCAAGTTCAAGCCTTATGTTTCCCATACCTTACAGAATATGACCTTTGGCTACTGTTGATGTGTGTGTGTGTGTGTGTGTGTGTGTGTGTGTGTGTGTGTTTGAGTAACAATGTTTGGTGGGGAAAGTCTTCAGTAGTATATGCATTACACCCCTTATCTTGTTCAAACTTGGGCTTTGTTGTTTGTTTCACCTTTCTTATCCTACACAGATCTGAAAACAAAATTCCTTTTTCTGGAATGTCAAAAGTTCTTAAGGCTAAATGACATTGGACTCTACTTCTTTCTCTAGAATCCCCGCTTTGTTTTTCCTTCCACTTTGTCCTGATCATTGCTTACTTGGTTTTCAATTACTTTAAAATTCAAGAAGATTGTTAAAATAATGTATTCAGGATTTTTAAATTGCAAGCAATGTAAGATTTGTTTGAATAATTTGATTTTTTTATGACCTTACCTGAAAGTCCTCTGCTTTTATCTTTATTAAACCTACTTTTCTATTCAGAAGAATGTGGTGATTTTTCTGCTCTTTTTCAAGTTTCCTAAAATTAAAATATAATTGAATTATTCTCAGTTTTGTGGGTTTTTCTTTCTAGTGAATGTTTTATGCAGCGTTGGCTGCATCCACTGGTTTTTATATGTAGTTAATTTTAAGTAGCAATTTAGCAATGGTAATTTCTTTTTAACCTGTGAATTATTAAATAGATTTTCTTTTTAAGATGTCATTGATTATGGCCACCTCCACCTTATTAATTCCTTATTTATATTATTTTGTGTTACTAATTATAAACTAATTTATATCTTTTGGAAGTATAAATATTCACTGTTTGGCCTAATACTTAATTTTTATAACTGACACTTAAAAGGATTATGTATATTTAAAAGGTTTCCTTTTCCCAGGGTTGGAGGTAAGTTTATGTTTCTCTATACTTGTTTATTCTGTAGATATTTATTTAGTGCTATTATGTGCTAAGCTCTCCCCTGGACTGCAAGGAAAGAATAACCAACAGAACCAATAATATTTCTGCCCTCAATATAATTGACATTCTAATGGAGGAGACTCCCAATAAATAAATTAATTAATTAAAATGTGGTTTTAGTAATAATGTCTATGAAGAAAAATATGGCAGTGTGAGGGAATGAAGTCTGACAGCTAATCTTCGTAGGGTAGCCAGAGAAAGTTTCCTTCACATCAGATATTGACAAGAGCCCTAAAGGCAATTAGAGAAAGTGCCTGTAGAAATCTTGGAGAAGAACATTCTGGAAAGAAGGAACAGCAAGTTACTAGATACAACTCATTAGTTATGTTATTCCAATCTTCTATTTCTTTACTCATTTCTTTTTACTCTTTTCAATTTCTCAGGAAGATATTTTGAAGATGTTTTAAGACGTCTACTCTAACCAGATTTTGTAAATATTCTATATGTTTCAAAACAAAAATAAATTGAAAATCTAGCTGTAAAATAATTGTTTAAATAATCTGCTGGTCCTCAAAGTGTTTGGCTCAAATAAATAAATGAGCCCGGGTGGGTGTTCTGGTATTAATGCAATTCTCTTCAGCATAAAGCTCTTCTGATTCTAGTCAACAGTTAAATCATTTTCCAAGTACCCCAAAGTGAAGTTAATTAGTTGACAAGACTAGACACACAGTTTCCCAAGGGTATTTCTCATTTATGGGAAAGACAAAATAAAAGAACCACACCACCCACACAACAGGAGGAAAAGCCCCAAATAGCTATCTCCAAAATAAACCTAGCCCACAGTTCTTAAGTGTAATGGGATAGCCTAAGGTAACCAGGAATATGAGGAAAACAGTGTCAAAAATCAGAAGACCGAGATACACAAAGAGAAGAAACAAGCCTTAAGTCATACAGGAAAGGCAAAAGAACTTAAATCATCTAATTATTAGCCACAGATAAATCTGTGTAGATATTACAAAGTACACAAAAGTAAAAAATACAATTACTGGCTGGGTGTGGTGGCTTATGGCTGTAATCCCAGCACATTGGGAGGCTGAAGAGGCAGATCGCTTGAGGTCAGGAATTTGAGAACAGCCTGATCAACATGGTGAAACCCCATCTCTAATAAAAATACAAAAATTAGCCGGCTGTGTTGGCAGGTGTCTGTAATCCCAGCTACTCAAGGGCTGATGCAGTCTCTGATGCCTGCGTTCATACTGGAAAGGAAAGGCAGAGATTGCAGTGAGTCAAGATCTTGCCACTGCACTCCAGCCTGGTTGGCAGAGAAGACTCTGCAGCAAAAAATGCAATTGCTAAACTTCAAATGTTAATAGAACAACTAGAGAACATTAGGTTATCTAGAAAAAGTCAGACATTCTGGAGAATTAGAGGAAAAAGTTCAATATACAATATTATATGTATGAAAAAGAACATTAGAGACAGAGAACATGTTGCACCAATATCCAATTGATAAATACCCCAGGAGAAAAACAGAGGAAAAAAATAGAAGAAATAAATATAACAAATTGAAGAAAATTTCCTTAGATAAACACATTTATTGGACTATGTTATAAAGCCTCATATATTATGCCAAAGAATTTGGAATTAATTATATAGAATTACAGACAGAATTTGTAGTCTATAGACTATACTATATATAACCAATGAAAGTTTTAAGCATGTAACATAGTCAGTATTTCTTAGGAAATGATTTCCTATTGGCAATGTGGATTATAGACAGGTTTTAAAAAGCAGGTAAAAGTTTTGGGAATTTTTTTTAACCACATTTCTTCACATATATTCTCTTTTTACAACAAATACATAGAGGATAGGCATTATTATTTCCATTTGACAGTTTAGATCTGGAGAGATGCTGTAGCCCATCTATTGCAGATGTCAGACTAAAGCTCAGTCTTTCTGATTCCAGTATTGTGTTCTCTTCCCTCTCAAGCATTCTTTGGCTTTGTTGACATTTCATGTCTATATGGCACCATTTCTGTAATAATACTTCATCTTAAGTCCTGTAGAAAATTTATCTTTGCTAAATCTAAGGATATGTCAGAGACTCGCTTGCTGTTCAATTAACCTGTTTTTTCTTATTCCTGGGAGCACAGCTAGATGACATTTTCCAGATCCCTTGCAGATAAATGTTGCTATGAAATGATTTCTAGCCAAGAGAACATGAAAGGAACTTGGGTGCACCTCTTCCAAGCTTGGCACCTAAAAACCTCTTGTGCTTCTTCCCTTCCTGCCATCTTGAAGCATGTGAGGGACACCTTTGAAGCAAATGCTAAAGATAGTAAAGCAGCAAGACAAAAGGAGCCTGGCTGAGTCATCCTTAGGAGGATCACCTCAAAATCCAACTACCTCTTATGGGTTTCACATAAGAAATAATTTGGGGGAGAGTTATTTATGCTTACTGTAATTACATACATAAATGTCAGCTAACTTAAAACAAAAATAAATCTGGAATTCATATGTCAAGATATTTAATCCTTTCGTTGTCAAACAAGTGACTAGAGTCGAAAAGTCCAATATTTTCCAAAATCTATATGAATCACAAATATATCTCTATTAGTTCTCTGTAGTTGATTATCTTATCTTGGCTAAATCAGATTAAAACTTTAATTTCCTAAAACAAATGAAGTATAAATCTGCAAACTGAAAAAAAAAATCCATACCTTAATAAAGTATATTTCATTTCCTATTTACTCCTCAGGACCTATTAGAATATTGCCAAGTTGGAATCCTTAATTGTAAGTAGCCATTTGGAACTGCTTAATCAATGTTGACTTACAACCAAATGTGTAGAAAAACCTCATTATCATAGCTACTTTCTAAATAAATTCCTAAGTATATATATCTCAGTGTATCATGTACTTTTCTTTTTGATTTCTCTAGGTAGTATCAATTAAACTGATTAGAAGTAGATCTACGTATGTAAAATGTACAGACATGTTTTCTTTTGAGGAGTAGAGGATTTATTTCTAATAAAATATTTACCTTAAACGTGTCCAAGCTCTTCACAATCTCTTGAGCTTCATCTATCCATGGAATTGAAAGCTGTAAGAGTATAAATGTGCCGGTATCATGGTGTTATGATTTTAGACAACTATATATCTTTTTTAAAAGCTTAAAATAATTTGATAATAAAATGATCTAGAAAGTTTTCTACTGAAGCAACAGTGGAGAAAATATATGTGTGGTTCCACAATGGCCTCTATATATTGCCAGGTTTATTGCCTCCAAACAGAGTTATCTGTCAGATGTTCAGCAGTGCTGTCTTGAATTAGGTTCCCCTAGGAATGTTCACCTGATTAGAAAATAATACTGCATTTTATTTCACTCAGTAATGATTTCCTTTAAAAAAAAAACCCATATATTTAATACTGTTTAAATTACAACAAGTGTGATTATTAGGATGTGCTTATTTGACAGTTAGAGAGCACGCTGACTTAACGTATGCCCCTATGCTTGAGAAAAACCACACCCCCTAAAGTTTTTAGTGTGTTATCAAAACTTTAAAAATATATGTATCTTTACACCTTTCTTTGTTACTTCAGAGCAGTCCCAGGATCACATTTCTTTCGAGTAGTGTCTTTATAATTTTTCATTGAATTACATTTATCAGTGGCACAAATAAACTAAACTACTTTGTAGATATTAACAGTTGTTTCAACAAGAGGTATGCATGACTCAAATGAAGGCTAAGTCTTTATCCAGCTGAGAAGCACCAGGTAGCACCTGAAGACAGGTACTTCTCTGAGCAAAGGCAGGTTGGAGTTTTAGAAGGCGAGGAGAGTTTTGGCTCAAGTGGCAGTTTTCATCTTTGACTGCTGTGAAACTCTCAGTTGGAGGTTTTTTCTGTTTTTTTTTTTTGTGCCCCTCATGCAGAATTGTTCGTGCAATTCCATCCGCATTCCTTTCATAAGGGTAATTCCCAAGGGTGGTTCTTGCAAGCCCTGTGGTTTATTGATTAGTCAAATGTGTGTGTGTGTGTGTGTGTGTGTGTGTGTGTGCATGTGGTGGGGGGGTGGTGAGGGGGTGGTGCATGAAGGTGGCAAACAAAATAAAACAAAAAACAAGAAAAAATAGAGAGAAAATTAAAAGCAAAAGGAGATGAGGGGAAAATTGAAGACTTTCAATTGTATCTATTTCAGTCCTTTTAGATAGTGTTCAAAAGAAATATATCTTCTGTTGTACTGGTCCAAGCATAGAAAGTCAACCCCAAGACAAAAGTATGCCAAATTGCAGGGTCTTTATTGCGGCGGCCATGGAGGGCTCAGGTGCCTCCAACCCGTGGCCCCGAAAGGAGGGTGTCAAGACCTTTTATACCCGTAAAACCACCTTGGGAGTGAGGGTGAGGGGCAGGGGTGGGGATGAGGGGCTTCAGACATTCTG
The DNA here is from genome assembly GCF_009761245.1 of Sapajus apella. Lineage (NCBI taxonomy): Eukaryota > Metazoa > Chordata > Mammalia > Primates > Cebidae > Sapajus > Sapajus apella. Next base: position 10,951,910 of record NW_022437001.1, read on the forward strand.
AGGGCTAGTGGATTCTGTAAATTACCTCCTGGACATGAGGGTGAGGGGCTCTGGACATTCCAGTGGATTCATGGGCGAAGATGAGGGTGAGGGGCTCCGGACATTCCAGTGGATCTGTGGGCGAAGATGAGGGTGAGGGGCTCTGGACATTCGGAGGGCCAGGGGACTTTTTGACATTCTAATTGTTACTTAAGCGGTTCACAAAAGTCAAGATTAGCATTTGTTTACACATTGTCTGGGTAGGGTGGAAATTACAGTCCTTAATTACTTATTACAAGTCCCAGGGGCCAAGATGGCATGAGTTTAGACTGCTTGCCTGTCACATTTGGGTTACAGAGAGCTGTTTTAATAGAAACCTTAGGTATGGTTAAGAGATATGCAGTTTTACAGGGCTTTTACCATGTCACACTTCTATTTCATATGCTTTTTTATTCATACTCTCCCTTCTGTTTTGATCCTCATCATTAAGGAGAAAAACATCCTCATCATGCGACATGTCTACATTTTTATACTGTGGAAAACCACGTGACTCCCTATTTACAATTGCACAATTTTCCATTTTATTTCTCCTGTAAACAAATCACCTTTTTATTTGATTTTAAGTTTCTTTTCTGCCTCGTCTGTGAACTTACTGCTCCAGTTTGCATTTCATGCTTGTTTACACATTCAGTTCTTCCCTTACTAACACTGACAGTACCCTGAAACATTTTCATAATCTCCCTTTTGACCTAGAAGGCTTTGTTAAAGATTCTAGAATTAGAAAATCTTGGTAATGTTTAGAGCATGACTTTAAAATGCTCATATAAATGAAACTTACATTTTTAAACAGAAAACGTTGCATTCCCCATCCACAGTAATAATTGAAAAATCTACACTGGTAATAATAGGAGTATTAATGTTACAGTAGTAGCCCTTTCAAGATTTCAGCCGTGATTGGGCCGTCTACATTTGGAATTTAATTTTTTTTTTAACACAAGATATTTTGCATAAAAATAAAACACTCATAGCCTTGTAGGAGTTCAAATATATATAGGCTATCTTGAAACTACTGGTTAGTTTATTCTCTCTCCTTATTTCATTGCCCTTCCCAGAAAAATATGACTTACATACATGAAACAAACGAATGAAGCTCAGTGAGTACAAATATTATTCCTTTTCTTAGAATTCATAATTTATTGGAATTTTCTGCACTTTTTAGAAACAAAAATTTCTGAGAAAATGTGCTTTGGTAATTTTTATGTTTCTTATAGCAACTGAGATGCACAAGTTACTAAGGGTTGATTTGTGATTAGTTTACAGTGCATATGATTAAAGTATCTTATAATATTAATTTAGACATAAGGCATTTAATTCTACTCTCCTGAGCAGGCATGTCTGACCATCAAGCAGATGGACCTAGCACTTTGCTAAAGTCCAGTAACTATTAGATCAATCTGTTTGCTCTCTTGATGGCTTACCCTGTCCACGAAAGCTGTGAAATATGTATTAGGTTGGTGCAAAAGTAGTTGCGGTTTTTGCCAAAAAAACACACTTTTGCACCAACCTAATATATTTTACTTCCTTAAAGTCATTCACAAGAGACTAACCATTTATATGTCCTACATGAAGAGGGTTCCATGACATTTACCTGCCTCAAGTTGAGAGAAAAGCCTACTTTGATAACTGGATAGTAACCTCACAAGTGGAAAATAAAACTATTTGTTAGATCAGCAATATGCATCAGACTCAGGCCAGGAAACTCTATTTTATGCAGAGTTTTTTTTCTCTCTCTCTCTCTCTCTCTTTCTTTCATTATTTATGACTTGAACTTCTTGTGCTGCCATCCATTGAATTTTCATAAGTAGAACTGAACCGTGCTGTTATTCCATCAAGGACTGTTGTGGATGACCTGAAAAATGCAAGTGGTTGATGGGTGTGTAGAATAGAGGGTATATGTTCTCAGGGAAAATAAAACTGTCTGCTGTCAGTTCATTCCTAAGTACGTGTGATAATTAAATAGTGTTTTGTGACTATTTCAGTTTTAGCCAACATTTTCCACTCTCCAACATAGAATTGCACATTCTTTCTACTTAAAATGTTCCTGAGCCCCAATTGTTTGGGGTCCTATTATTTTGAATTATGATACTGAACAGTGAATAAAGGAGGAAGAATTTTCTATTTCATTAGAGGGCACTGATTATATGACAACTGACATAAAAATAAACTACTTCTCAATACTTCCAAACTAGAACATAGTAAATAATGCCATTCATGTGATTTATGTCTAGACCTTCAAAGATGGAGATTTCTACTGGAAGCCTTAAAGGGTTGAGGTTTATTTTGGTTTTTCGTGAGAAATTGAATTTTTAGATTATTAGCTTGGAGTTTTTCTAAAGGCCTCAAGCCTCAATGATTTGCCTAGCGCTCAAGTGAAAGTAGAACACCTTAATGGTCTCTAACCACTCAGGAAGGAAGCACAGACAAAAGGACTGATAAACAAAAGGAAAGAAGGGAGGGAGGGAGGGAGGAAGAGAGAGAGGGAAAAAGGGAGGGAGGGAGAAAGGAAGGAAGGGAGGAAGGAAGAAAAAAAACAAGAGGGGACAGGTGGAAAGCAGAGGAAGGAAGGTAAACACACTCAAGACAGCTCCATTATCTAACCCATGGTTTTATTATTGAGCTTGTATAAACTCTCAGAGAATAAGTTTCTACAAGTTTGCATCTTAAAGGACAAACTTTTTTCTCTCTCCTCTGCTTTCTCAAGTTGGAGCAGGGTAGGTCATCATGCAACTGCTCAAATACAGTACCATGGAATATGAAGACACTCGTTTCAGTTGTCCCTAAGGCAAAGACAGAATCTGGAATCTAAAAACCATCTCTGTTCTTGTACTTCTTCCCTTATCCTTCAGGTTAGTTCAGTGGTTTAGAGAGCCAAAAGGACCTCATCCACATCAGGTTGACTCTTAAGATTCAGATGGGAAGATGAGATCAATACATTCCACTCATTTTCATGAAATTTAATTCATTTTGAATTTCATTTTAGTCATCATGGGAGATGGCTAAAATTTGGAAATAAACAGGATTAGCATTCAGGGAAAGAAAATGTGTACCGAACATAATTAGTAAGAGTGGTCAGAGAAAGCTTAATATTAGCCTGGGGAGCTCATATGCGCTTTTGGGGGTCAATGAAGAGTGAAGTTTATTGAAAAATTTTGTGAAATAAACTTGCCCTTCCAAATTTTCATTATATTTGAAAGTTAACAGCCTAAAACTGTTGCACATTTCAAGCTGTTTGGTGAGTCTAGAAGCTTTGTGATTCAGATTAATCCCGTGGTGGCTGCCTTCACCCCTATTGTTTTCTTTATTAGGAAGCAAAGATTCCCATATGTTTCCGTGTAAGCCAGACTGACTCAGCCATTTTATATTTAATGCACCCTTGGATGGCTGCTTTAGATTTTATATGTTGTTACAAGAGCACAGCAATCGACTGTGACATCGTCTGTTGATAAAATAAAGAGAATGGCCCTGGAGACAAGAGAGTTTTATGTTGTGGTTGAAAAATGCAGAAAACACGAATTCTTTCAATGCTATTATTTGCCAATATCTTTCAAATGGACTCTTGGTTCCAGAATTAAGTTTTGTCAAATAATAAATGTGTTGAGATTGCCTTGATCAATATGGAGGTCAGGTGCAAGGTGCAAAGTATCCCCTAATACTTCTCAGCCACCAGTAGTATATTTACAACAATTCATGGTGGGCACTGAAAAGAAAGAACTATGTGAGAGGACTTCCATTTTTCTCAAGATGAGAAAAGGCCAGCATTACTTACTACCACATTGTTTTCTCTGCAAACTATACCTTCAATACATGTCGAAGAATCTTGCCTGAGGTATATAGTTTGTAGAGACCTTCAAACATCAACCCAGAGAGTTGGAATAAGAAAAATATACTTACTCACCCCACCATTTTCATTCAATAATTTTTTATTCACCTTATCAGGAGTTTTACCACCATTCATCCAGTCAAAGGCTTGATTCTTGCCAAAAACCTAAACATCATTCTACATTCTTATATTTAAAAATCCATGATCACCAAGTCCCATAGATTCTACCCTCTTGTTATGTCTTATTTCTGCCTCTTCCTGCACTAAGTTCTTAATTTATTCTCAATAGCTCTGCCTGCATTATAGCAATAGATTAATAATTAATCATCTGTACCCAGGGCCCCTCCCTTTTATATATTATCTGTAAAATTGTTGTCCAAATGGTTGTCAATCTAAAAAATTGCCCTGGACAAAACTGAAAACACTTTTAACTTTAATAAATTATATTCATTGATGGCAATTTAAGATGAACCGGACTATTGTTTATTCAAGACAGTTTCAATAGGGAAAAGAGACTAAACTCAAATCCATGGAAAAAAAGGCACAAAAAGTTTTTAAGAGCTGGAGTGGGGGGAGTTCTGTGTCATCTGTGTTTGCTAATTGGCCTAACACAAAGGGAAAGAAAGCTTTCTCTTTTTGGAGCAAGGAGCCACCGAAGTTAAGCTTCTACCTTACCATGGAGACTGCGACAGAGGGGTGCTATCTTCTTGGATGATTACACTTCAAAGAGAGGACTCCAAGGTCCTGAAGGAAGACATGCCTTGGGTTGTAAAACTGGCAATAGACTTTTAAGGAGATTTACATTCATCCCAAATTGGCAGAGAAAGAATTTCTCATTAATAATTTTCTAAAGTAAATGCTATAAGAAAAGAAACCTCGGGGGCCTATAGTCAGAAAGCAATCTACAGAAGTGAGCAGAAGTTACGTATTTTTCACATGATCCTCCTGCACCCATCATAGTGTTAGTTACTTTAAAAATTATCCTTTAATATTTTTCAACTAAATTAAAGATGCAGTTGTTTGAAAAATATAAAGGGTTACAGATGGAGTTCTTAACTTTCTCAATGGTAGTAAATCATCAACTTTTAAAGGTAAATTTTTAAAAATAATGTAATTTGGAAGTATTTTTGGATAAAGAGTAAACCAATATTTAGAAAACCTGTAGTAAATATTATTTCATTTACAGTTTAAAATTCGCTCTGAAGGATTTATGCAAAAAGCATATCACTTAAGTACAAGACCAGTTCTAAGAACTTCCAAGGTCAATGCTTATTTATATAAAAGACATTGAATACATTTGTTAACAAATTAGTCTCAATATTCAAGGGTGTTTGGAAAGCACCTCTGTGTAGCGCTCTGTGAATTCATAATAATTATACATTGACCAAATATTTTGGAATATTCTCATTATTTAAGGGACCATAACAAAACAGGGTTTAAGTCCCCTGGCTTAGCCAATTTAACACATTTACAGTGCTGTAAAATCATGTTCCGCTGTCAGGCTTCTTGTAATGTTGAGACGCTTCCCAGCTAAACAGCTGCTTTACTGCTTTACACCTGCTAGTGAATGAACTGCATTTACTGAGTTTGCTTAGTTCAATTTAAATTTAGGGTTTGTATCTGAAAACATGAATTATTTAAATCCCCAATGTCTTTGGTGGAAAAGAGAGATTCTTTAAAAATTCTTTCAAAGATATCTGAAATCAGGCTACATTAAGTTAACGCCATGGACAGGGAAACATAGCAGGTCATGACTCTTTGATAAAAAAAAAAATAAAACTAGAAAACTTTAAAACATATTTTTGTTGAATATAATTTGCATACAGTGAAATACAGAAATGTAAAGTGTATATGTCAAAAGTTTTAACAAATACATACATTAGTGTATTCTTCATCTCTATCAAATTTCAGAATTCTTTTTTGTTTTTTTTGAGACAGAGTCTCACTCTGTCACCCAGGGTCAAGCGATTCTCCTACCTCAGCCTCCCGAGTAGCTGGGATTACAGGCACCCACCACCATGCCCAGCTGATTTTTGTATTTTTCATAGAGACAGGGGTTTCACCATGTTGGCCAGGCTGGTCTCCAACTCCTGACCTCAAGTGATCTGCCCACCTTGGCCTCCCAATGTGCTGGGATTACAGGTGTGAGCCACTGCACCCAGCCTAGAATATGTTTATCACCACAGAAATTTTCATCATACCCTTCCACAGTTAAAATCCCACCTAAAGCAAACATCCTAGGTGTGTTATGCTTATTCTAGAAATTCATATAAATGGAATATTGCAATAAGTACTTTGTTGGTTCTATTTACTTTCACTTAGCTTTAGAGGTTTTGGTCAGTTTTCTAAGAGAAGATTTCAAAATTCACCCACCTTTTTTTTTCTGTTTTATTACTCATGAGTATTTAATTGTGTGACTATGCCACATGTTGTTAGTCTGTTCTCTTGTTGGGCAGCTGGGATGTTTCTAGTTTGGAGTAATTATAAATAAAGTTGCTATAAAAAAATTATTGTACCTGTATACCCAGTAATGGGATTGCTGAGTCAAAGGATAGCTCTGTTTTTAACTCTTTGAGGAATTGCCACACTGCTTTCCACAATGGTTGAACTAATTTATACTCTCTCCAACAGTGTATAAGCATTCCCTTTCCTTGTCATCCTCACCAGCATCTGTTTTTTATTTTTGTCTTTTTGGTAATAGTCATTCTGACTGCTGTGAGATGGTATCTTACTGTGTTTTTGATGTGCATTTCTCTAACGATCAGTGATACTGAGCTTTTTTTCAAATTGTTCTTCCATAAAGACATATACATGCATATGTTCATTGCAGCACTATTCACAATATGAAAAACATGAAATCAACCTAAATGTCCATTAATGGTAGACTAGATAAAGAAAATGTGGTACATATATACCATGGAATACTATGCAGCCACAAAAAGAATGAGATCATGTTCTTTGCAGAAACATGGATGAAGCTGGAGGCCATCATCCTTAGCAAACTAGCACAGGAACAGAAAACCAAATATCACATGTTCTCACTTATAAGTGGGAACTAAATGATGAAGACATATGGACACAAAGATGGGAACAACAAACACTGGGGCCTATTGGAGGATGAAGAGCAGGAGGAGGGAGAGGATTAGAAAAAATAAAAATCAGGCACTAGGCTTATTACCTGGATGATGAAATAATCTGTACAACAAACCCCCGTGACATGAGTTTACCCATCACAAACCTATACATGTGCCCCTGAAACTAAAAGTTAAAAAAAAGTAGAATAAAATAAATTTTAAAAATCACTGTATCTAAAAGGAAGTTTGCTGAGTTGCATGGTAATTATATGCTTAACGTCATAAGAAATTGCCAAAATCTTTCCCAAACTTGTTCTACTATTTGATGCACCCCAAATCAATGAATAAGAATTCTAGTTGCTCCATATCTCTTCCAACATTTGGTGTTATAAATCTTTGTTATTGTAACCATACTAGATGGTGTCCAGTAGGTTCTTACAATGGTTTTGATTTGCATTTTCCTGATGGCTAATGATATTCAGCACCTTTTAATATGTCAGTTGGCTACTTCGCAAGTACCTGTCAAGTATTCGGCCACTAGATTCTTTGTCTTTTCATTATTAAGTTGTAATTATCAGATATTTGTGTTAATACTATTTTCTCTAGTTGGAGCCTCACCACTTTATTTTCTTAATGATGAAATTTTGTCAGTGGAAGTCTTAGTTTTGATAAAATTGTTTATCAATGATGTTCTCTTCTGGTTAATGTTGTCTGACTCTGCTATAAGAAATCTTTGCCTAAACCAATGTAGTGAAGATTCTCCTACGTTATCTTCCAGAACAGGGGTCCCCAACTCGCTCTGGTATTGGTCCATGGCCTGTTAGGAACCAGACCTCAGAGCAGGAGGTGAGTGGCAGGCGAGCAAGCAGCTTCGTGGTTTTATTTTCTTTTGTTTTTTGAGGCAGTTTTGCTCTTGTTGCCCAGGCTAGAGTGCAGCGGCACAATTTCTGATTACTGCAGCCTCTGCCTCCCCAGCTCAAGAAATTCTCCTGCCTCAGCCTCCTGCGTAGCTGGAATTACAGACATCTGCCACCATGCCCAGCTAATTTTTTGTATTTTTAGTAGAGATGGGTTTTTGCCATATTGGCCAGGCTGGTCTTGAACTCCTTGTCTCAGGTGGTCCACCCACCTTGGTCTCGGTGGCTCATGCCTGTAATCCCAGCATGTGTATTTACAGCCATTCCCCATCACTCTCATTAGTGCCTGAGCTCTGCCTCCTGTCAGATAAGCCTCAGCATTAGATTCTCATAGGAGCATGAACCCTATTTTGAACTGTGCACGTGAGGGATCTAGGCCGCATGTTCCATCCGTCCCCCGCCACCTGGCCCCAACATCTGTGGAAAAATTGTCTTCCACAAAACTGGTCCCTGGTGGCAAAAAGGTTGAGGACAGCTGTTCTAGAAGTTTTATAGTTTTGGCTTTAATTCTAAGTCTGTAATCCATCTCACATTACTTTTCATTTATGACATAAGATTTTTTTTTCTATATGAATATCTAATTCTCCAGTGACTATCTGTTGAAAAGATTTTGATTTCTCCACCGAATTGCTTTGGTATCCTTGTTTACAGCCATTCAATTTTATATGTTAAAGTCTATTTCTGTACTCTTTAGGTGGTAGAAAACCATTGCCGGGTCTGCAGCGTCAGCCTGGTTGTCTGTAAGGGATTTCCTCAGGATTTTTTTTTTTCTTTCTTTTCTTATCTCAGTGCCTCTGCACCTACGTGGGCAGTTTCTCACAGCTTTCCTGGTCCTCCTTTGTTGGCTGACTCCTATCACTTAGGATCAAGGTAAAGCTTGGAGTTCCTGTGAAGTTTCTCCCAGTTCCCCTTCTTACCATCATACTTAGGCAGGCCTCATTATGTATTCCTCAGAAAGGTCCTGCCTCATCTTCAGTCACAGATTGCTGCTATCTGATATTAGCATAAGGCCTGGGGTATGGGAGAGTTTCTCTTAGCTCTTTGCTCTGCCCTCAGACTGCAGCAGGCTGGCAGACTTGAACTTTGGAACGGTCTCAGTTCTCCTTCCTTGCCAGCTTTTTTTCTGGTGAGTGCTCAGTGAAGGCCTGTGTTAAAGAGTTGGTAGGCAGTGTAGATTCTGCTTGTCTACAGGACCCTCAAAGTCCCTAAACTCTTATACCAGCCTATACTCAGCCTTTAAAAATCCTTAAAGGTTCACCTGTTTTCTTCCTGCTGCGTCTATGGAAGTTTCCTCTTCTCCTGCCACTCTACCAAAGATGAAAACATCCATGACTTCTGTAGCTACTAAGAGGACTGGGCATTTCTCATATTTTAATTCCTTATGTTACTTTAAGACTTTAAGTATTTGATGGGTTTTAAATATTCTTTTAGATTATCTAGCTTGTTCTTATTTTGTGAGTGGCTGATTTCATAAAAATTAAAACTGTGATACAGGAATAGTCTTCTCTATTAACAAATGTTTTAATGTCAGAGGAGATGTCTTCAGTTTTTCAAAAGATATAAGACAGCAGAGATTTTAGCAGTTCTTACAGTCCCTAAACCAGAAGCTACTTGCTCTAAAGAAAGGCTTTTTATGGGATTTTCAGCAGTTTTGTAATGTACATATGTATATTGCTAAGGCTTTCTTATGATTGTAAAATCACTTGTCTTTGATTACCTCAAAATATTGACATATGATGAAAAATGTCGTAGAAAATAATATGACTTCTGAGTTGTGCTGATATGTTTCCACTGTTATTGATGTTATTTGAGATAATTCATATTAAAACAAAAACAGCAACATGGTCTTTAGCAGAATAAATTGCACAATTGGCTTGGCAGTGAATAGAATTCGTCACAATAATTAAATGTTGAATATCAATGTAACCAGGAATTTTGATGTTGATATATTGACATGAGGCAAAGCACATGGTGGGAACCAGGGTAAATGAAAGCATAAAACTCTCATCTGTCAGAGAGGAGAGTCTGTAGGTAATGTCTAGAGATGAAAAATCAAGAAATAGGAGGATAAATTTAGCAAAGTATAAACTTGAGAAAAGTATTTGAGAGAAGTCAAATACTTAGTGAGCCATGACTTTAAACTAGATTGTTTCAAGAAGAAAAGAATGGATTTGCAATAAAATTTCCTTTTTTCTCACTTCCTCCGAGTTGATGGATAGAGAACTGCTAAGCAATTAAATTCACCTGTTGATTTTTCAAGATTTGAAAAACAAATTAAATAGGATTTTTTCCACGTATCAACTCCAATGTTTCTTTGTCTGAGTGGTCCACTAATTTTTACTTAAATGTGAGGAGCTCTTGAAGTTGCTGCAATTCATATAGCCATAATCACATAAATTTTCTTGGAATTTTTTTGTAAGAGCGGCTAATACGTTTCTAACAAGCATGCTTTCTTGGAGATACATAATAAATATATATAAGCTTGTACCTCAAATCTTGCTTAAAATCAGTTGGCATTATTAAATGCAGGTCCCAGATAGCCTGTCCTTGTCACCTTTAAAATAAAAAAAAAAAAAAAAAAAAAAAAGTGAAAATAAAGTCTAATCTACAGATGTAGAGAAAGTGTGCTTTTAGGTATCTAGATTGTTTAGTTCATTTGAGACAAAGGCTAATGTCTGATTCTTGCCTAATTGCTGTTAGCTCTGCTCAGAGAAGAAGTATGCCGGAGTCATTGTGCTTCTTCTATAAGCATAGACACAAATCTCAGTGACTCCGGCATAAAAAGCTGACAGAAGGATACAGTTTAAGAATTTACCAGGTTTTAGGCCGGGCGCGGTGGCTCAAGCCTGTAATCCCAGCACTTTGGGAGGCCGAGGCGGGTGGATCACGAGGTCAAGAGATCGAGACCATCCTGGTCAACATGGTGAAACCCCGTCTCTACTAAAAATACAAAAAACAAGCTGGGCATGGTTGTGTGTGCCTGTAATCCCAGCTACTCAGGAGGCTGAGGCAGGAGAATTGACTGAACCCAGGAGGCGGAGGTTGCGGTGAGCCGAGATCGCGCCATTGCACTCCAGCCTGGGTAACAAGAGCAAAACTCCGTCTCAAAAAAAAAAAAAAAAAAAAAAA